>NC_043707.1:123608376-123688363 GCF_006229205.1 Suricata suricatta | reverse complement strand
GTGGAGGGGCACTCCTGGGGATGGTTTCCAGGAACTCCTCTTTTCTCTCCTCATACAGAAACCCCTTTCGTGACCTCTGGGACAAGCAGACCCCGAGACCTGCCACTCCCAAGGTTTTGGGGCAGACAGGAGGGTCCTGGAGGGATTTTACAGGAAACCAATTTCTCAGGACAGCGGGTGGCCACCCCTCCGTGGATATGGACATCCCATGTCGTTTGCTTATGGCCCTAGAGCGTCGTGGAGGTGAGAGGGAGGGACAGTGTCCCGTGAGGAAGGAGAACTCCACCCTGTCTAGGGCATCCGGAGGTCACCAGGGTCAGGGCAAATGGTGCACATCATAGGTGGGGCTGGGTTCTGAGAGAGGGTCGGGCGGGGAGTCTTGAGTCTCCAGGGCCCGAGGGGAGCCGGGTGCCCTGAGTGACGGATCTGAGAGGGAGGCTGGGCGGCCCAGGTGAAGGCGATCTCTGGTGGGTGTGGTATTAACTGCCGCAAACACAGAAAGTTGGGGCCTCAGGCGTGGACGGGGGAGCGGAGGCCGCTGCACAGAACCCACACCGGTGGGGCGGGGGGAGGGGCAGCCTGTCAGCCAAGGGGCCACCTTTCTGTCCACGGAAGGGGCCATAGCTACAGCAGCCACATCAATGCAGTGACCAGGGGGTGTCACCGTGCCAGCGACCCGCCAGGTAGGGACCAGGCAGAGCCCCAGAGCAATGGTGACAAGAGTAGTGCAACCGACCACAGAAGCAAATGCTCCCCTGGACACCAAATGCTCTACATTGTGTGTGGGTGCTGGGGCTTTGGCCACCGGGGTCCCCTCCTTCCTGGGGCTCTGGCTGCCTCTCGAGAGTCGGCACAGGAGGCACGAAGACCATGGACACAAGGGGAAACTGCAGCTGGGAGGCTGGAGGTGGCAGGAAAGAAGCCTGGGCCAGTGGTCGGGGTGGGGGGAGAAGAGGGCTGTGGCTTGGGCGCTGGTGTCACCCTCTCCTCCCTCTGCTCCTCACCCTGCCCTGGGCACAGATGAGAGCTCGGGCCTCGGGAAGTCGGCAGACTGGCAAGTGGAGGGTCCAGGACCTGAAGCCCCAGCCACACAGGCTTGTCACTCAGCTGAGATCTTCCCCATCACTCCGATGCTCTTGGCAGAGTTGGGAGGAAGGGCGCCCGAGCAGCGAGTAGCTGCAAAGAGAAGCAGGACACGAGGCGTGGAGACGGCTGGCCCTGAGCGGGCCTCTCGTCTCTCGGGGCCTTGGTTTCTGCAGTCTCTAAAACTTGACACTCGGCCTCGCCGTCCCAAGGACTCTCCTGGCTGGAGGCTCTACAATAGGACGGAAGGCGTGTGTGGCTGAAGGAGTAGGGGTGGGTGGCCAGGGAGGGCAGCTCCTCACTGAGACCTCTGCAGCTCCATTACCCCAGAGGGAGACCAGAGACGTGGAGCAACTTGGCCAAGGCCACACAGCAACTTGAGAGGGTGGGGGAGGGGAACTTCACTCTCTAGGGGGTAGAAAGAGTCCTGGGGCTCAGGCATGTGGAGATGAACAGGACGCTGTGCAGCTGAGCCCCCACCCCCACCCCAGCCTCCTTTCTTGCTGAGCTGCTCACAGGAAGAGCAGTCCTCACCCAGGCCACAGCTGCCCTGCCACAGATTCACTGAAAACCCAGGCCCCTGCCTTATCCATTTCCAACTTCCTGTGCTGGCCTCAGAATCATAGGTGTCTGCCCACTGTACAGAAGGGAAGACTGAGGCTAGCAAGGGCAAAGGATTTGCCTGAGTGCCCCCCTCCCCCCAGAAGACCATGTCAGAGCAGAGACTAGAATCGAGGTATCTTTTGTGATTCCCTGCCCTGGGTCCCCCGCCAACCACCCCCACCACCACTGCCAAAACTAAAGATTTATCAAGGGCCCCAGGAGTTAGCCCTGGTCCATCTGGGGCTGCTCAGATATGTGCCCAACTGGGTCACATTCCTTCACTGCAACCCCACCCTCGCCCTATGGCAGCTTCCAGGAAAGCCCTGGAAAGTTCCAGGCCGGAGCTGAGTATCAAAGCTCGACCAGGCCTTCGCAAGACCAGCAGCTGCCTTCTGAGACAAGCTTAAGGAGGACTCATCCACGGTTTTCACTTGACGTTCGCAGAGCCAGAATTTCTCGTCTCTGAGCTTACAGCTGCCCCCAGCCTGTGGACAGAATAGAAGCCAGAGGCACCTGCTCGGCCAAAACACCACCTCTGTCCTCAGCTCCTCTCCTCTTCGGCACTGCATTCAGGAGGCTGCATTTTTAGAGGCAGAAATGCTTCAGAGAAAGTGCCCTGTGAATCCCAGAAGGGAAGTTTGCAAAGGATTCTGAGGCGGTGGGAGGCTGGGGGTCGGTAGAGATGAGAGACCCATCCGAGGTCACAGAGTGAGTTTGGGCCGAGCTAGTAGGGGAGAGCCATCTGCGGTCCCTGTCCCAGCACGTGGCTCTGATAGGAGTGCTGAGCTGACCCAAGGCCAGCCCATGCAGGCGAGGCGAGGAGCCTCCATCCACAGCTTGAAGCCCGTTGGGTCCAGACCACCCCCCCCCCACCACGCCAGGGAAATCCCAAAGTCAGACAGTTGTGGCAATGAAAGGTCCCCTCCCCACCCCATGTACATACCCTCTGCCTCTTTGCATAAGACTGGGAATAGCTGACTTGTGGCACTGGCCGCAAAAGTCCACCATTAGCCAACCATCCTTTGGGGTCAAGGACTTCCAGGGGTGCACTGGATACGGAAGCGGGGAACAGGGTGGTAAGAGTCCAAGGCAGGGTTGCAGAGGACCCACTAGCCAGGGTTTGCACCTCACCTATCTGCCGAGTCCCTGAAGCACCCCTCAGCTCTATGTTGAGTGCTGGGGTTTGAAATTTAGACAGAGAAAATTAAGATTTTGTCCCCCCACCCCCAGATTCTTCCCAGCACCGGCTCCCTCAGCTGGCTTGTTTGCTTGGCCATTCATTTGTCCAGGCAGCAAGCATCTATTGAGCACCTACGGGCTGCTGGGACCCATGAGCCCACCAGAATCCTGGCACGTCACCCCGTTGAGCCTGCCTCATCTATGTCCCCCGCTCTGCCCCCCTCTCCTCGCCTGTCCTGTTCCACCTTCATCAGGCCAAGGCTGGGGGAGCCGGGGTGGAACTTGGAGGGTCGCGGTTGTCACCAGGAGGAGACTGGCTGGTGGTCTCCAGCTGTGAAGTCGGCGTTGGTTTTTCGGTTGAGAATCACACCCACACTTGCAACCTGTGGCAAGGAAGGTGACTGGGGCCAGATTCTGTGTTTTCTGGAAACACCACAGGGTGGTGAAAGGTTTTCCAGGCTCTAACCTCAAGCCAAACAGGCAAGATTTTAATCACTGAACGGTCATCAGGTGTCTTCCATGACCTGGATCCGGCCCTACAACTGGAGGATGCGAGGAAGAGAAATGCCCTCGGCTCGCCCCCCGCCCCCGCCGCCACCTGCAGAGAGCACAGCAGAGCCTTCGTTGGACGCTGGCCCCGTGTCTAACACTTTCCATGCATTTGCCCAGTTAGTTCTCAAGCCCGTCCCTCGAGAACAGGTGTGAGTCCCACTTAACAGATGGGAGAGCCAAGGCTCAGAGCTGTCAAGGGACACACGATGGCCACACAGCCAGTGACTTGACTCAGATCTGCCCCCTCCAAAGCTCAGTTTCTGAACAGCGAGGCCACAAAGCCCTGTGATCCTGGTGCCCACCTTGCCCACCTTGTCCCACACCTGCAGTGCCTCAGGAGATAAGGCAGGAGGAGAAGCCTGTGGACCAGGAGGACCACGTGCGGCCCGTGCTCGGAAAATGTCTGTGGACAGACAATCCTATTTTTGTAAAAACATAACTGTGGCTACATGTGCATGAAATGGATACTGGAAAAGAAAGAAAAAAAGAAAGAAAGAAGGAAGGGAAGAAAGGAAGAAAGGAAGGAAGAAAAAAGATAGAAGGAAAGAAAGAAAAAAAGGAAGGGAAGGAAAGAAAGAAAGAAAGAAGGGAAGAAAGGAAGGAAGAATAAAAGATGGAAGGAAAGAAAGAAAAAAGAAAGAGGGAGGAAGGAAAAAAAGAAGAAAGGAAGGACAGAAAGAAAGAAAAAAAGAGGGAGTGAGAAAGGAAGGAAAAAAACAATAAAAGGGAAATCAGAGGCTTATCCCAGAGCTGTCCACTCAACCTTGAGCTCGCGGGGGGGGGGGGGGGGGGGGGGGGCCTGGGTGGCCGACATGGCTGTGGTTGACAGGACAGGTTTCCCAGTCAGTGGCCATTTGGCTCCAGACACAAGAGGGGACAAGGAGCAGCAGCCCCGGCTGCCTCCAGAGTTCTCTCTCGGGGCCAAAAAACACCATTTTGAGCATCTCAGGGGACAGGTAGCTGGGAGAGACGTAGTAGTTTTGGGGGTCTTGTGGTCAAGGATGAGGACAGCGGGGTCAGGCAGATCCGGGGGGTCCAGCTCCCCCTTTAACTCAGAGTACGACCTGGAACAAGCCATTGGCCCTTTGAGCCTCAGTTTCCTCATCTGCAAAACTGGGCTCTAGAGGGCTGTTATGAGGATCACATGAGCTCATGCATAGAGAGGATCTTGCAGTCCCTGAAGCACCGTAGGGAGTCGCTCACACAATGGCAGCTCTTACTCCCTGATCCCAGTGGCCTTTGGGCTAAGCCCTGGCACTCAGGTTGGGAATTGGCTGGAGGGGAATTGGTCTAAACCCTTTGCTAAAGGTAAAGAATCTGAGGCTCAGGGAGGGGAGGAGGTAAAGACAGGATGGGACCTCCACCCTCTACCACACCCAACTGCCTCTTCCAAGGCTCAGTGCATCTACACAGAAAGCGTGGGGCTGGGCTGCTCCAGGAGATCTGAGATCTGGGTCAGTGCTCCTTACATGTGGTCCCAACACCTTCCCTGTGACGGGTAGCTCCGCCCCTGCCCCGCCCCCTCCTCCAGCCCTGCCCAGGCTGGGTTTGGGATCCGAGGACCAACAAAGTTCTCCTTGCTCTCCTTCTGAGTCAGCCCCACCGCACCACACAGGTGACTCAGAGGAGGCAAAGCCCCAAACCACACCCCATCTATCCCTGGAGAGGGGAGCTTCACCCCAGGGCCGGGTTTCCCAGAGTCTGCCCTGCCCTGCCCTGCCCCACCCATGCCTCTCGGGCTCCCAGGGAAGAAGGAGCTGGAGGGTGGAGGAATGGAGGGATGGAGAAAAGAGGAAAAGGAGCAGGAGGGGGCTGGGCACTGGGCCAGGCCGACTGTTCCAGACCTCTCTCCACCACAGCGCCAGCCAGAAAGTCTAGTGTGGAGATACCGAGACATCCGGGGCCCCTCGTTATTCACATTTGTTCAGTTGCTCAGTTGTCCAACAAACATTTGTGAAGCATCCAGTCTGTGTGCGGGGCCGGGCCCTGGGGTATGAGATGAGTCAGACCCAGTGCCGGCTCCCCTGGGGTCCCAGGCTGCTGGAGGAGACAGACGTGAAAACAAATCATTAAAGACCTGAATGAAACTCTTTGAGATAAAAATACACGGGATCTGTGAACACAGAGGGGCCACTGAGATGATAAACTTAGTGTTTTACGCAAATTTAACTGGAGGGAGAACTCATGTACCAGCCCCCTGGGGGTGGGAAGCCAGGGTGGGAGCTGAGATCTTGAGGGATACGGAAGGCCCCGCCCACTGCGAGGGATCTACCCTCTTCCAGCCGCCGGCATTCCGCATTCCGCTGCCCTTCTGGAAAGTGTGACCCCTCTAAACTTCGGGACCAGGGAAAAAAAGGTGTCTTCCAGAATGCAGGAATCGGATTCAGATTCGAAGATTCCATCTCTAAGGCTTTGATCTGCAACCCACTTACTCCCTGGTCCTATGCACGTTACTCATCTGCTAAGCCTCAGTTTTCTCATCTGCCAAGGGGGCGCTGGATTGGAATAGAATTCTAATAGCTGGTACTTGCTGAATATTTGCTGTGTGCCAGGCATTGGGCCAAATGCTTTGCATACGTTACCTTGTTCAGTCCTTACATCCGCCCTGTGAGGTAAATACTATTAATAGAAGAAATGTCTTATCCAATGAGAGCAAAGCCAGTGGTTTGTTAATAGAAAAAATATTTAAAGCAGGATATCTTAGGAAACATAAAATAAGCATTTATCGAACCTAACACGTGTGCGTGTACATTTATTAGACGATCTTTTGATGCAGGGCCAAGCCTCTTTGAGACCGAGGCCTCTGGCCAAAGTCCTACCTTGTTTTTCTTGCATAAAGCAAACATGGACGGCAGGTCCTGACTCCCTCTGGGTTTCTTTAAAGCAGGAGGAGACCTCAGAGATGCTTGCGAAGCGATCGGGAAGCAGAAGGTTTCTGGATTTTTAATAACTCTTCCCCAGTTTTTAATTTCCACCCAATTCAACCAAAGACTTTGGTGGACTTTAACAATCGGATTCCCGTCTTTTGTAGTTTGTCTTGCCCACACTTAATTCAGCAGCACTTTTTTCCTTTTTGGACGACTCTCCTTTATTGGATCATTTCCAAGGCTTTTTCTTAGTTTCCAGAGACACAAGAGATCTCTACCTGGCTCTCAGTCAAGTCCTGCTCAATGGGTTAGCAATCACAGCCCACAGCCCCAGGTTTGGGGAAAGACCTCCCGGAGCCTTCACGAACACGCCCCTTGATGGTGCCCAGCCTGGAACATTCAGAATGCCGTGCCTTCTATGCATCGGCCTTTCAAAGGAAAAGAGAAAGTTTCTAAATCTAGAGAAAATGTTGACTGGAGGCCAGATCAGGCAGTGTGTACTGTCTTGTCCCCATTTTACAGATAAGGAAACTAAGGTACATGAAGTCATTTCCGCTAGCTTGGCAGGGCGAGGATGTGAACCCAGTCCTGTCGTCTGGCTCCACGTTCTTCATCCCTTGTTCTGCTGCCTCTTTAGCGCTCTGAGCCCCTGGTTTCCCTGCCAGAAGGACTAAAGGGTGTCCCGACGTCCCACGTGGGATGTCATTGAAAAACTTCACCTACTGCACACATCCAAGGATGGTGCTGCTGCTCTCGGGGTAGGGCCGTGTCTCCCCAGGTCTGTGTCCCCACGCCCGGGGCTTATGAGTGTCTGTGGAGTTGGATGGGAGTGGTTAGGCTGCCTTCAATCTTTCCGTAAGTGTCCGAGTCCCTGCTCCGAGCACACACTGGTCTGGGTGCTGGGACATAGCAGGGCGGAGAGACAGACATGATTGCTGCCTTCACTGAGCTCAGTATTGGTGGGATCCTTCCAGCGTCTCTCACATCCAAGCCTCCTCCGGCTCAGACTCCCCCTGGGGTGGGGTGGGGAGACACGGGGGGACAGCGAATGTACAAAGGAGGCAGATTTGGGGGTCAGAGAGATCCCAGTTTCAATTCTGGTTCTGCCACTCACCGACTGCGTGACCTTGGGCCAATGGCAACCTGTCTGAGCCTCAGTGGGAATGATGACCTCTCATCACAGGCTCTCAGTGGGCAGACACCCCCATGTGCCTGGCACATAGTAGGGCCAGGAAGGAGAGGCTCCCGGAGCCTCAGGGATGAGCAGGCCTGCTGGCGAGGAGGCGTTCAGCTGCGGTCAGGGGACCGGGCCGGCAGCCCTGAGCAGCTTCCGACAGTTGGTGGCTGTGGAGAGGGCCACGGTGAATGGGGGCAATGAAAAGAGGCCAGACGCTGTCCAGGCCACAGCACGCAAGGGGCGCTTCCCTCAGCCGCCTCCCAGGCGCAGAAAGGGGAAGACAGCCCAGACCGGGAAGTGGTCGGCTTCTGATGACCACCGCGCGGGGACCGCGCCAGCCCGAGCAGGAAGTGGTCGGGCCCTGCCCGCCCCCCACACCGAGCCAGGCCCTGCCTGAGCTCACACTGGGAAGCAGCTGGGCCGAAAGCCCCTTTCTCTGGTCTGCTCTGGGAGCACCGCTTTATTCTTAGAAACCCGGCTCTGGCTTGGCCCCGCGCTTTGTGGCTGGGGGTCCGCGGGCCTGGGTTCTCGCCCCAGCTCTGCAACTTCCCTGGAAGGAAGCTCTGGCCGAGTTGCTTCCCTGTCTGGATCTGCTCCCCGTCTGTCGTATGGGGAGACGATCCCCACCTGCTACCTCAGAGAGATCATGAAAATTGAGTCCTGAAAGGTCAAAGCCGGAAAGTCCCCAAGGGCTCGGCTGGTCCCATGTCTTCTCCTAGATAAGGAGGCTGTGGCCCGACAGGAAGAAGATCGCTCACATGAGCAATCACAAGGGATCTCACGTAGCAGCAACATTTGAGATTTGGGGGAGAGCACTGGACTGCGAGTCTTCTTTGCAGTAGGACCTCGGTCAAGTCAACCAGCCTTTCTGAGCCTTTTTCTGCAACATGAGGCCAGGCCTTATCTCCTAGGGTTCCTGGGGCTCCCCTACAGTGATGCCTATGGGGGTGCCTTGTAAACTGTGCCGCGCTTGACCGTGGAGCCGGACTGGAATGCAGACCGCATAGGCCCTGCGCCTTGCTGCCCCCCTACCCAAGACTTCACCTTCAGGGTGTGGGGTAGGGCTTCTCAGGCTTTTCTCCATCCTTTCGGGTGAGAGGTGACAAATCTCTTTTCCTTGATTCCACTGAGTCACTGGAGGCTGTGCTTCTGGTGGCGCTGTGTGTGAAGAGGTCACCTCACCTGCATCAGTAGCCAGAGATGCTCATCACCACTGCCTCCCACCCCATCACTGTTTTACCCACTGACTTCACCTTTCCTGCAGGCTCCCTCCCAGGACCCCAGGGCCCAAACAACCTTGGTGGTGTGGGCTCGAGGGGTGAAGAGGCTGGACCAGCCCCTCCATGCCAGGTCTCCTTGGGGCTGCCTGGCACAGGCCACCCAGGCCTTTCTTGGGCTCCAGGAGTGAGGGCTTCAGATCAGGGAGTCCCGGATGGTGGATGGTGGAGTCAGCAGACGAGTTAGAGACTAGCCCCTACAGGGGGCAGAACTGGGGTCTGTGGGTCTGAAGAAGAGCTGGAAACCCCCAGACCACATACAGACTTGTGGTTATGTGTGATGTGTGTAGTTGTGTGCCTGTGTGGTTGTGCGTATGTGTGACTGTGTGTGTGAGTGTCTAACGTTTCCTGAGGGGGAGTGTCCAGATTTCGTTAAATTTTCAAAGCAAAACTTAGAAGTTCAGGATCAATGTGCTTTCTTCATTTTCCCATTTTACAAATGGAGAAACTGAGGCACAGAGAGATGAAGTGACTCATAGCTCTTATATACTGGATGAGGTGGGGTAGTTGGGGCTCCAATTATGACCTCCATTTTTTGGCTTAAAATTGTCCCTAGAAAGGAAATCTCCATCCCATCCCCCTGTCCCAGGAGTTTGAGGGTGTCTAGGGGAGATTGGGTTTCATCCAGGGAAAAGGAAGTCTAGGCTAGGCCCCTGCACCCATCCCCAGAGGTCCTACCACAACCACGATCACTACCAGCACCACCAGCATCGTGCAATCTGCTTTCCAGGCTGGACCCATTTGTCCACCTGTTCATCCACCTTTTGGTTCCAAGGTTGTAAGGTGAGTAGGGACTTCTGAACTGAAAATGAGCTCAACTGACCTGACCCTCATATAAGATCCCCTTGAAGATCTGTAGGACAGGTAAGCCCTTACCCAGTTGAGACTGGGAACATGTATGCATTGTTCCTTCCATTTCTACAAATATGTATTTATTCTGATTTTAGCTGACACCTCTCTGGTACTGATGGAACACTGTTCTAAGTACTTTGGAGACACGAACTAATCCAGCCCTTGCAGCAGCTCTGAGACAGGTCATTTTATCTTCCCCATCTTGTAGTTGGGGAAACAAAAGCACAGGAGTCAAATAACTTGTCCAAGATCACACACTGAGTAAGTGGCGAGATCAAGATTAGAACCCATAGCCTGGAACTCATTACAGGAGACCGTCGGATTTGGAGGGATATGGCGGAGCCCCAAGTAAACCCCAGATGCACCACCCGTGCAGATGATTGTGATCTCCTTGAAGGCACGGGCTATATCATTTCCACGGCTGAGTTTTCAGGGCCTAGCACCAGGCCTGGTACACAGAAGGGGCTCAATAAATGTTGGCTGAGTAAATGAACCAGCTGATTACACTGGCCTGAGCCACACTTGAGGACAATCACTGAAGCTATAGTTCTTCTTCCAGCCAACAGGGGGCAGCATGTATAATAAGGTGAGACCTCTTCTAGCAGGCAGGAAGAAGGAATTAGGAGAAAAAGGAGGAAATACTTTGTGGAAGGCATGCATGGTTATTGATTCAAAACGACTTGAAATAAGTCCTGGGTCCCACCATGATAAGATACCATGACCAGTGTTCTTAATCTGACAAGCAGAGAGATGGCGGTCCAGAGATGCGGAAGGTTCTTGCCCGAGCTCACGCAAGTGAGTAGCAGAGCCAGGCGTGGGATCCAGGGGTCCTGGGCTCTTTCCTCCCCAGAGTGGTATAAATAGCTGAAAAGTTAGAATATGGACCAGACCTCGCTTTGTCTGCCAGGACAAGGTGGGCCCTGAAATGGCAGATGTTACAAGCTGCCCTTTGTGCACATAGCCAGGTTGCCCCCTGGTGGCTGTAGCTGGCAGGAACCCAGAAGCATCATCAAGAGTTTGCCAATGTATCAGCCAGCCAATAGGATGCATTGCTTCCTTACTAGTCCAAGTTTGGCCTCTGGCTATTGGAAAGACAAAGGACCAAGAGAATCAGGTTCCAGTCCCTCCCAGGACTCGCTGTCCAATAGATGAGGCAGGCTGGTCCCTAACTCAGGACACAGAGCAGGTGCGCCTTAGCCTCAAGGATCACGGCCAGTGCCCACCCAGTCCATCAGCTCTGCGGATGCCCTATGTCTCCTTCCCCATTGACTGTTTAGAAACTGAGGCTCAGAAATGAGTCATCATTTTGCTCAAAGGCACATAGTTAGGCAATAGAGGAGCTGGGAACTGAACACCAACCTAGCAGATTCCACGATCTAGGGCTTGTTCAACCGCCCCGTGTGGTCATTGCTGCAGCTCTGAGTGAGTGTGGTCAGCTTGGACTGGAGCTTTCCTGGAAGGCTGTTGCGGAGGGGGCTGCACCCTCTTAAACGCCAAGCCAGCTCCTTAAGGTGCCACCACCCATTGACGAAAATGACAGAAATTACCACAGGCAATACCATTGATTCAAGTCTTCAGTGCTGCACGCAGTGGTTTAAGTACTTTCCATGAGTCCTTTATTTGTTCATCCACTTAGCAAATAGTTATCAAGCATGTCCTCCGCTCCTATGTTTTAGGTGCGGGGCTCACAAAAGTGAACAAAACAGGGTTCCTGCTTTCATGAAACTTGTATTCTGGACAAAGGAGATAGATAATGAGCCAAATAATTCACATATGAGCATGCTGAGTGGTGATAACTTCTGGAGAAAAAGTAGAAAAGAAGGATGGAGAGAGGTTTCTTTTATTGGCAGGGTGGGGAGTGTTTTAAACGGTGTGGTCAGGGAAGTTTCTCCTGAGATGACACTGAGCAGAAAACTGAAGAAGGAAGTGAGCCACGTGGGAGTCTGAGGGAAGAGTGTTCCAGGCA
This sequence comes from Suricata suricatta, assembly GCF_006229205.1. Classification (NCBI taxonomy): domain Eukaryota; kingdom Metazoa; phylum Chordata; class Mammalia; order Carnivora; family Herpestidae; genus Suricata; species Suricata suricatta. Next base: position 123,676,807 of record NC_043707.1, on the reverse strand, counting down.
GAGGGAACAGAGAGTGCAAGGGCTCTGAGGCAACTGTTTCATTGATCCTTCTCAGTCAACCTTGAGTTAGAACCACCACTGTCCCCATTTCATAGATCCTCCAGGCTAGGCACTTTCCATGTCTGGTAGGGAAGAGGCAGGGCAGATGGAGAAACTGAGGCCCAGAAAGGGCAGGCCCAAATTCACTTACGAGAGCCCCTAAGGGGTTCTCCTTCTTAGAAGGGCTTGTACTTCAACCCACTGCCAAGGAGGGTGGTGGAGGAATATCAGTGACTAATCTTAGCCTGACCAGACACGGCCCAGGAACCAGAGATCAGTCTGTGGTTGAGGTCAGAGGTCAGCCTTAGTCTAAAGGTTGTGGTTGGATCAGAGGTCAGTCTGTGGCTGGGATCAAAAGTCAATCTGCGGCCAGGTCAAGAGTCAGCATACGGTTTGGTTCAGGGGTCAGCCTGGTCTGTGACCAGAAACAGCAAGCAACCTGTATTCAAGTCAGGCTGCAGCCCATCATTAGGGTCAAAGACCAGATGGGCTGAGCCAAGGTCAGAGCTTAGTCATGGCCGGAGCTGGGGATGTATGTATTTGCAATAAACACTGCCAACGCAGCTGCCTCGGGCCCAAGTCTGTCCTCAGAGCCAGGCCAGGACAAATCATCAGGTGCTCCAACCATGGAGCCTTGGCCACGTGCGAGCAGGTGGGCAGGACACAGATGACCTTGGCCACAGCCGCACACATGCTGTGGGCTCAGTAGCTGTGAATTGCCCACCGGTTTTCTCATGTGACTCCCACAGCAGTCCTGGAAAGGGCCTTTTGCCCACTTTACAGATGAGGAGACTGAAGTCTAGAGAAGTAACCTAGGCCAAATCAGCTAATCAGTGAACAAACAAACAGGCTTCTCTAGAGTCTCAAACTAAGTCAGACAATAAAGACAAGAATCCAAGAGCTGCTCATTCTTACTTGAGGCTCTTATTTTCCTTTTCATGCCCAGCTGCCTCCCCACTAGGCCAAGCAGAGTGCTGGGCAGAGGGGCAAGCCAGTTTGTTCCCTCTGTCCCCTATGTCAGCCTTAAAAATCTGGGCAGCCCAGCCCAAAAGTTCCCCATTTTTCCAACAGCCTGGGGGGACTGAGTTGATCTAACACCCACCCTTTCCCATTCAACAGATGTAGAAACTGAGTCCAGAGAGGGCCAGGATTGCCCAATGTCCTACTGACAATGAGGCTACAGCAAGAACCAGAGCACAGCGCTCCTGACCTAGAGTCGCCAGGTCTGAGCCTAGAGATGCGCCCCCACCTGCTCAGTCACTGCCCTGGGGAGAGAGGTTCGAGGGAGCCAGGCCCTGTGGGAAGGTGGCTGGGCACAAAAGGGGAAACAAAAGCCTCAAGTAGGAACCAGGGGCTGTTGGTTCTGGTCTTTATTGACTGACTCAGTTTGAGACACTAGAGAGGCCTGTTTGTTCGCTGATTCGCATATTCAACAAATGCCTTCCTAGGGAACAGCTCTAGACCTGTCTCCTCATCTGAAGTGGGCAGAGGTCCTTTCCAGGACTGCTGTGGGAGTCACATGAGAAAACCGGTGGGCAACTCATGGTCACTGAGCCCACATCGTGTGTGCGGCTGTGGCCAGTGTCATCTGTGCCCTGCCCACCCGCTCGCACTCACCCTTCTCCACACACACCAGCTGGGCACATTCCGGCCACGGCACCTGCAACCCCCACCTGACCGCACTCCCTGGCCACCGGTGTGGGCGGAGCCCCAGTGCCTGGGACTTAGCACGTCCCAGGAAGGGGCGCTCAATGAAGGACTGGCGGGAGCTGGGGAATAAACCTGGAATGATCTGGTGGACCAGCTGGGTGGATGTGAGTGCCCTGCCTGTCCCCGTCCCACGGCAGTAACTTGCTCGATGTCACACTCTTTGCACTTGTTGCCCTCTCACTTCCCCAATCCCCTGCAGGAGCTCCCTGGAGTCACTCAAATGAACGACCCACAACTCACACCCTAGCATTAGAGCTGCTTTTGGATCGGCCCAGCCCCAGGCACAAGTCCATCACACACGCCGTCTCACTCGGTCTTTGCACCAACCCCCAGAGGTGGCTCTCACGGTCTCATTGCACAGAACCGAGGTTCCGGATGTTGAAGACCCTTGTCAAGCGTCACACAGTGGGTAAATGGCAGGTCCAGCATCCTTCCCAGAGCCAGCACACCCATCTATGACGTTATACAGCCTCCCCGCCCCGGGGCCTCCCTGACAGTGGAAGGGAAGCCAGGACTGAGTGTCGAAGGAGGGAAGTGCTGGTGACTCTGTTGTCATACAGGCAACGAACGGTCCCTCGGCAGCAAGACTGCTTCAATGGGGACATGAGACTTGACCTGGGTGTTGAAGGAGGCATGGTCCAGGTGGGGAAAAACAATGCACTCCAGGCAGAAGGAAGAGCACTATGGACTGCTCAGAGGCACACAAGTGGATGGCATGATACCGAATGCCAGAAAGCAACGGGGCAGTGTGGGATGTGACGCATTCAGGGAACAGTGGGAGCCTTTGCTGCAGTGATGGGCCCCTCATGGCAGGCGGTGGCCTGGGGACCACTGGGCTCAGGAGGCACTGGAAGGCCAGCAGAGACTTGAGGCAGGAGCATGACGTGGTCAGATGGGGTGGCCCCGGTGGCGATGTGGAGGGGACAGCGCTTGATACACAGGATAGGCTCAACCCCTGTGTGTTAAGTCTCAACTGTTAATCCTTTATTTTATGATTTGAGCCTTCTCATATTGTCCTGAAAACCTTTGCCCCCACTGCCATGAACAGGTTTCCTCTTCTAGAAAGTTCAAATTCTGGGCACCTGGGTGGCTCAGCTGGTTGGGTGTCCAACTCTTGATTTTAGCTCAGGTCATGATCCCAGGGTCATGGAATTAAACCCCTTGTGGGGCTCCCCGCTGAGCACGGAGCTTGTTTAAGATTCTGTCTCTCTCCCTCTCTCTGCACCTCTTCCCTGCTTGCTTTTATTGTCTCTGTCTCTCAAAGATAAACTTTAAAACAATGAAAATAAAAATAAAAATTTTGTTCTTTCTCCTGTATAGCTTTATTTTTTTAATGTTTTATTTATTTTTGAGAGAGAGAGAGACAGAGTCAGAGAGTGAGCAGGGGGAGGAGCAGAGAGAGAGGGAGACACAGAATCAGAAGCAGGCTCCAGGCTCCGAGCGGTCCGCACAGAGCCCGATGCGGCGCTCAAACCCACAAACTGTGAGATTATGACCTGAGCCAAAGTTGGACGCTTAACTGACTGAGTCACCCAAGTGCCCCTCTTCTGTATAGCTTTAAATCATCTGAAATTTATGTTGATGTTTGGTGTGAGGCAGGGATCTCATTTGACGTCTTCTATCTGGGCAGCCAGTTGAGCCAGCACTATTTCTGTAACAATCAGGTAGCTCTGCAAATGCTGATTTCTGCCATTCGTGATGTCCCACTTATAAGTGGACATATTTATGGGCTCTCTCTTTCACCATCTAAACACTCTCCCTTAATTACTATAGCTTTACAATAAGTCATGCTATCTGAAAAGACAAGTTCTTTATTCTTCAAAATTGTGCTGGTGTATCAGTTTCCTCTTTCTCATATAACAAGTTACTATAAACACAGTGGCTGTCAACAACACCATTTTCTTCTCCCACAGTTCTGGAGGTCAGAAGTCTGAAATCGGTTTTGTTGGGCCAAAGCCAAGATGTCAGCCAGGCTACATTCCTTCCTGGAGGTTCTGAAGGAGAATCCATGTCCTTGCCATGTTTGGAGTCGAGCGGTCACCTGTGTCCCTTGACTTAGACCATCTTCCTCCTTCTTCAATGTGCACCACCCCCTCCCTCTCTGGGCCTCTACAACTGGAAAACAGGTTCTCTGCTTCCCAAATACAAAGGTGAGCCAGGCATAGGGTTCATGTTATAGATATTCCCATTCAAAAAGGGAGAAAATGAAAGGGGAAAAAAAGTAGTCGCCAGTCCCAAGCAATTTCAAAATCCAACAGAGCAAAACCCACTCTGTTTCAGGGCCTGGGAAAAGCCATCTATGGTTTGCAGGTCAGCACTCCATGTGCAAAACAACACCACTGCAAAACTGCCAGCCTTACCTCACGCCATATAGAAACGTAAACTCAAAATGAATTATAGACCTAAACCAGCATTATATTCAGTGAAAAGGCCAGACACAGAAGGATACATAGTATATGGTTCAACATATATGAAATTCTAGAAAAAAACCAAGCTACAGTGACAGAAAGCAGATCGATGGTTGCCGATGGCCAGTGGGGGAAGCGGGGAAGGGTCTGCCTGACCGCAAAGAGTGTGAGACACGTTTTGGGGTGTGATGGAATGTTCTGTATCTTCATTGTGATGGTGGTTCACAAATGTGGATAGAAGTAAAGAGGGAAAGAAAGAAGAGAATCAGGGAGGGAGGGGAGGAGGGAGGCAGAGAGAGAAGAAGGGGGAAATGGAGGAGGGAAGAATCAAGTCTAGCAGGCCTGGGGTGGGGGGTGGTCTGTTGGCCTGTAGGGTCCGGCGGATGTAGGCTTCAGGCTGTTAGATCTACCCCGATGGGTGTACTGGCGTTCTGGCCCCTGGACCTCTGGGGAAGGCATCTCCTGCCCCCACCTTTCCAGATCAGAACACCTGGATTTCTCCCACCAAGCCATCGTGCCCCTTAGCAAGCCCTTCCCCTCTTGCTGTGCCTCAGTTTCCTCCTGAAGGCAGGGATTTTAGGCTGTTCCACTTACTACCATGCCCGACTCCGTGTCTGGTGTGCATGACACATTCTCGGTAAGTGCAAGCAGTTCATGTTGTGCTCATCGTGTCCCGAAGCAAACACAGGGTGGCCAGTGTGTCCCAGCTGCCGCCGCAGAGGTGAGAATCCAGCCTCCTACCATTTGGCTCCAAAGCGCAGCTGTTTATTTAGCACGCGAACTGCCCTGTGTGGGTCCAACAGCGCTGAGCTCAGGCCTCCACCCCAAGTCAGGCCCTCTGGTGACACTAACCCACATCAGCCTCAGTCCAGGAGAAGCCTCTGTTCACCCCAAGACAGGCCTCTTGTGGGCCCTCATTCCCCCTCAAAGCAGGTCCCGACATACAAAGTACCCCTGGCTCTGGAGCCCACCAGCCTGAGTTCAAGTGCTGCTCTGCCATTGCGTCTCAGTGTGACCTTGGATAGGGTACACAGCCCATGCCTCAGTTTCCTCTCCTGTAAAATAGGGGCAATGGTATTACCTACTCCAAGAATTGGGACCATCCAATAAGTGAAACGGAGCAGAGTGTAGGCCTCACGAATATCAGCCTGTGTGATCGTTACCACCAGCGAAGGGCACCTGGCTTATTACTTCCCCTGTGCTTCCAAAGGCCCACCTCCTGCCCCATGACCGTGACCATGACCAGCAGGGTTGAGCAGAGACAAACTGCTTTTCTAGAGAGGCCGGCCAGCCCCTCCTGCTCCTTCTCGGGGCTCTTCCCAACAGGGGGCCACGGCAAGGCCCTCAATTAATAGTCCCCCTGATGTTGGCGTTGAGGTCTCAGCCACTGGCCACAGGACTCCAGCTGGCCCAGACGACAGGCCCAGCCGGGGCTGGGAGCCGGTGGGGGTGAGAGCGCTGGGGAGAGAGTGAGCCTGCTTCCCAGGCACCCTAGGGCCGCTACAGAGGGTTCAGCGTGGTCCTACTTTGCTGCCACCAGCCCTGGAAGATGAGGCTGGGGAGGGGGCAGGGCCAGGGGGAGACCCAGGGCATTGTCTCTGGGACCCCTCTCAGCCATGCCAGCCCCTTGCCGGGTGATGTTTGCCAAACCGCTTCTCTCTGAGCCTCATTTCCTTCTATGAGATGGGGGGAGTGGGGGCGGGGGCGATCCCTGCCTGCCCAGCCTCAAGAGCTGTCATAAAGGAAAAGGACCGGGGCTCTGTCTGTGCTGAGGGCTGGGCCCTGTGCAACAGGCTTTACAGGCATTGTCACACCACATCTTGCAAATGGGGACATGGAGCTTCTCTGTGCCTAAGAGCTTTCTCTTCCGGGAGGTCAGTTTCACCATGAAGCTCATTTCTTTTCTTTTTTTTTTTAATTTATTTTTGAGAGACAGAGAGAGATTGTGTGAGCAGGGGAGGGTCAGAGAGAGAGGGAGACACAGAATCTGAAGCAGGCTCCAGGCTCTGAGCTAGCTGTCAGCACAGAGCCCGACGTGGGGCTTGAACCCACGAACTGTGTGATCATGACCTGAGCTAAAGCTGGACGCTTAACGGACTGAGCCACCCAGGTGCCCCACCATGAAGCTCATTTCACAGACAGGATGCTGAGGCTCAAGGAAGTGATCAGTCTGTCCTAGAGGCTTCTTGAAGGAGGCCAAGGTCAGGTTCAAGAAAAAAATTATTTTCTTCCCAGCCCAAAGGTGAGTAAAGACCTTGCCCCTCCCGCTCCCCCACAGGCCCCTCTGTTTACCTGGAAGTCAATGTGGGGACTAATTTTTTTCACTTCCTGTTTTGCAGGCCTAACCCTGGACCTTCCCTGGAGAATGTCAGCCCCCACCACCAGCCCAGCCCCGCCCCCATCTGACCGGGCCCCACCACAGCGCCAGGGAAGTATTTATAGAAATCTTCGCCCAGGTTGGTCACCTTCTGAGCAACAGCATTTCAGGGAACTCTCCACCCCAGAAGATTCTTTGGGGAAAGGGCTGCTGAGCCCCTCCCACCGGGCTGGAGCAGGGGCTTTGAACTTCGCAGCCTTGGTCCAAAGCAAGGATGGCCTTCGCCCTCTCATCCAGCTGCCTCCTGCAGACCTACTCCTGCGCACACCCCCACCCCCACACTGTGTCCGAGGTGAGGCCGGCAGTGCCCATGCCCAAGCCCGCGGCAGCAGGGGCTTCCTGGGGGAGGCGGTGTGTCCTGGGCACGGGCTCTTTCGAGGACACTTTCAAAGTCCCCATGCAGTCCCTTTCCGGCATGAAACTGTCATCCCAGCCCAGCCCCTGTGTGGCCTTACATTTCTGAGCCCCTGAACCCATAATACCAATATGAATCAGGGGGGTGGGGGGACAGTTGCTGCTGTTTATTCAACGCTTAATAAATGTCAGGTGCTGCACTAACGCATCTTAAATACATCATCCCATTTTAATCCCAAATGAGCCTATGAAAGAGGTACTATGATTATCCCCATTTTATAGACAATGGAGACGGAGGCTCAGAAAGGTTAAGAGACTACCCCAATGTCACCCAATTAGAAAATGGAAGAGTCAGGGTTAGAACCCACTTTCTATAAGACACTGCCAGCCCACCCCCCCCACCCCCATACCCTCCACACTCCCTGCTGGTCCATCTCTGATGTTTCCCTGGACACAGCTCTTCGTGCCCCAGGGAGACACTGCCCTTAGCAGCCAAGTGGCCGCATTAGACCAGGCACATGGCAGGAGAGTGTGCTGCCGTTGCTCCGCCCAGCCCCCCTTGCCCTGCTCTGACCAGGACCCCTCAGGCCTAGAGTAAGCAGGGCTATTTGGGTCCCCTCTTGGCTCTCCCATCCGCGGCACCCACCCTGCCATTCAGAGCTGGGCCGTCAGCCCAAAGTTGCCCTCGGGATTCTCTTTGCTTCCAACTCCCCAGGCCACCAGCAGCTCTATTGCTCATCTCATTTCTATTATTCATTTATTCAGTGGGTTTAGGGGCCATCAGGAGGCCCCAGAGACTCGGGCGTGACCAGATCGGCTGAGGGCCAGGCCCGGCCTCTGTGTGGTCACCAATGCCTTATCTCGGCCCTGGAAAGGGCAGCATCATGGAGGCCTAGGGCCACTGCATGTGGCCGCTGTGGTCAGTGCTGGGGCCAGAGCCAGTGCCCAAGGCCAAGTCTGACTAGCCCTGGCATCTGCCTTCTGAGGTCTGAAGTCCGGGGGCTGGGGACCATCTGGTGAGCATGTGGAGGAGGGAGGGTGGGCAGAGCATCAGGCTGGACCTCCCAGCCCACCCATACTCATCACCCTGCCCGCTCTGGGGGCACAACTGTTAGCCTGCTGGGGACTCAGCAAGCCTCCAGGGGCTAAAAATAAACACGTGGGCTCCTCTGCCTGCGTTTAGCAAGCATCTTCCAGAATGCATTGCCCGCGGTGACCACAGCCCGGGGTTGGGGTGAGACTGAGAAGCGGCCTCCATACTGTTTCTCCCCACCCCGTTGCCCGGGCCAGCCTCGCCGCTCTTCCTCCGCCAGTGTGGACACCTGGGGCAGGTCCCCTCTCCAGCCCTGGCGGGTCTCTGAGGTCAGCTGGACAAGGGGGGCTCCCAGGGACGGTCTCTGGGGTAGTGGCAGCCACTCTGCCACTTTTCTGTCCAGTTGCATCAAACTGACTTGAAGCTATAAAGCTCTGAAACTGAAGCAGGAAAACTGGGTCCACTATTGATCCTTGTCACTTGCGTGACTTTTGTGACTCACGTTAGCCACAACCCAGGCAACTGCTACTGCCCTCAAAACAAAGAGTGTGTGTGGTGGGGGGAGGTGGGTGTAAAGAGGTGGAGATAAAGACAGACGGGTGGGGGCCCAAGGTAAGGGTCAGGTGACCTCTCTTTTGCCCCCAGAAAACTTGGCAGGGAAGAGATTGCCCGGCAGGAAGAGAAGCAGTCAGCAAAGGGCTGCTGTGGGGAACCCCTGGCACCTTTCTTCCCCGGGATGTGGAGCAACAACCTCAGGCCATTTTTGTGACTTGTCTACGGTCCTGGCAACCAGCCTACTGTGTGTAGGGCTGGGGTGCTCTTTAAAGTGTATAGTATCATAACTGTGTTAGAACTCACATTCTAGAAACAGAATCCTGGATGGTCAACGCCAGGGCCTTGGAAAGTAAACGGATCGACAGCAGCCAAGCTGGCTCTGAGGAAGAGAGCCCAGAGTCACCCTAGACAGTCTGATTCGGCATGTCTGGGGGGGGCCTCAGCACGTGTGTCCAGAGGAAGTTTCCATGCTCATGACCTTGAATTTCTAACCTAACTGTGTGCTCTGGGGTCTTGGGAATGGCCATGGCTCCTGTGGGGGTGAGGGGACTGGGGTGGGACCCTGGTCTTTTTGCCTTGTCAACTGGGGTGACATCATCCTTGTCTACACTGTATGCTGTATTTCCCTGGTGGAAGCCATCTTCAACTGATTTGAAGACACACCCAGGTTTTATGTACCCAAGAAAAAGTATGGCCAGTTAAAGGAAGACAAACTATAGATAACAAAATCCATCTCAATGTCAGGGGTGCTAAAGGTGAAACGTGCATTCTAGAAGCAAGAGTGGTATTGCAAGTCTTGGCCTTTGGTGACATTCGAAGCTCTGAGGGAAGTCTTTTCACCTCTTCCATAGGACCCCAAGGTCCTCTGGGCCTGACCTACATCTCCAGCCACCTCCCCAAACCACTTTCCTCTTCTCTGTGTACTTGCTCTTTGTCTTTCTTCCTTCAGGCTCTTGTATCCATCTTCTTCCCTCCCACCACAGGGCCTTTGCACAGGCTTTGCTCACTTCCCTTTCCTTCTTAACCTGCTCCTGGCTGAAAACCGCAACACAGTTGCCACTTAGGAAGACCTTTCCTGACTAACTTTCCCAGGTCACACTCCCATGTCACCACCTTTATACTGTTTTGTGTCACGTTCATGATGCTAGTCCCTGCTGCAATCTCACCATGTATGTGATTAGGTGATGAATGCTGAATTCCCCGGCTGACTGTAAACCCCACGCAAGTAGGGACCGCCCTGCTTTGACTTACTATTGAACCCTTTGTGTCTAACACTGTGCCTGGCACATGGTGGGAACACTGCGACCTCCAGCTGCTGCCACCTGTCCCCCCCCGATATGGGGCTCCCAGTTTCAGTGCCTTGCAAGAGGCCATCCTGCTCCACGCCTGCCTCCTTGGCTTAGTCACAGGATTCAGAGATGGCCACTGCTGTAGGGACCACACATGATGGCAGCCTCGTCTCTTCCACCCTGGCTTCTGCTCTTGGCCCAGCCTGTTTGCTCAGCTGCCACGGAGCTCAGTTCTGCTTTCCTGCTTCTCCTCATCCACCTCCATCTGCCATTCACTCAGCAAACCAAACCAGAGCTAAAGGAGAGGGGCAAAGGCCCCCTGCCAGTCTGTCCACCAGGCTGGCAAGAGAAGGAGACCCTGAGGATCTGACAGAGGAGAGAGAGCTTTGGAAATAAAAGCGTTTTCAAGAGTCTAGGAGTCGAGTTTCTGAGTTCAAATCATTGCCCCGCACAGGCAAGTTCCTTCTGTTTCTCTGCACCTCAGTTTCTTCGTCTATAAAATGGGGACAGCAAGAGCAGCTTCGAAGGGTGGTTTTGAGCCACACACAAGGCAATGGACTTGATTGAGTGCGTTTTCAATAAGCACCGTGGCAGAAAAGTGCTTCCCACACACTTCACACTGAAGGATTGCCGCTGTCACCCCAGCCCTGGGGCCAAGGTCTTGTCCCTGGGGCCTGCTGACCTCCCATCGACCTGGCTGCCCATATTGATCTGACCAGGGCCCCCTTGGGAGCCCCTTCTGCATGGACAGGCCACCCTCTGCCCCTGGGTGGCTGCCCTTTGCCAAGTTCATGGTCTGGAGCAGCAGGCCAGCTGGGCCCCCTGCTAATGAGCTTCTGGCCCCACCCAGATCAGCTCCCGGCAATCTCCATCAACCCCTGACCTTCCCAGGGAAGCGCTTCCTCCCGCTCCTGCCTCTCTCTCTGCCGCTGCCTCTGCTCACGCCGGGCTCTCCTCATCTCTGGCTGGGCTGCACCTGCAGCCCTTGAACTCTAGCCGCTGCCCCTTCGACATGCATACTTCAGGACCAGGGCTGTGGATTGGGCATGTGGTCTGGGTTCAGATCTTAATTTGGTCCTTTCCTAGCTGATAGGGACTAAATGTTTGTGTCCCCCCAGCAACTTCATTTGTTGAAGCCCTAATCCCCAGTGTGGTTGTGTTTAGAGACAGGGCCTCTAGGAAGTGATTCAGGCCAAGCGAGGCCATAGGTTGGGCCCGGATCCAACAGGATTAGTGGCCATGAGAGGAGACAGTAGGATGCTCGTTGTCGCTCCCTCCATGCACGCGAGGTAACGTGAGCTCACGCGAGAGGGCCGCTGTCCACAAGCCAAGGGAAGAGGAATGAACGCACCTCGCTGCCACCTTGATCTTGGCCTTCCAGCCTCCAGAACTGTGAGAAATACATTTCTGTGGTTTCAGCCGCCCAGCCTATGGCGCTGTGTGAGAGCCACCCACGCTGACTAAGGTACCAGCTCTGTGAACTCAGCAAGTTCCTGGGCCTCTCCGTGCCTCAGTTTCCTCTGCGCAAGGTGGAGATGAGAACAGCGGCTCTGTGGAGGACTCTGTGGGGACTCAGCACGTTGAGATGGTAGGGGGTGTGACAGTGCCCTGCCCATACGGGGCCCCATGCCGGGGGGCGGGGGGGAGGGGTGGCTGCTGCCGCGCTGTCCCACACCTGGAATGCCCCCTCCCCTCCGGCTGGGATGCACGTTCTTCTGTCCTGCCCACTCCACGGCTGGAGACCCTTCCTGGCCTCCCGCCTCACCCCTCCTTCCTCAGAACGACTCAAGCCCCTCCGTATGTATCAAGCCTGAAGGACCTAGGATTTTCCTCTTCCCAGATGTTTACATCCAATCCCCCTGGCTCAGACACACTCCTGGCATGTGTGGGCTGTGCCTCAGTTTACTGTCTGCCCAAGAAACCAAGCGCAGAGCCCGTGGCATGCTGGGAGACACCAAGGAACCACAATGCCTCAGATAACTGAGAGAGGTACCCCAGGCCTGTCGCCCCCCTGCAAATACCCCTTTCACTAAGTCTCTGACTCCGTGGTGAGAACCTTCCGGCTTTGGCCATAGGCACCTCTAATCATGATGCGAATGAGTGCTGATGGCTCATGGAGACTCCTGCATCGACCCCGCCACGTGCCGCCTTGAATCCTGCCAACATCCTTCTGAAGGCACCGCGAAGACAATCCCTATCTTACGAAGGAAGAAACGTCGGCCCGGCGAGGTGAGGCGACTGGTGGGAAACAGGACAGGAGCAGGGGCAAGGGTCACTCTCTTCCTCCACACTCCACCCCTGCAGCCATGGGTGGCCTTGCTCCCAGGTCAGAGCCCTGGCCAGGCATCCGCGTGGAGCACAGTCTAGAATCTTCTGAGAGCCAAGCTTCATCAAGAGCCAGGCCAGGTAAGGGTCCCCGGGCTTGGGATGACAAACGGATCCCACACACTGAGCACTTCACAGTGTCCGGGTACAAGGGTGGCGACAGACGCCCTGCCACTCGCATCTGGGTGAGTCTTGGCCCGTCGTACAGCTCTCTGCAGGAGCACCACCGCCCAGCTGCTTTGCAGGTCTGCTTCTCAGCTTTCACCCACATCTGGCATGAGAAGCTGCTTTGGGAATTCCATTAGCGCCTACACGGAACGGAGGATACCAGCTGCCCCTTCACTTCACACCCCTCCCCACAGAGGGCTGGACTTCCCCTGAGGAACTGGTGGGCTTCCTCACATAGCCTTTCCCACACCGGCACTGATGTAACTGACCATATCTTCCTTTTTGCCTTGGCTGCTGGGAAGCACAAAGTCAACTTTGGAATTCAAATTGAGCAACTACCTTGCCCTCATGGGGTTATTCTCTGTGAGCTTGGCTGTCTATTTTTATTTCTGTGTTCCTCTTCCTCTGCTGTTTCTACCCAAGCTTTTTTCCTTCTTTCCTTCCTTCCTCCCTCCTTCCTTCCTCCTTCCCTTCCTCCTTCCCACTGTCCCTCCCTCCTTCCTTCCCTCTTTTCCACTGTCCCTCCCTATATCCTAATGTTCCTTCCTTCCTTCCTTCCACATCCTGAGCTGGGTCCCTGTCCTAACAGTTGGTCCAGAGCAGGGAAGATAGATGTGTGAAACAAAGAATCCCTAATATATTTATATCACTACAATGGGATGAGCAGGATCAGGTGACAGCAGCACAGCCCAGGGGCCCCACCCCATCGGGACTTGGGGAAGGCTCTCCTAAGGCCACCACCCTGGCGCTGAGGCCTGAGGGGTGAGCGGCCAGGGAAGGCATGAGAGCAGAGGGTGGCCGTCTAGGGACCGGCTCTGGAGGCCCAGAGCACAGGGACCCAGGTGAGAGTGGCTGCAAGGAGGGAAGTCAAGGACGTGGACCGGGCCAGCCTCCCAGGGCCTCCCAGGCCACACTGATGGGCTTCTGGTTTCTCTGGGGAGTGAGGCTATGATGATATAGGACATATAATAAGGTGTGTGCGTTCGCAATCCATATAAACCTCCCACTGAAATGAGGAACCTGGACAGGCAGAGCCATGGCAGTGAGAATGAGTCCGCTGGATCATCTTCTTCCTTAGACAGGCAGCAACCTTGCCCCCTCTGGGGACGGTGGCCTGTCTGGGGCAGCAGAGGCATGTGAGAAAATCCGATGTTGTGAGGGTTGGGGGTGGGGTTGGAGGGAGGCAGCACGGAATGGGGAAAGGCAGTCAGGAAAATTCTATGCTGATTCAGCTGAGGATGTGAGCAAGTCCTGTGACCCCCGGGGCCTTGGTCTCCCTCTGTCGATGACACAGTGCTCTACAGGGACTTTATGCCTGGATAGGGAGCTGGTCAGATGAGCCCCTTCCCCGCCAAGTCCAAGATCAGGGTCCTCGGAGAGCTTCCACCGCAGCCATCGCCCAGCCCCTGACCCGCCTTCCCCCAAAGTGGGACATGGCGACAGAGAGTCGGGGATAAGCCACTAGGGTCTGGGCTGCAGCGCAGGATTAATGATGCTGCGTTGCTTTAAAAGCCGGGCTGCAGTCCTGCTCCTGTGCTCCCTGGAGAGAACCCTGCACTCGGATCCCAGCAGGGCCCTGGATGGGGCAGCGAGCCCCCCATCAGCCCTGGGGCAGGGGCAGAAGTCCTCCCAGCCTGCCCCAGCCCCAGACCAGATTGCTCCTGGGTCAGCCTTGCCTCCTGTGAGAGAGGTTGTCCTGAAAATCAAGTACAAAGTCGTAGGAGCAGGGGAGGAGGGGAAGAAGTCTGGAGCTGGCTCTCACCACAGCGGGCTGTGGGACTCTGGGTAGGTCACTTCCATTACGAAGCCTCAGTTTTCCCATCTGTAAAATGAGTGTGTTAGTTTGGCCCTCTGATAAGACGTCAGGACAGGATTGGACACTCAGGAGATTTATTAGGGGAAATGCTTAGGAAGGACCACAGGGCAGGAACCAGGCCCCACACCTCCACGGTGCTCAGGCACTGGGTACAAGGGGTCTGGGGGACAAGGTCTGGATGGTGGTGGGTCCTGGGGGGCGGCACTCAGCCCCTGTGCCTGCCCACAGCAGGGCCTCCCGGAGGAGAGCTGAATGACCTCTCTGTGCCACCACAGTGGGGTCTCTGGTCCTGCCTGGCTGTGCCTGGGGACTGCGGCTAAGCTGCTGTGTAAACTGGGAAGGGCCTCCTCCACTGAGGGAGCGTGAGGCTTATGTCCCAGGAGCCGGCACAGGCCCAGCCCAGGGGACAGGCCTCCAGGGGAAGGGAAGGCAGGCCCCTTGCAGCCTGGGAGGACCCCAGAGCCAGGCCAAGCCCCTTGCTGCCCCTCAGGCCACACCACGAAGGCTGAGCGCAAGCTGAGGTCATACCCAGGCAGGCTTGGAAGGCCACGGTGAGGAGCTGGCGGGGGCTTCACTCTGGGGACAGGAGGGAGCTGCAGAAAGGCCAGACCACCAGTGGACCGGGTGGGTCTGAGCTGGGAAAGCCTGGGACCTGGTGTGAAGATGGGAACGCAGGGGCCAGGCCTGGGCCCGCCGTGTCCCATCCCCCACTCCCAGGCCTCTCTGACCAGAGGGGTTTTTCCACCCACGGTTGGGCCTGTCTGGCCCTCCCCTGGAGATGGCTCTTACTTCTCCATTCCCCACAGGCCGGCCTGTCTGTGGTAGGAGGGCAGCCCCCAGGCTGGGCTGTGGGACTCACCATGGTGGCCACACGCCCCCTGCCAAACCCCAGCCCTGGTTCCCCTTCTCGAAGTCACGGCAGAAGGAAGGCCCAACTTCCTGAGGGTTCACCCTGCTCCGGGGCCTTCATTCCCTGGCACACCCTGTAACCCTCACTTGGCCTTGCCGGCAGGAGGTGGGAATGGGAGCCAGAACCTCTGGGTGGCTCCTTGCACCCTCTTCCTCATCACAACAAGCATCTCAAGGGTCCCCGCTGCATGCCAGGGTGCTATGGCAGCCCTGTGAATGATGTGTGTGTATTTGTATTTGGCAGATGAAGAAACTGAGGTCAGAGAGGTTCACCCCCTTGTCCATCACTGGCCACTGGTGGAGCCAGAATTCAAATCCAGATCTCTTAGATTCCAAAGGTCACAAGTAAAGAAAAATTAGAATTGTCCCTCAATTCTTTTCCTTCTTGACAGTTCCCAAGTGCGTTTCATTTCCTCCTCAGACCAAGCTTGGGAAGGATATTATTCCCATTTTGGAGGTGAGAAAACTGAGGCCAAAGAAAAGCAGTAGTTTGAAACACACAAGTGGCCAGGGTCAGAGAGGGGAGGACCCGGCCTGGGAAAGGAGAGGAGGGACTCCCAGCTAGAGGTCGGGCTCCTGGCGCACTGCCCTTGACCCCCACAGGCCAGCGGCAGAAGATGGGGTGCCCCCACCCCAACCTCTCAGCTGCTGCACCCTGGAGAAGACACAAAGGAAGAAAAAAAGTGGGGAGTTTTCCTTGTGACCCTCTTGCCTCTGCTTAGGGACAGACCTGGGCAGGCCGGTCCGCCCAGCGGAGGCCTCCGCACACCGGTATAGGAGCCAAAACTTGGGAAGGGGCCCTCGTGACACCTTTCAAAGGTTCTTTAATATCTTTTCTTTCAACAACAAAAAACATGTTTCCTGTGTAATTACAAAAATAACATAGATTCGTTGTAACAGTTTCCTACTCCTGCCCAAGCTGGTTCTCTATCCCACCCCCCACCCCTCCTCTGAGAAGCAACGAACTCACAGGCAGCGGCCTGGTCTAGAACCTTCCAACACGTAGCGAGACATGCGCGGTTTTGTTCTTTCTCGTACGAATACGGGCCCAGGCACCCAGCGGTCAAGTACTTTTTGCAGTTAATGAGTCGTCTCAATAGAAAGCCTACGGTGGCAGCATACAGTCTGACTTCACCCTGTTTCACGGCGGAGGGATTGTTGGATTGTTCTGGAATGGGCATGGCTCTGGCCTGTGGGGACTGACATGGCTCCCTTTTGAATGCGTCGCTCTTACAAGGGAAGCTTCCTTGAATTCTCCAGCGGCTCATTGCCCCCAGGCTGATGGTTCTGAAGGTAGAGGCAGAACAGCGGGGCAGCTCAGAGCCCTGATACAGGGTCGGCTCGGCCACTTAGCGGCTGATGACCGTGGACACATCGATCTCCCTCTGAGACTGTGTTTCCTCATCTGGAAAATGGGCACAACAAGAGCGCGCTTACCTAAGAGGACCCCTGTCTTTCAGTGAGTTAATATGCACAAGGTGCTTGGCACTGCGGTGCAGGGGCTCTCGGTGGCTCAGGGGCTTGAATCTTCATCCAACTCTCGGTTTGGACTCAGGTCATGATCTCACGGTTCTGCTCTGACAGTGTGGCGCCTGCTTGGGATCCTCCCCCTCCCCCCTCTCCGTCTTTCTCTGCCGCTCTCATTCTCTCTCTCAACATAAATTAAACAAAATTGCCTGGCAGGTAGGAAGTGCCGGCGGATATTATTTCTAGAAATGGAACTGCCAGGTCTTGGGGTCTGCGCCTTTTTTAGTGTCACCACATTTGGCCACAGAGGCCTGCCCCTTGGAGGCCACCTGCTCTCACAGCCCCAAGGACACTGGGACCCCCCACCCGGGGCCAACCCCTCCTTCCAGAAAGCTGGTACCAGAATCACCCCTCCCCCCCGACACACACACCAGGTTTCATGCTGCAGTTGAAATAAAGGGCTTTCCCAGCTGCCTCCTGGCAGAGCTACGGACCCCAAGCTCCGGGCCTCGTATCTCCCCAGACCACCCCAACCCCGTGCGGACCCTGCCTTCCTCCTTCCAGTGTCATCTTGCCCATGAACAAGCCTGTGTCCTGACCGTGGTGTGGAGCAAACAGCGCCAGCACAAGGGTCAGGGGAGACCCGCCTGGGTTTCAGGGCCATGTCAGGGTGGGCTACGCCAGCGACACTCGCTCTTAGGTCCCCACAAGCACCAGGTTGGCTCTGGGCACCTTGCCTGCCTCACCCCAGTCCTGGCCCGGCTTAGTTTTCTTAACATTGAAATGGGATTCCTGATAGCAGCCTGGAGCCTCCCTGACTCTGCGAAGCCAGGGAGGGAGCGGAATATAGAGACGGGCTTTACAAACTCTCGGGTACTAGGCTTAGGGCGGGTGACAAGGCAGGTGAGAGGCAGGAGGGGGTGGTTCTGGCTACGGTAACTTAGAGACCCGAATCCAGGGCAGCTACCCCAGGAGGGAGGTGAGTGACACAGGACACTGCATGGATTGAGGGCTCAGACTTGTCGGAACCCGACTCCTCCCTGCTTTGGAGAGTACCCTCTGCCCACCCTCTAGGCAAGGTGGGGGTGGGGGAGGGTGGACAGCAGCCCTTCAGATGCAAAGGCTTTGCAGCAACCACAGCCCCTGCGACCCACATGAGGTTTGAGGCCAAAGGCAGAGAAGTCAGAGAAGACGTTGGTCTCCACCACTAGCCTCAAGACAGGGCCAGAGAGGAGACAGGGAGAGCAGAGGCCCGGGCAGGGAGGGACACCAGATGCCCTTTCTCAGGAAGGGGAACCTGCTCCTACCTCTCTGGCCCGATTTTATTTTACTGACTCCTCAAAATAATGCAAGAAAGTCAGTATTATCATTAGTTCCACTTTATTTATTTTAAAAAATTGTTATGTCTTTATTTTATTTTGAGAGACAGAGACAGAGTGAGTGGGGGAGGGTCAGAGAGAGAGGGAGACACAGAATCCAAAGCAGGGTCCAGGCTCCGAGCTGTCAGCACAGAGCCCAACGTTTGGGGCTCGAACTCACGGGAGTGTGAGATCATGACCTGAACCGAAATTGGAGGCTTCACTGACTTAGCCACCCAGGCACCCCTCACGAGTTCCATTAGATTCGGAGTGGAGGAGTGTCCTGCCAAGGTCCTGGCTCAAGAATCCACCAGAATCTGGGCTTGTATCTGACTTTCCAGGGAGATAGCTTGGGGCACCCCACCTCCCCCCCAACCCCACCAGGTCTGCAGACCCTGCCTCTGGGGCAATGGGGTGGGCAGTGGTGGGTGGGACCCCTCTTCACCCAGCCTGCACTACCCTCCCTCAGGCCCCTCCCCCTCCATGGGGATGGCTACAGCTGGGCCCAGCCCCATTAGCACCATTTTCACTAACAGCTCTGAGCCCTGGGGGCGGGGGTGGTGCTGATGGGCTCCCCTGGGGCCCAACCCTCTTTGCTACACAGACTCCCCCATCCTAACCACAGAGGCCACAGTCTTCCCTGCCCTTCCACCCCGAGCCCTCAGTCAACCCCTGAGGCCCTCCTGGGGCAGCCAGGCTCCTACCTCAAAGCTGCCCTAATGGGCCTGGCCTTGGGATTAGGAGGTCAGCTCCAATATCACAACAATATGAAAAATAGAAAAGCTACCACCAAAGGAAGGAAGGCCTGGCAGTTCCCGGGCATATTAGGTATGTGGTAACTTGTTTACCCTCACGGCATTTCTGAAGACATGGTAACTGTACCCATTTGACAGTTTGGTAAACTGAGGCTCTTAGGTTGGGTGTCCCCGGAAGAAGACCTTGAGACACGGGCTTACTGTGAATAGCTGACTCAGAAGACACCAAGAAACACTGATGAAGAAGAGGGCACATGAGACAGGGAGGCAAGAGAGCCAGGAAAGCCTTAGTTTTCCAGCAAATCACCCCCTGGGCAACTGGAACTTGATTCCCTTGGGAAACTTGGAAGACAGTGTAGACTATGCCTCAGAATTATGCCAACCAGAGGGTGAAGGAGCTGGGAAATTTGTCCCCTGGACGCCCTATGTCTCATTGGCAGGGCTGCTTCTGAGAACATTCTGGCTCAGTGCAGGCCACCTGGCCCACAAGCACCGGTCTCTCCCATGCCTCCAGGAAAAGTCCCCAGACCGAGTCACAGCAGTTTCAGTAAGTGTCCCTGATGTGAAGGAGCGAGTGCCAAGCACCCACGACCAGGTATCCACAGTATCTTCTTCACTAGGGCTCAGGGAGGGATGACCACTTGCTCAAGGTCACGGGGTTGGTCAGTGGCAGAGTCAGGAGACAGGCCGAGGTCTGTCTGACCCCAGGTTTCAGTCCCCTGAGTTAGAACAGGAGCAGGGCTTCGGAATGGGTCTGTCTGCTGTGGGCTCGTACCCTCATCCAGGAAGATCCCGAGAGGCAGGCCCCCGCACTCCTTGAAATTCTTCTGCTGGGATGTTGAGGCGCTCAGACAGGTTCATTCTGCCAAAGGGAAGCCAGCACCACCCCCCCAGGGGAAAAGCAGACAGATGGCAAAGCCCAGCAGGGAGGGCAAAGGAGTGGTGTGAATGAATGAATGCAGTGTCTCAAAGCTGCCAGCCTTGCACCTTCCCCCACAGTGCCGCCCACCAAGCCCTGGAGAAAGACAGCCCTAGAGTCACCACCTGCAGCCCACGGGTGGCAAATGTGTCCTGTCGCTTTAAAGATTGCAAAACTTCACATCAGGACCCACATTCTCAGCTGTACCCGCAGAAGCAGAAGATCTGGCAAAACGGGCCCACATTCTTGCTCAGGGCTGGTGGCAGGGAGTGGCCATCCCCTGGGACCAGGCCAGGACTGTCCGGTTCCTCAGTCTCCAGCACCCTCTCTGGGCTCCCTGACACCGACGCCAATGCCAGTTGCCACTTTGCAACTTGGGCTGTGGTTTTAATGCCCCCGTGACCCGGGAGTGTGGAAGTGTGAGAGTATACTGGACTTGGACACGTGGGGCCCGAGGGTTGACTGTGTGAGCTCCAGCAAGTCCCCCCTCCTCCGCCCAGCCTCCCTGTGCCTCTGTTCCTTCCTTTGTGAACTGGGGGGGCCCACAAAGTTCCAGGAGTGATAAAGAGACCCTGGGGGCCCAAGCCAACTTTCCTTAGTGCAGACTTGCGTCCAGGTGTCGATCAAGCTGAAAAGAGATCATGTGCTCCTGACACTCCCAAGGTGCGTGTGGACCCCACTCCTGGCAGGGGCATGCCCCCTCATACAGGTGGCTGATGGTTCTGGGGTCCCAAGGGTATGTCCGGCAGGTGGACGATGGCTGAGAGATCTGGACACAGTCTCTGCCTCCAAGGATCATTAGTGTCACAGAGCAAATAGCCACAGCAGAAAGCAAGCCACTTGCTGCAGAGAACCTCCTGTCCCCGCAGTTGGCTTGGGCAGGCAGGGAGGGCAGGCAGCGCCCAGGCCAGGCACCAGGGGTGACTATGCAGGCGGCCGGCACTTCAAGGGCCTCCTCCGGTGCCTGGCACCGTGCTCCAAGTCTGGCCGGTCACTTCCTGTGTGCAAGCAAATGTTGTCATCATCTCTGCGGTTATGGCCACCGCTGCCGCTGACCGAGTGGCCCGGTGATCCTCCACCACCTCCCTCGTGGAATTACCTCCCTCTGCTAGAGCATTTCTGGAAACGTGACAGTAACAAGCAGACCTTGTGAGTTTTTGAGGTGCCAAGCCCAGCTTGAGCTCCTGTTCCCTGTGACACTGTGTGTGACAGGGCTCACTCACCACACCGCACGCCCCTGACTCCTCACACCCACAAGGACGCCCCCACCCATTTCCACACTCACTCACACCCGCCCTCCTCACCACCCTGACACCCAGCAGGTGCACGGCCAGCCCTCCTGCCTGAGGCCCGGCTGCCCCTCCCCCTCCCTCCCAGGCCACACTCCCAGCATGCCCTGCGGCCAGCCCATGGCTCTCAGTTGGGCCGCCTGAAGCCACAGCCTGCCCCGACTCCCACAGCCAAATCGAGTCAAAGACCAATTAATATTCTGATACCTGTGGCCGGCTGGAGTGATGTAGAGCTGATGATTTCTTTTTCCATTTTACTCCAACTGTGGTTTCATCTTTTTCCCAGCCCTCCTTTGGTCAGTGGTTTTAGGGGCACTAAAGTTCACTTTTGTGGGTAACCTGCACTGTTAGCTGTTGATTTAATTAACTCAGCCTTTCTCTTCCTTGACCAGAACACGGCCAGCCGGGCTGCTTTGCAGACACCCATCTGGGCAGCCGACGGCCGGAGGCATCTGGCAGGAGAAGCGTGTGGTCTTTGGCAGACACCCGCCAGGCCCCCTGGCCATCGCCAGCCACTCCGTGTCTTCTGGAGCATTGCTGAGCCGCTATCTCACGAGGCTCAAACGAGTTTTGCTCCCATTCGACAGGTGGGGAAATAAAGGCTCGGAGATATGAACTCAATTACCCAGGGTCACAGAGCAAGCACCAAGCCGAGGTGGGCTTGCAAGCCGACTGTGTCTATTTCCATGAGCCTCTATTTTGGAGACATAGTTTATTCAGTGGGACAAGTGTCCCACTGAAGGAGAGGTAGGGAGAAGGCCAGAAGACACATGAGGGTGCTAAGGACGAACAGGAGGGAGGGAGAGATTTTGAGGAAGATGCTAACTGAAATCAGACTCCTCGCCTCTCTCCTGAGATTCTTCTGTGTGATGGAGCAGACCGGGGTCTTTCACCCTCTGAGAAGTTTCCAGAATCTTAGCACAAGCCTCTCAATGGCCAAGAGAACACTCAGCCCCACATCCAGCCCTCCAAGACTTCTGTCCAGTGGACGCCTCAGGCCACATAGGACTCCCAGTGGCAGAGAAACCTGGGGTGGGGGTGGGGGCAGGGCTGACCAGGGCAGACATCTGAGGAGGCTTCAGAAAGAGCATGTGACCCGGGAACGTGCAAGCAGCCGAGGCCAGGCAGGTGGTGAGAATCACAGGGACTCGCCCGGTGACTTGGGGCCCTCAGCGTGTATGTGCTGTTCCAGTCAGCTGTTCCAGTCTGTGCACTGTTGTTCTAGGGACCTCCGGCTGCTGGCTAGAGCGGGGGGAGGGGGGGCCCTCCGGGCTGATGGACAGACCCCCTCTTTCTTCTCCCCTTCCCCCTCCACCTCCTTCAGGAAGCTCTCCACCCCTCACCCATGCCCATTCCCCAGCTCTCTGTCTGAGACTCCGTGGACTTCTTGTTGTGTGTGTGTGTTTTTTTTCCACCAGGGTGAATTGTCAATTGATTTGTTATTTATCCCACTGACAACAAAGAGAGTGAAAAGGTAATAATTCTGGGCCCTGGGGTAATTCAATTCCTGTAGCACCGTCAGCTACATTAACTTACTTCCTGGATCTCAATTCAATTAGAGCAACATTCCCCAGCATTAATAAATCAATACTCATGCCATTTGGATATATTTTGAATGTCTTTCATTATACATTGCGGGGCAGGGATGGCTGTTGGATTGGAAGTTAATGGGACAGGACAGGCAGGTGGGGCTGCCTGGGGAGAAGCTTCCAGCCGTTTGCTCTAATTGCCTCTGCTGCAGAAGAGGGTGTTAGTAAAACAGAGGCCTGGTTAAGTGAGAGAGCCCGCCGGAGCCAAGGCCGTTGCAGCTTGGGTCTGGGTGGGCCGGGCCTCAGTGGTCGAAGGGCTTGTGTCCACCGGCTCGTGTACTCATTCATTCACCCATCCTTCATCCCTCCTCCTGTGTGTCCTCTCACGCCCCTCCCATCCCTCCTCCCATCCCCCGTCTTCTCTCCATCACTCCCCCCTCTCCTTCTCCCTCTCCTCCTCCCATTCCTCTCCCATCCCTCCTCCTGTCCCTCCTCCCATCTTTTTCCCATCCTTCCTTCTATCCTTTCTCTTCCTTCCAATTTTCTTCCCATCCTTTCATCTTCTATCCATCCAGAACATTTTGAGGAGAGCCTACTAGGCCTCATCCTGACTTCCGGACTTATATAGTTATATATCATACATGTTCTCCAACCTCAGAGACCCAGACAGCTAAACAAATTATTATAACACATTGTTCAAGAGCCACAGCACGAGCCATCAATAACCGTTCTGCCAGAGAAACCAGGGCAGGACTCAGAAATTAGCCAGTAGCAGGATGGTCTGACTCTGGGGGCTGGGTGAGGGGAAGAGGGAAGGGGGGAGGGGGAAGGCGGAAGGGTGAGGACGTATAGCCTGGGCTAGGTTTTGAAGCGTAAGAAGGTTTTGGCCAGGTGGCCTTGGAACTTTTTTTTAAGATTTTTTTTTTTAGTAAGCTCTACCCCAACATGAGGTTTGAACCCATGATCCTGAGATCAAGATTCTCATGCACCACTGACTGAGTCAGCCAGACCCCCTGGCCAGGTGGCCTTAGAGAGATCAGAAACTTCAGAGAGCCTGAGGAAACTGAGGACTGTCGGGAAGGGACTCTTGGTCGTGCGTATGGATTCAAACCCCTAGGAGACTCTTTATTATGAGTTCCCAGGATCCTCCTCTGGGGTGTCTGACCCAGGAGATCTGGGGAGACTCAGAAATCAGAGTCAGTGGCCACAGCACAAAAGGTCCTGCTGAGTGGAGAGAGCCTGCATCTCAGGCTGTTCATGCTGGCTGTGTGGCTGAGCCAGTCTCTGCCCTCTCTGAGCCTTCTTAGGTCTAGAATCAAGTCTCTCATCTGTGCACTCACTTTGGCAAGTGAAAAACCCGAGGGCCAAACAGACCAGGACTGAGCCGCAGGCACAATCTCTGCTGTCCTTGCATGGAGGCCCAGGGCCTCTGGACCTGCTGCGCCCTCTATTGGGGCCACTCTCCATCCACATGGTTGGCCCCTCCCCTTCTGCATTTGTTATCTGTTGCTGTGTAACAAATTACCCCAAAATTTAGTGGTTTAAAACAACTGACATTTATCATCACGCAGTTTCTATGGGTCAAGAATCCAGGAATGGCTGATTTGGGCTCGGGCTGAGGAAGTTGAAATGACAGCAGGGGCTGCATTCATCTGAAGGCTCAACTGAGGCTGAGGACCCACTTTCCAGATGGTGCACTTATCTGGCTGTTGGCAGGAGGCCTCAGTTCCTCACTGGCCGTTGACAGGAGGATTTAGTTCCCCATTAGACGGGCCTCTCCACAGAGCTCCTCGAGCATCCTGGTGACATGGCACAGGTGACCTGGGAGAGAGCAAGCGAGCCAGAAGCTACAATATATTTATAATCTACCCAGAAATCATACGTCATCATTTCTGGCACGTTCTGCTTGCTAAAAGTAAGTCTCCAAGTCCAGTTCACACTCAAAGGGAGGAAAGTAAACTCCATCTCTTGAAAAGAGGAATATCAAAGAATTTGTGGACATATTTAAAAACCCCACATCTTTCTGGGGTGCCTGGGTGGCTCAGTCGGCTAAGCATCTGACTCTTGATTTTGGCTCAGGTCATGATCTTGTGGTTCGTGAGTTCAAGTCCCACATCAAGCTCTGCTTGCAACTCTCTCTCTCCCCCTCTCTCTCTGCCCCTCTCCCACTCATGCTCTCTTTAAAAAAAAAATAAACTTTAAAAAAGTGTTTTTAAAAAAAGCCATGTCTTTGTTCAGGTCTCACTGAAACACTGCCCATCAGAGATGCTCTCCCTGGCACTTCTTTCTGGAAGAACTCCCTGCCTCTCTCATCTCGCACTTGCGTCTCCTGCTCTGCCTTTGTTTCCTCCATGGCATCCGCCATCACCTGACATCCTTTCCTTTCCATTATCAATCTTGTTTATTCTCTGCACCTTCCCTCCCCAGGCCAGGCTCCATAAAACCAGACACTGTCGGTTTGGGTCACTGCTGCGTCCCCAGCAGTCCTGGCACCTCGTAGATACCTGATAAATAGCTGGAGGTGGAGACAAAGGAAGAGAGAGCAAAGGTGACCTGCCTGGGTCTCCCTTGCCTCTGGAATCCAGCCCTGCGTGGGCTCTGCAGGACCCGAAGCCTCATCCTGGGGACAGCCTGGGGTCAGTTCTGGTCCCAGTTGGGCCATCAGCCTTTGGTGTGCTGCCAGATGTGCCCTTTGCCCCAGCGGAGCCTCAGTTTCTCTGTCGGATGGGAGCCATGCTGGCTCCCTTCTCCCGCTTAGCAAGCGTGGCCCCAGCACCTACCAGGTGCTGAATGGTGTTCTGGCCACTGCACAGACACAGCACCTGCCTTCATGGGGCGGAGCCTCTAGAATAAAACCACTGAAGGTCTTTATGGCTCTCCTGTTCTGCCCTCGGTCCTCTGGCAGACACGTCTATGGCCTGAATTATGTCCCCACAAATTCTTACGGGTTGAGGCCCTGATAACCTTAACATGATAGGGCCTTTGAGAGGTAATTAGGGTTGGATGAGATCATGAAGGTGGGGCCCTCATGATGGGGTGAGTGACTTTATGAGAACAGGAACAGAGAGTGATGACTCTCTCTCTCTCCCTGACATGTGAGGATGTAGCGGGAGCAGTCCGCAAGCCAGGAAGAGGGCCCTCAATAGCGGTCTAATGGGCTGGCCCCTGGATCTTGGACTTCCCAGCCTCTAGAACTGTGAGAAGTGACTATCTATCACTCAAACCCCTCAGTCTATCATATGCATTAGCAGTCCAAGCTAATGAATACAGATGCTGATACTGAGTATCTGAGTCCAGAGATTGGGCTGGGATATTTATAAACCCAGATTCTCCTGGGAAGTGGTGGATGGCCGCTGGAGGGGGGAATATCTTTAAAGCCAGTATGAGGGGACTACGGAGGACAAGCTCATGCTCGCCTCCGGGCCTTTGCACATGCTCTTCTTCTTGCCTGGAGCTCTTTTTTCCTATTCCTCATTCCTATTGCTGGCCAGCTCCTCCTTGACCTTTGGTCTTGGCTTCAATGCCAGCTCCAAAGAAGACTTCTTTAACCCAGAGTCTGCATTAGGGCTCTTGGCTGGTTCCCACAGCCCCCTGCATTCACCACACTGAGCTGTAAATCATTCTTTGCCATATCCACTTGGCACCTCCCATGAGCACCCCAGGGGCAGGACCCCAAGCTCAAATCCTCATAATGCGGACCCAGCTTCAGCCAGATTACATTCTTTACCAGATCACACAGCTGGTGATTTTCCAAGCCGTGGCACAACCCCAGGCCCATCTGGCTGTCACGTGCATGCTCCCGGCCTATCGTGGCTCCATGCATACATGCTCTGAAGTGTTTTCTCAAATACTCACTCCTGTAACCTGTATCACTCTGTTATCTCAGACGGCGGAACTGAGGCCCAGAGCTCACCCACACCTGGCCTGCCCTGAACCCGGCCCTCCTCACTTGGAAGGAGTCTGCTTTGACCTGGCGATACATCAGATCCCTTGCAGGAAGCTCCCGCCGTGGGCTGCACTGAGCCCCCCACCTGCGTGCCCTTGTGTACTGTGCCCAAACACGGGGGGAGAGAGCTGCTACCATCCCGCCCATTTTCCAGGTGAGAAAACCCAGGCCCAGAGACGTGAGGCCCCTTGTTTACTCTCGCGCAGCTGGTACATAGCAGAGAAGGGCTTTAAACCCCACTTCATCCACGGAGCCACAGAGCCGCTTCAAAGTGCTGAGTGGGAGTCCGGGCACCATTCATTCACTCGTTCGTTTGCTCGTTCGGTCGACAATAAATACGGCGCTCCCATCAGGGACACAGGTAAGATACAAACAGACAAACACATACACAAGGTGATTTCAGAGCCTTAAACGTGCCTTAAAGGGAATGAAGCAGGATGATGTGACCGACAGGGACTGGGGGCAAGGGGCACACATCTTTGGATTGGGGCTCCTCTCTGGGGAGGTGACACTGGAGCTGCGTCCGGAGCATCCAGGAGCTGCCACTCAAAGATTTGGGGATGGGCCAGGGATGAGAAGACGTGTGGCACTTTGAAGAAGAGAAGGAGCATTTGGAGGGGGAAGGGATGGGGGAGGAAGCCAGGCTGCGTCTCTTGGGTGGGAAGCCAACCAACCAGTGCTGCGACTGGGCAGCGGCCTAGCGGGGCCCTGCAGTGCTCGATGGGCCTCGGCCCAGGGGACAGGCGGAGCCAGGAACCAGGAAGAGCAGGGCTGCACAGGGCTACACCGCCTGAGGCCTCTGGGCGCCGTCCTCGGAGTGAAGGCGGCCTGTCGGTGAGACCAGGCTGGGGTCCGCAATAGTGCCAGGCACCTGACGCTTATGGATGACTCTCCACGAGGCAGGCTTGTGACTCTGCTGCCCCGTGGGTGGTGTCATTCAGGGAGACGGGACTTGTTCCTGAGGCCACGGCTCAGGTACGAGGCCTGGGACCAGCTGACAGGGCTGGGGCCTGACTGTCACCTTCCCCATGTCAGGCTGGGGCCAGACCAAAGCACCTTGGGTCCAGGAGAGAGGCCTGCGCAGGGGGAGATGTAGAGGTCCAGAGCTGAGGTCCTGGGTCCTCTCCTTCCGCTCATCTTGGCGCCCTTCCCTCGGCCATAGTCCCACCACCCTTTGAACAGAGACCGAGCAATGTTCTCAGGGCAGAACCAAGGACAGGGCCAACCTGGTCACTTTATGACGTGACACAGGCTTTACCACTCGTGGGTGGGGGTCAGACCCCTGGAGCCCCCACCGGGACCGCAGGAGAGGCAGGTGTCTTGTGTCTGTCTAAAGTCCCCTCTGAGCCCTTGGGAGGACAGCACATGAGAGGGGCATGAGCTTTGGAATTTAAAAACAATTGGGGTTCCAATCTTGGTTCCCTCTTGTGTGACCTTGGGAAAGTTACCTCAACTCTAAGTCCTTAGTTTCCTCGTTTGCAAAATCTCTAAAGGCCAGTTAGAGATTAAAGGAGAAGATGGAGAGTCCGTAGCCCCAGGTGCCATCACATCGTGGTCTCCCCCTTCACCCACTTTTCCTCCTTTAAATTTATGTTTTCCTCCCCACCCTCTGCCTACCTGTGTCACTGGGCAGCTGTGTGTTATCCAAAATAAGACTTTACCCTCTTGGGCTTCACAGAGTTTGAGAGCCGAAGGGACTTCAAGTTTTATGTGATGCGCCCTTATTTACAGGTAAAAAAAAAACCTAAGGCCTACGGTCAATGTCAAAGTTGAACTGCAGTCCGTGAGGCCACAGCTGTGTTGTCAGAATCCCAGCCAGAGGCTCATCCCTGGGTGCTGGCTCTTCCCATTACCTGGCACCCTTTTCCTCTCTGGTCCTCGGTTGCCCGTCAGAATCACGAGGGGTTGGCCCCAGTGTTTCCTGAGGATCCTTTGCACTCTGCTCTTGCCCGTTCTGGGATTCCAGGAGTCAGATCCGTACAATTGCAGCGCTGGTCACCTCTGAAGCCACCAGCGTGACTGTCTCTGCCAGGAACACGGCTCGCACGGGCACATTCTGCGCGCTTGCTGTGCGCCCCTGAAATGCCGCCTCTGCTAGGAAGCTCTTTCTGAGGCCAGTTCCCTGTGTAAAGTTAATCTTTCCCATCATACTTCCTCGGCCCCGAGCACACTCCCAACATCACACACACACACCGCTCTCTTGCCCTTATTTATGTGCGTGTGTCTGGGGAGCTCCTTGAGGGGAGGGCTGGGTCTGATCTAGTTCTGTGTCCGGCATCAGGCCTGGTACACACACAATGAGCAGAGCAAGACTCTATTGAATGATGAGTGAGTGAATGAATGAATGAATGAAGAGAAATCACAGTCTAAGGCAAATGGCAGCCAGCCCCTACCCAGCCTGTCTACTGGAGTGAGCCGTGCAGGTCCACCTGGTCACTGGAGTCACTAATGAGCATTGATTCTGATCGGTCCCATCCATCACGCCGCTGCAGCTCCCTTCCTTAAAGAACATTAGGGAGCAAATGTATCATTGGTGACTGGAGGCCCAATAAAGCAGGCACCTTGCGAAATTTAGTATTCAACTCGTAAAGGCCTTAAAAGCATTTTTCAATTATGAATGGCCTGGGGGGAGTCGTTCTTTCTTCGCCAGGGGATGAATAAAGGTGGAAAATAATAGTGTATCAATATTGTTGCAACTTAGCAGGATTAATCTGGGAGAGTTAAAGTTGTTGCCTCCCCCTGCTGCCTGTGCGCTCAGGTGCACTGGGAAGGACTTGGCCGAGGTGATAAACCTGCCAGGACCCCATGGGCGGGGCTGCCTCCCGGTGGATCAGCGGCTCAAGCACCGGGCCCCTCGCCCTTCCTCCCTCATGCCCTGGCCCCAGAGCATTCCCTGGCCCTGAGCCATTCTTCCTACCCATGGGAGGCCTCCGGGACCAGCCTTCTCATAGCGATCTCGAAATTTGTACCATGCTAAGGGCTTGGCCTTTATCCTGATTGTGGTGACAGTTGCTCAAATCTACACATGATAAAATTTCATAGAACTAGACAGACACACACACACAAGAAAGTGCATGTAAACGGAAAGAATATTTCTGTAACTACCTATGAATTTTAAACTATTTTGCAATAAGAAACAATAGTCAAAACATAAAACATCAGTTAAAAATGTAAAAAGTGATTCTTGCAGGAACAAAGGAAATAAGCTTCCATCAGTAGAAGTATAAATGGACACGGCAGCGTCACGAAATAATTTTGCATTATCTGGGGTGATAATCAGAATAATGCCTCTCTGTCAAAGATGTCTGCATTCTGATACCCAGAACCCATGAAGGTATTAGGTTACATGGCAAAGGGGAATTAAAAGTACAGATAGAATTAAGTTAGCTAATCAGCTGACCCCAAGATGGGGAGATTATCCTGGATTATCTCCAGTATACTCACACGATCCTTTTTTTTTTTTTCTTTATTTATTGTAAGTCGGGGTGGAGACGCAGAGAGAGAATCCTAAGCAGGCTCTGCACTGTCAGTGCAGCTCCTGACACGGGATTCAAACCATGAGATCCTGACCTGAGCCGATCAAGAGCTGAACGCTTAACTGACTGAGCCATCCAGGTGTCCCCTCAGTGAGGGGAAGGGGAGGTCTCAGTGAGAGAGGGAGGCCTCAGAGTCAGAGAGAGATTTGAGGATGCTACTTTTCTGGCTAGAAGGTGGAGGAAGTAGTCATGGGGTAAGGAATGGGGGTAGCCTCTGGAAGTTTGAAGAGGGGATAGATTTTTCCTTAGAGCCTCCAAAAAGAACTCAGCTCTGACATCTTGATGTTAGCCTGGAGAGACCCGTTTTGGACTTCCATCTTCAGAACTATAAAATAAATATGCTTCAGGTATTACATTTGTGGTAATTTGTGATAGCAGCAATGCAGCAATAGGAAATGAATACATCTAGTAATTCAAAAATTTTTTGAATTCAAAATTTTTGAAATCAATGTGCATACATGCTAAGATTCATCAATTTTACTCCTAAAAGAATATCTTTGGTCTGCCTTAGATTGTAGATGTGGTGTGGAGTTATCTGCGAGAATGTTCATAGCAGCACTGTTTAAAATAACCTAACTAGAAGCAATCCAAATGTCCCTCAAGAGGAAATGGATAAATCTAAGGTGGTATATTCCTCCTTGAATAATAGAATATTAGACAACCACGAAAATGAATGGATTATAGTGACACACAAACACATGGGTGAATTCCACAACACAATAATAAAGGAAATAAACAAGTCACAGAGAAAGACATATTAGTAGCATTCATTTACATAAAGCTCAAAAATAGAGAATGCCAGAAAAATACATAACTAAGGGCTGTCTTTTTAATTCCGGTACAGTTAACATACAGTGTTGTATTAGTTTCAAGTGTGTAATGTAGTGACTCAGCTGCTCCATACATCACCTGGTGCTCTTCATGACAGATGCGCCCCTCAATCCCCATCGCCTGTATCACCCATTCTCCCACTTCGGGGGAAAGATAAGTTATCTCTAAGAAAGATAAGAAAGATCCACAAGGAGTCTCAAAGGTACAGAAATTTCTTGAGCTGGGTGGTATGGACACAGGTACCTATTGTATTATATTATGTTATATTAATTGTATCATATTATATATTATAATTACTTAAATTGTATGTATATGTTTATATACCCTTTTGAGTGGATGGTAGAATTCACAATAAAATAAATATTTTTTAAGTCCTTGGTTTTGAGCATTCATTTGATCTTTTGTCACTACACTATGAGAAAAACAGCATAAAGGTCATTCATTCTATAACTGGGGAAGTGGAGGCTCTGAGGGATTAAGTGACTTGCTCAAGCTCATTTGCCCACTTCTCAAGCTTCAGCTCTATCCACTTGCCCCATTTCCTGTGCTCTGGCCTGAGTTCAAGGAAGCAGTGAGACTCCAGGAAGAGAAAATGTGAGTCTCTTCCTGGCTTTTGAGTTTCAAAACAGGGGGTCATGGAGTAATTTTACAAGGTATATAAGCAAACTCTCCTAACCCTCAGATTATATAAAGATTTCCAAGCGGGTGTAATTGTAAGCATGTAGCTGTTCATAGCGGTATATGGGTTTGGGGGAGAGTCAGAACAGTGAACAGAGCTGTAGAGACTATGGCTTCCTGAGAAAGGTGGACCTTATACTCCATTTCCCCTGTGCCAAGCATTATCATAGGATAACAGAACACTAGTGAGCTTCATAGGTTCTGAAAAGTCTATAAATCTTACTTCCAGGGAGAATCCAGGGAAGCAGCAAGACCCAAGGTAAAACTGTCTGGGTGTGTTGTATAGGCTGGAAGGACCTTGGGTGCCTTAATCAGGCTTCCTGAAGCTGGTTTTGTATAGCAGAAAACATAAATGATCAAAATAGGAAATGAAAAAAAAGAGACAACACTATAGAGCTTATAGATATTTAAAAAATTTAAAAGTGAATGAGAAAATATTGTGTAAAGTTTTATAAGGATAAGTTTGATAATTTAGATGAACTGGACGGGGGCACCTGGGTGGCTCAGTCAGTTGAGAGTTCGGCTTCAGCTCAAGTCGTGATCTCACTGCTCATGGGTTCGAGCCCCTCTGTCAGCACAGAGCCTGGAGCCTGCTTCAGATTCTGTGTCTCCCTCTCTCTCTGCCCCTCCCCTGCTCGTGCTGTCTCTCTCTCTCTCAAAAATAAATGAAACATTAAAAATTTAATTAGATGAACTGGACAAATTCCTCCAACAACTCAACTAACATAAACTGATAGAAGAATAAGTAGAAAATTTGCATAGTCCTATATATTTTAAAGAATGCATATGCATTAAGAAAAACTCACAAAGAAAATTTTAGGCACAGAAACTTCAATGAATTTTTTCATGCATATAAGGAAGAAATGATACCAATTTTACATAAACTGTTCCAAATAATGTATTTTTAAATGACATTTCAACACATTTTTAAGGCCAGTATAACCTTGATGCCAAAAATTGCAGGAAAGGAAAATTATAGGCCAACCTCTCTCATAATTAATTAATTAAACCCTCTGAGGCTCAAATTTTTATTTGTAAAATGGAGATCATAATAGTTACCTTCACTGGAGAGTCCTTTTAAGGATTAAATGAGATAGATGTAAAAATACTTACCAAAATACAGGGAGACTAAATCCATATATATGGAGATTTTTATATTCACAACTGAATTGGAATTTTTCTTCCCAAGAATGAGAGGTTTATTTAACATTTAAAAATCCATTACTGGGGCACCTAGCTGGTTCAGTCAATAGAACATGACTCTTGATCTCAGGATTATGAGTTCGAGTCCCACATTGGGTGTCTAGATAATTTAAAAATTAAAATAAATAAACAGATAGATAGATGGATATCCATTACTATACACAAGGAACAAGTGTTGGCAAGGACATGGAAAAAAAGGAACCCTTGTGCACCGTTAATGGGAATGCAAAGTGATGATGCCTTTGTGGAGAACAGTATGGAGGTTCCTCAAAAAAATTAAAAATTACAATCCAGTAATCACACTACCTGGTATTCATCCAAAGAATACAAAAAAACTATTTGAAAAGATATATGTGCCCCTATGTTTGTTGAAGCATTATTTATAATAGCCAGCCACTTATGGAAGCAACCCAAGTGTCCATCAATAGATGAATGGATAATTCAGTCATAAAAAAAAAAAGAATGAAGTCTTGTCATTTACAACAACATCAATGGAGCTAAAGAGTACAGAGAAATAAGTCAGAGAAAGACAAATATCATCTGATTTCATTCCTATGTGGAATTTAAGAAACAAAAATGAACAAAGGGGGAAAAAAAGAGAAAGACAAACCAAGAAACAGATTCTTAATCATAGAGAACAAATCCATGGTTACCAGAGGGGAAGTGAGTGGGGAGATGGGTGAAATAGGTAATAGGGATTAAAGAGCACACTTATCATGATGAGCACCAAGTAATGTATAGAATTGTTGAATCATATATTGTATATCTGAAACTAATATAACACTGTATGTTAACTATACTAGAATTAAATTTTTAAAAAATTAATACAA
Organism: Suricata suricatta; assembly: GCF_006229205.1. Lineage (NCBI taxonomy): Eukaryota > Metazoa > Chordata > Mammalia > Carnivora > Herpestidae > Suricata > Suricata suricatta. The sequence goes on along the minus strand of NC_043707.1, from coordinate 123,643,483 downwards.
CTTTAAAAAAGAAAAAAACAATTATTATAATTGACCATATTAATACAAGAAAGAAATAGAGGATAAAAGTCATAGTCATCTCAATAGATGTAAAAATAATCATTTGATGAAATTCAACACATATTCATGATGTTTAAAACTCTTAGCAAATATATATTTAAATCTTTTAACCTGATAAAAGGTACTTACATAAAAAGCACAGCAAACATAATACCTAATGGCAAAATATTGAGAACCATCCTCTGAGATTACTAAGAGGATTATAGACACAATTGCCACTTCTATTGTACTAGAGATCCTAGCCAGAGCAATAAGCTAAGAAAAATACATAAAAGACATAAAGATTACAAAGGAAGAAGCTGGAGACCATATTGTTTTGTCCATAGAAAATGTTAATTAATTTACAAACAATTAAAATAATTTGGCAAATTTAGCAAACAATTGTATTTCTATATACCCATACTAATAATTAGAAAATAAAATTTAAAAATATATAATTTATAATAGAGTAAAAAAGTCACATCACTAATAATAAATCTAAAGTAAAATGTATAAGACCTCTACACAGAAAACTATAAATCATTATCCAAATAAATTAAAGATCTAAAGTCAATGGAAGAGTGTACCATGTTAATGGATTAGAAGGCTCAATATTATAAAATGATCTCTTTTCCGTATATCGATCAGTAGATTCAGTGCAATCCAAATTGAAGTCCAAATCCAAATTCAAATCTCCAGTGTGCTTTTTTGATGGACACTGACAAGTTAATTATAAAGTTTTTAATGAAAATGCAAAGGTTAAAAATAGCTAAGACAATCTTGAAGAAGAGCAAAGCTAAGGAACTTAAACCAGTAGATATCAAGTCTTATAAAGTTAAGTAATTAAGATAGTGGGGTAATAATGCAAGGAAAGACAAATATACCATAGAACACAAAAATAGAGAAGATTCCATTTCTTGCACAGCTGAGTTTGTAGAGTAAGGTTTCTACTCACTGCATAGCCACAAGTGCCATAAAGACATCTAATCGAGGGGCCTTAACTATATCATGAGAGTCATGAATGCTTCCTTGATGAAATAATGATAGACCTAAACTCTAAAGAAAAAACAGAGACAGCATGTACAAAGGCTCTGTGGGTGTAGGAAACCTGACCCATTAAGGAAGGTGAGAGAAGACTGCTGAGTACAGAGAGGTTAGAGTACAGAGAGAGGAAGGGTCAAGATTGAAGCTATGGCTGGAGAAGTCAAGGTCTGCATGGCCTCCAGCGCCACAGTAAGGAGTATGACCTCATGTCCACTTTCATAAGTTTCCTCACTCCTGCTCAGGGACTTGCTTCCCATAAGACTGTGAGCTCTATCACAAGAGTAGACACTGCTGGTGGTAGAACATGCTCAGAGGTGCTGATGAACACAGGAGAGGGCAGAGCTGGGGTAAGAACTGAGGCCAGTGGGTCCCTATACAGGCCTCTTTTGTCCACTTGGTGCCTCACGGGTTCCAACTGCTTCCAAGACTTTACCCCACCTTTTCTCCCCCCACCTTTTTTTTTTTTTTTTGAGTTTATTTACTTACTTTGTCACAGAGAGAGAGCATGCATGATCTGGAGAAGTGCACAGAGAAAGAGAGATAGAATCCCAAGCAGGCTTCATGGTGTCAGCACAGAGCTAGATGCAGAACTTGATCCTATGAACCATGAGATCATGACCTGAGCCAAAATCAAGAGTTGGATGCTTAACTGACTGAGTCACTCAGAGGCCCCAAACACAAAGATTTTTCTTTGAGAAAGAGAGTGCACAAGTTGAGAGAGAAAGAACCTCAAACTGACTCCATGCTGTCAGTGCAGAGCCTGAGGCAAGGATTAATCTCACAAACCCCATCATCCCATGATCATGACTTGAGCTGAAATCAAGAGTTGGATGCTTTACTGACTGGGCTGCCCCCTCCCCCCAGGCGCTCTCTCTTTTCTGATAAATACAAAAACAGAAAAACTCTTTGTATTACACAGAAGACCTTGTCAGTACCATGTGGTCCTCTTGTTCTCCCCAAGAATGTGGCCACCAGAGGCCTGTCTCCAGCTTGTATGTCTGTATCCCAGTTCCTGACGTACGGTCTAGAACCCAGGCTTAATCAGGAGACACTTGGTGAACTGTTTTCTGACAGTTCTGAGCTCAAACCCCAGTTCCACCTCTGACTTTGGGCCATTTAATTGGGTCTCTGAGGCTCAGGTGTTCATCTGTAAAATGGGGGTGACAATAGCTACCTTCCTCCAAGAATTCTTGTGAGGATTACATGAGGTAATGGATGAAAGAACTTGACAGAATCTGACGTGTCCTCAATGCTCAAGGAAGGCCAGCTGCCATGATTGTCATTCTTCTCTGAGTCTCAAGTCTTTCATCTGTAAATTGGCTAAGTGCACCTCTCTGGGAGTGATACCAGTGCAGACATTTCCAATCTAGCTTATACATTTTGGTAACGGCTAAAACTGTCCACCAGGCATATGTTGCTTTTTGCCACTTGTTATAGGAGTAATTTTTACCAACTGGCTTGTCCTAAAGGTTAAACAAGACAGTGTATTTGAAGCCCGTAACCTAGTGTCTGATTTATGATGAGGATTTGATAAATGGTGGATTTGGTTATCAGCAACCGTAAGCAGAACGCTTTGTCCTGGAATTGGCCTTCTCAGCATGCCAAGTCCTGCTTTATCCTTCCAGCAGGTATCTTTGGAGACGTTCAGGAGTGCCCTGGTGCGATACGGAAAGCACAGGAGACATTTCTACCACCGAGACCTGCACTACCTTCTCAGATTTTTCCGTAGAGCCTTTATTCCCTAGAGTCTTCAGCGTGCCTCCTCCCAGAATAAAAGGCCAACCAAACTTTGTGGCTCTGTCCAGGCTCAACAACCCAAAGGAAGTAGCTTTGTCCTAATGCCCATGCAAGCCATCCCTAATGTCAGAGAGAGACGCCTGTGTCTTTAAGCGAGACAGGTCACCTGGGTGCAGATTTGAGCAGCCAGCACCTCTGGGTGACAGAGAGAGCCCAGGGGAGCCAGAAGACCAGGCTCTTGCACCCCAAGAAATAAGCTCTGTGGGTCCTGGGGATCCCAAGACAGAGAGGGCATGTCGCTCTCAGTCAGTGGTCCCTCCTTGCCTCCCAGCCAGGGCTAAGCCCCCGCTGGCGGAAACATTCTATAGATGCGAGGCGAGGAAGGGCCTCACTTTTCCACCCCCTCTCTGGGCCAGCCACCTTCTCTCCCCTTGACCAGTTTGTTTGCCTGGGGATTTCCCCAGTTCTACCCTTAATCCCTGCATTAGCCAGGGCAGGCAGCGCTCCAGTAACAAATAATCTTTATGTCTCAGTGGCTCACAGGAACAGAGATTTATTTTTGGCGACACTGCCAGTCCATTGCTGGTCAGATACAGCTCTGATCCCACGTCATCTCTTTACCACCTGGGCAGGTGAAGCAGCCTCCTTCTAGAATACTACAAGTTGTTTTGAAAAAACGAAATGAGACATTGCAAGTCACATGATGCCGTAAAGCTTCTGCCCAAAAGTGGCACATGTCACTTCTACTCAGATTTTATTGGCCAAAGCAAGTCATATGACCAAACCTGATGTCAATGAGTTAGCAAGGTATGACCCTCCACAGAAAAGAGAATGATTGAGAACAATAATACAATATACCCTCACTGCCCACCTTGCACCAATCCATCTTCCGTTAAGCAGATAGAACGAACTATAAAAATATAAACCAAATAATCATAGTCTCCTGTTTTAAATTCTTCAGCCTTTCCTTAGAATAAAATCCAAATTCCTGCCCAATCTGGCCCAGTCTCCCTCCTACCTTCTCTTCAATTCATTTCCTGCTTTCACTCTTGCTCCATCCACACTGGCTACTGAATTTGGTTTTTTCCCACTGCATGGCCTTTGCACATGCGGTTCCCTAGACCCAGGTCAATACTTTAACCCAGCTCGTCCTAGGCTTGGCCTTTCCTATACATAGGGGTCAGCTTAAAAGTCACAGCAGAGAGACCTCCTTGATCGCCCCACTATTCTCTCTCACATTGCCCTTTTTGTGTCTTTCCCAACACTTTGCAAGCTGCAATTATTCTGTGTATATAATTCTGTGTATATAATAACCTTATTGTTTATTGAGTGTCCTCTCCCCACACGCTGAAACATAAACTTCTTTGGAGTGCATGTGTCTGTCATGCTTGCCACCGTACCTCTGTCTCAGTAGGAATTCAGCCAATAATAGCACATGAATGAAAGAATCAGATGGAGACAAGAGGGGCTAAGCCTGGCCCAACAGCTCCATGCATACAAGCATCATGAGCCCTCCCTACCCACGTTCCCATCCCCAGGACAGTACTGCAGGGTGGACAGGGTAGAACCCAGGCCTCACCCACTCCCTGTCCTTGGCCGTGAACTCAGTCCACCCAGTTGTACGCCATCTTGGAATTAAGGCTGATGTGATCATTTATTGAGGAGCTACTGTGGACTCAGTGCTATGGTCTGCATCCTACCCATTGGGTCTTGAATGTTATTATGATCCTCGACTTACAGATGAGGAAACTGAGGTTCAGAGTGGTTGGTGAGTTTTCCTACCCTAGACAGGCAGCTCACGGGTCAAACAACTGGGATTTGAACCCAAGACTGGTCCAAGAAAGGCCGGGCAGGACTTCTGTACTGCTTGAGAGTTTTACAAGCAAGGCCTCTCTTGCCATCTGGAGGAGGCAGAATAATGGTCCCCAAAGATGCTCGTGTCTTCATCACCCAAATCTCTGATGTGAAAAGGGACTTTGCAGGGATGATTAAGTTCAGGATTTGACATGCAGAAGTGTGTGGATTCTCCATTGTGATTACTTTGGGCCCATCTGGTTGAGGGAGGCAGGAGTGTCAGAGCCAGAGAGAGAGAGAAAGAGAGATTAGAAAGTGCTAGGCTGGTGACTTTACAAGCTGAGGAAAGGGATCATGATCCGAAGAATGCTGGTGGCCTCCAGGAGCTGGAAAATATGGAAAAAAGATTCTCCCTACAGCTCCAGAGGGAAGGCAGCCATGCTGCTGCACCGATGGGCCTTGGCACATGATCTTCCCTCTGCCAACAACACCCTGATCTTAGCCCAGGGAGACCTCTGACTTACAGAATTGTAAGATAATAGATTTGGGTTCTTTAAAGCCAGTTAAGAGGCTGGTAATTGTCACAGCAGCAGTGGGAAAGTAACACAACTGCTCATCATCGGCACATGTCCTGCCCCTCAGCCTCGCCAGGTGAACTGTGGGTCCCCTGATGGCAAAAGCCCAGCAAGCGGCAGTGGAGCATACAATAGGCACTCAATAATAACTCAGAGGATTTGTAGTTCAAGGTCGCCCCTGGCAGGAATAAGGATTCACAGTGAATCCAAGAGGAGGGGCCTGGAGAGGACACATGGTGAGACCAGACAGGTCTGGGGGACAAGCAGGACATGGCCTCTGAAACAGTGCAGAGAACCCAAACCCCGCTACCAGGAGGATCCCCCAACGGTGACGGCTCCCATCTTGCCAAGCAAACACCAAGACTCAAGAGAGAGGAGCGAGGGTGCCAGGGAAGCTGGTGGCTAAGACAGGATTAGAAACTCCATCACTTGTCCCCTTCGGACTTACTCCTACACCCCTAGCCAGCCCTGCCCACCTTGGGTGACAGAGCTGTCCTTCATCTGGGGGACCCGGAATGATAGATCCTCTGATAGGCTGGAGGCTGGGGGCCCAGTGCAGGTGGGCAGGGAGGAGTGTGGAGATGCACGACGCATGCTCCCTCCCAGGAGCCCCACGTCTAGCAGAGAATGGATGTGACAGGGCATCAGAGACCTGGCTTCTGGGCCCAGCTCCGCTCCCACACAAACCTCAGCAAGCCTCTCTCTGCCCCTGAGCCCCACCTTCCCCATCAAGGACCTGAATTTCACCTCTGAGGGTTTTTGTGGCTCGGGTTTGGTGGCGTCTGCCATTGGGCCTGCCTTGCTCTCAGCCCTCCCCCCTCCCCCCTGCCCCCAGCTGGAGTCCCATGGCTTCTCAGCAACTGCGATGACTTGCCAGGCTCTGGCCTGGGACTTGGGGACTGCAGTGGCCCAGCTCCCAACCAGAGCTCAGCAACAGGTGTGTCCCACCCCATCCTGACCTTTGCTCTGCCCCTCCTCCTCACCCACTGCACAGTTGAGCCGCTAGCCTGCCACACTCTGGGGTCCTAGCCCCAGAAATAGGGGACCTCAAATTACATGATCCCAAAAAGCATCCAGCCCCAGTGCCTGGGTCTCTCCTGTCCCCAACTCCCTGTCACAGCCATCCTGACCGGCCTCTTTGACTTACTGTGACCACTGCCTGCCTAGACCCCCACCAACCTTTGGTTCCTGGGCCCTGCAGTCTGACCTGGACTTTCTGCTCAGGCCTCGGGAGCCTTTAAGCTCCCCTTGCCCCCAACCCCAATATCCTGGTATCTTTCTTGTCTCTTAATTTTTTTTTTTAACATTTAGTTTTGAGAGGCAGAGAGAGACAAAGCACGAGCACAAGTAGGGCAGAGAGAGAGGAGACACAGAATTGGAAGCAGTCTCCAGGCTCTGAACTGTCAGCACAGAGTCCAACACGGGGCTCGAACCCATGAACCTGAGATCATGACCTGAGCCGAAGCCAGCGCTCAGCCGACTGAGCCTCCCAGGCTCCCCTGGTCTCTTCCAACTACAGAGATTGTGCAGCTCTCCAAACCTCCCGAATCCCATCCTGCAGAAAAGCCTACAAAGACTGAAACCTCATAAAAAAAACCTAACGCACAGAGAGGGTCAGCAATTCCCTGGAGGACCCGCAGCAAAGACGCAGAGCCCCCACATTCCACGTCTTCCCGTGGGACCCCTCCCCGGCACACTGACCCTACCCCGCGACCCCCTCTCACAGCCTGAAGGACAGGGAAGGCAGCCAGCGCCATGACCCGTGTCTGAGACCACAGCGATGCTATTCTTTCCTCAAGGAGCTCCACCCACCCTGCGCCAGATTTAGCCACTTAATGCAGCCGGGCCTGCTCCTTGCCTGCCTCTGACATTAGCTCTAGAACTGGCTTTGAATGCCTGCCCAGAGACACTCAGCTTAAAACACCGGGAACCAGAAAAAAAAAAAAAATCGACCACATTTAATGGAGCCGTCAGCGGGCGGGTCTGGGCCGTCCATTATGGGGCCCTGCCCGCCCAGAGAGCCCAGCCACGTGGCCGCCTGACCACAGCATTAAGGCGACATTAGCCTGCGGGCCAGGCGAGGGGAGGAGCCACCAGAGCCCAGGCCTCGGGCCTGCCTCTCCTGCTCCCCAAGGCGCAGGGCCCGAGGGATTCTTGGTGCCACTCAAGCAAAGGAGGCCTGGTTGGGTCTCAGGGTCCTGCTCCAGAACAAGCCGTTGGCTGTCTCTCTGAGGCCTGAGGCCTCCATAAGGACGGCCTGCCTGGGCTTTACTGCTGCGCAGACAGATCCGGGAGGCATCCCTGACGACCCCCGGTCCCCAAGCAGCATCCTGGGTAATGCCTGACATGCCACAATTTTTGCTGCCCTCCTTTTGCTCTTTGAAAATTACCCTCATGAACATCCAAGTTGCTTAGAACACCGCTTCCCAAAATGTGGTCCAGGAAACATCAGTCTCCCAAGATGCTTCAGAGAAAACTAAAAGGTAGGGGGCGGGGGGAGGGTTCACTAGGCAAGGAAGCTTGGGGGCCACTGCAGATGCCTATTTCCTCTTGGAGAGTCCCCAGGCTAGTCAACGCACTGAGACGTTCTGTACTAGAGTCTGATTTTATTTCATCCATCCCCCAGACTTACCTGATTACAGAACCCTTCCCCTTTCCTTGGCAGAACATCGTTATCACTGAGGGCCCAGGGTTCCAGGGAACACTCTTTGGGAAGTGACCCTTCAGAGGTCTGAGTCCCTCTCCTTCCTAAGCCCCAGCCAGGGTCAGAGACTCTCATTAGGTGGCTGGTCAAAGCCTGCGATGATAGGAACAGGGACTCTGGCCTTCAGTGACAGGTGAGGCGAAGGCCCATCCGGAATCAAGGGAGGGAACACAGATGCCTCTCCAGCCCCACCCTACCGCTGCCTGGTGGGGCGGGGCCTTGGCCCGGCAGGCCTCTCCCCGCCGTCAGAGCCACTGCCCCACGCAGAACTCCTGAGCCGTTTAAGCCTGTTCTCCCTGAGACTCATGGGCTACCCAGTGTCCTGGAAGAAGCTCCAGACAACAGGAGCCCTGGATTCCGCTCCTGGTTTTCCGGAAGGCCTGCTCTGTGACCCGGGGAAGGCCTCCGACCTCTCCATGCTGTGACTGCAGGTCCTGGACACTTCTACATGTGGATTCACATCTCCTGCACGCTCAGGAGCCCTGGGCTGTTTACACAAAAGGCTCCGAGATGCCGGCCAGCCAAACACTTCCTCTGCGTCTATCCTGTGCCCAGCGGCGGAGCCTCAGTTTACCCCCAGTCCTCAAGGCCGTGATTCTCTCCCTGCAGGCCAGTCTGGACCACCAGTTGCTACAGTCGCCAACGAAGAAAAGCAATTTGGTAAACATGGATCTCCCAGATGTGAGAGAAACAGCAAACAGAACATCAAAGCCCCTTTTATGTGAACTTTCCAGGCCCACAGAACTCATGCAGTGAGACGCGCTGGATTTTCCGAACATGGCTGCCATGACACTTTCCGTCCCATATGCGCTTCTCACGCGGTGACAATGACCCTGCCGTCCCCTCTCTTGACCTGGCTGGGCTAGAGATGATAGTGGAAGTGACACTGGGTGACTCTGGAGGCCAGGTTGTGAAGGGCACCACGGCTGCCACTGGCCCTCTTGAAATGTGCCCCCTTGGAGCCCAGACACCATGCTCTGAGGAAGTCTGGGCCACATGGAGCACCTGGGGGGCGTCCAGCCAACAGCCCACCAGCTGGGGTCCTCTTAGGCCACAACCATGTGAGACACTCCAGTAAGAACTGCTGAGCTGAGCCCCGTTAACTCTCAGAACAGAGAGCTTATTTTAAGTGTCGTTGCCTTAAGTCACTGAGTTCGGGACAATATTTTATGCAGAAATACACAATGACACGTGGCGAGTAGCTTCCTTCAGGACACCCTGGCAGAGGTGAGGAGGGCCTGCCACGGAGTGTCCCTCTCTCTTCTGTCCTCTGCTGAAGCAGACACTTGACACCATTCACGTCACCCAGCTCCGACTTTACAAAGCCTCTGCCCGCGGAGCACGTCTCCCACAGGCCAACACCTCACACGCATTCCTGTGTCATTCCTGCCCCCGTCAGAGATCTTGAGCCTTGTTTTACAGATGAGGAAACAGGAGTTCAGAGAGGGTGAGTGACTTGCCCAAAACGGCACAGCCAATGTGGGGGAGAGCCAGGGTTTGGGGCAGATCTCACTGGTATCCACCACCACCCCCCACCTAGGCTGCCTCCTCTCTCTCTCCTGGGGTGGGCCTGGGAGGAGAGTAGAGTGGATCATGGAGAGAACCCAGGCCTAGTCCCATCCTGACTCTGCCCCCATTAGCTGTGCCTCTTGGGACAGCTTTCTTGACCTCTCTGAGCCACAGACTCCTCGTGTGTGCAGTGGGATGCAGACAGTGGTCGTACAGAAGGGTGGAGAGTGTGCAGGCCCTGTGCACAGCAGAGAGGACCTGATGGCGTCTGCTTTATTTTTTTTTTAAGTTTATTTATTTTGAGAGAGAGTGGGCATGTGTGAGTGGGGGAGGGGCAGAGAAAGGGAGGGAGAGAATCCCAAGCAGGCTCTGCAATGTCAGCACGGAGCCCAATGCGGGGCTCGAACCCACGAACGGGGTGATCGTGAGCTGAGCCAAAGTTGGATGCTTGACCGACCGAGCCACTCAGGCTCCCCAAGACGGCGATTGCTTTAAAAGTCCAGGGACCAATGCTGGTCTGACAGCGGTTCATGGCCCGGCCCGCAGTCTGGGCTCCAGACAAGATCAGAGACCTCGGGGTGGCAAACTCGGCCTCCGTGTCCCCCGGCCAGACTGTCCCCACCCTCTCAGAATGGAGCCTTCTCCCCAGACACACAAACCACCAGGTGGAGGCCCCCGGTCTGACTGAGCCGCCGCTGAACGCACCTCGTGGAGGGTCCTGGGGCAGAAACGCCCTTCCCCGCCTCCTGCTTCATTCCCTTCAGTGAATATTTACCACCAGGCTGTGCTCGTCTCGTTGCCTCTCCACGTCTGCTCTCTGCCTTGCCCATCCTGCTCTGGGCCCCCAGGGCTGACAGGCGCCAGTGACATCACAACCCCTGAGCCCCAGGGCTTCTCACTGGGCCGGGCCAGCAGGAGCCCCGGGTGTGGGGACCAGTACATCCATGCATCATCCATCACTTAGCGAGTGCTGTAGCATGCAGGCCTGCACTGGCCCCGCGGGGGCCTCAGAGACCAGAGCATGGGGCACAGACTGAACCCTAAGCGCAGAGCTAGAATGTGGTCCTGTGGGGCTGCTGAGGAAGCACCTGACTCGTCTTAGAGGGACGGGGGCTTGGGGGTGACCAGGAGGGCGAGTCCAACTTCCCCGGTGGAGATGATGGTTGTGCAAAGACACAGAAGATGACTTGGCGGGAACACGAGTCGTTTACTCTTCTAGCCAACAAATATTAATTGAGCACATACTATAAGCCAAGCACTGCTCTAGGTGGAAATCACAGCGAGCAGACCGAATGAGGTTCCCGGGCTGCCGTTCCCATGAGGGGAGACATTCAGTCAAGCCCCAGTAGACAAAACGCAGGTGTTGATGAGCAGAAGGGAGGAAGAGGAAGCAGGGCGGGTGGATGTGGGTGGGGCAGGATGGGCAGGGGCTGCTTAGGAGAGAGCCTCGGGCAGAGACCAGAGAGGGTGTCGGAGGCAGAGGGAAGGGGTGGAGCAAGGGCCTGGAGGGAGAGGAGCCTGGCCCACAGGGGCACTGCCTGATTCACTGGAGCTGAGGCTGGGGACCCATACAGGAGTGAGGCCCATGATGGAGAGGAAGGGGTGAACAGGTGCCAGATGGCAGAGGGCTTTGTCAGGCAGGAAGAGGACCCTAGCTTTTCTCCTGGGGTGCTGGGAAGCTGCAAAGGGGGTTAGGGAACACATACGCCTGGCTTGTTAATTGCCTAACAGAGACCCAGATCTTCAGCCCCCTGCGAGGGGGACATCCTCGCCTAACGGTCCTCCAAGGCTTCACAATCCCAGCCTGAGCCCCAGCCTCCACCTCAGAGACCCAGCCTCCCCACCTCCCCCCAGCCATGGTCGAACAGTTCTGAGAACAGCCCTAGACAGAGTCAGGCACCAGTGAGGACCAGGGTCAGTGTCTCCTGCAGAGAAGTGGACACATACCCAGAGGTCTGGGGCCATGATCCCCATCCCAGGGGCCAGAGCCGTTCTGACAAATGCTGGGAGTCGGGAGCCCGGGCTCCTATTGTGGCCCTATACGGCTCTGGGGAAACTCTTCCCCTTTTCTGGGCCTCAGTTTCCTCTCAGGGCCCCACCGGCTCTCCAGCATGACCACCCTACCTTGCCTGTCCGTCCGTCTCAGGGGCGGACTTGCCTTTGCACTTGACCTCTCCCACACCAGCACTCTGGTGCCTCCCTCCCACCCCCCTGCCAGAGCCTCCAGAACATCCGCCCACCCCAGGGAGGCCAGAGGCTGCTTTCAGAGAGCCACACGCGGCACTCCAGAGGCCAGCGTCTCCCTAAGGTTCCCAGACCCCAACTCTTCCCACACTCCCCACGGCCCAGTGCGCCTTTTCTGTTCTTTGTCATCAGCTCCAGATCCCAGGGGGGTTGAGGGGGGAAGAAAATGCTAATTCCACTGGAGGCTCGACCCCACACTCATTTATTTCAGACATGACCTTTGATTTCTCGGGTAGAGTGTAAATTACATGTCGCCAGCATAAAATATTAAATCCAATTTATACTTAATTATTGATGCTATTATGTATTCTATAGTAATGGCATCAGAATCTCACCCCCCGTCCGTGCCCAGTAAATAGCTTTTTTGCATTAGAGGCTCCTTGAGGTAAGAAATCTTGCTCCATTCCTTCTTAACCGTATGATTGATGATTATGGGGAAGTTCGTAAATAGTCTTCCAGAAATATTTCTCTGGTCGCCCGTAGCTCCGAAGGAAGGCGGGGGCCGCGCTAATGACCAGGCGGCCGGCGGATGCAGCCCTCCCGCCACCCTCTCGGCTGGTGGGTTGAGGGCGGGCGAGATGGGACGGGTTAAGCGAGGCCCTGCTGAGTGGTTTAAGAGAGCGCAGGAGGGACCGCGGCGGTTTCTGAAGGCTTTAAGTCCCATGTAATCTTCGCATGGACATTGGGGTTTTGTTTTTTATTGAAACATTAATAATTCCGGTTTCTTGTAAAATATTCATGGTTTGTTGCTGCCTTCAAACCCACTCCTGGCCGCTGCTTTTAATTTCCAACTCGGCCCGTGCAGGCCTCTGCCGTGGACCACCCATTGCTCCCGTGCAATTTATTAAGTGGAGGTAACGGTGGCCATTGGGTGGTCAGAAAAATCGAGCTCAGGGTTTCTCTGTAGCAACTGGTTGCAAGCCAGACAGGCCCCGGAGGGGGCAGGGCTGCCGCTGGGCAGGCGGAGCGAACGCTGTGGGACGGGGCATCTTCCCGGCTAAGTGGACGCAAGAGGCTGGCAGAGCTGGGCAGATGGGAGGCCAGACGGGGAAGGCGAAGGGAAGCGAGGAGGGAGAGGATGGTGGGAGGGCGCTGCGATGGCCCAGGACGCGGGGCAGCAGCACAGGGAAGAAGGCCGCCTCCGGGCACAGGACGCGAGGGTCCGAGCCCCAGCTCTGCCTCCAGCAAGCTGCTCAACTGTAGTGAGTGACTTCTGCGTGTGACCTCTGAGCCTCAGTCTCCACCTCTGGGTATCGGGCCCGGAAGCCAGGTGGGTACAGGGTGCCTGGCACATGGCCCCTTCTTGGAAGGTGGCAGCCGTGACGGCTACTGCAGTGGCTTGGTCAGTGTCACGTGTAAGGCCTGTGAGCAGCAGAGCCCAGAGACCTAAGGAGACAGAGGGGTCCAGCCCTTCTTCGAACAGATGAGGGGCCAGGCCCAGAGAGGGAAGGTAACTTGCTCACAGTCCCACAGTCATGGCTCATGAGGGCCATTCAATGCTGTCCAGACCTGAGTTCTGAAATTCAGATTCTTGAAAAACAGAGAATCAACCTTTGGGGATCACAACTGCCCGAGTTCACCCACAGAGCCCTGCCCCCTCTCCAGCCTACACCGCTGCCTCCAAAGAGCCCTGATTAAAAGGTTTGACTGCCCGCACAGCTGGGGTCCTCCTGTCTCCCTCCCCCAACTCCCATCAGAGTCTGTCCTCTGGGATAGATGTAATCAGTCCAGGAACACTGACTCCTTTCCCTGGGGTGCCCGTTGTTAGCAAGGCCCACTCGAGGCCAAAGAGAATTCCAGAGTGTCAGCCATGCAGCAACTCCGCAATCAGCTTCCTCTGCCTGTGACTTTGATGGGGAAGAAACTGAGGCCTGAAGAGGTTATGGGACTTGCCCAGCATCGCACAGATGCAAACAGAAACACAACCCCTCCAAACCTTGAGCCTATGATCTCCGTGTTGACTGTGACTGTGGGGGGTGCGGGGTGGGGGGGAATTAGCCTCAAGATGTCAAGTACGAGGGACCCTAAGGCGGAACGCACCTGCATGGTGGAGCCCTCATTCTCTGCTCCGGCCACAGATAGCACACTGCTTGGAGGTATTTCTTGAGCTAAATCCAGCTCCCCGTGTATCTGCCCATCATCAGAAGTGTGTCCACCCAGGGGCGCCTGGGGGTTTCCGTCAGTTAAGCGGTCAACTTCAGCTCAGGTCATGCTGTTAATCTTGCAGTTCATGAGTTCCAGCCCCACATCAGGCTCTGTGCTGGCAGCTCAGAGCCTGGAGGCTGCTTCTGATTCTGTGTCTCCCTCTCTCTCTGCCCTCCCCCGCTGGCACTCCATGTCTGTCTCTCAAAAATGCATAAACATTAAACAAAATTAAAAAAAAAAAAAGAAATGTGTCCATCCACACCTGGGCACCCTCAGATTCAAATGGCCAGATGGTCCGTGCCCAAATGCAATAAGCAAAACCCTTGCAACTCCAATCTCAAGTGTAAGCACAGAGGCGCCAGGAGGTACCAGGGTCCCAGGGGGCAGGGCCTCCGTGGCATTCCAGGAAGCAGGCAGGAACCTGATGGCCCACCTGCCCCAGAGACGGAGGAATGGCCATGCAGCGGGAGGTGGGGTATGACGCCCCCTGTATTCCTGGTGGCCCTGGAAATGACTTTCTCCCTTTGACCCTAAATACAAACACAGTTTGTTGTTAGTAATACAGGCACACCTCAGAGACACCGCAGGTTCGGTTCCAGACTATGGCGATAAAACAAATTATCACAGTAAAGCAAGTCGAATGAATTTTTTAGGTTCCTAGGGCATATAAAGTTATGTTTACACTGTACTATAGTCTATTAAGTGTGGAATAGCAATATGTCTGAAAAGGGCGCGTGCTTTAATTGAAAATACTTTATTGCTAAAAAATGCTAGCCATTTTCTGAGCTTTCAGCAAGTTGTAACTTTTTGTAGGTGGCGCATCTTGCCTCAAAGTTAATGGCCACTGGCATATCAGGGCAGTGGGTGCTCAAGGCTGGAGTGGCCGGGGCAAGTTCTTAAAGTAAGACAACAATGAACGTTGCCCCATTGGTGGCCTCTTCCGTTCATGAATGATTTCTCCGTAATACGCGATGTTGTTTGATAGCATTTGACACAGTAGGACTTCTCGAAATTGGACTCAGTCCTCTCAAACCTGCCACGGCTTTATCAACTCAGTCTATGTAATGTTGCAAATCCTTTGTTGTCCGTTCAACAATCTTCACAGCGTCTTCACCACGAGGAGAGGCCATCTCAAGAAGCCACTGAGCCTGGGTGGCTCAGCAGGTTAAGCGTCCAACTCGTGAATTCAACTCAGGTCATGATCTCACAGTTCGCGGGTTCGAGCCCCACATCAGGCTCTGACAGTGCAGAGCCTGCTTGGGATTCTCTCTCCCTCTCCCTTTCTCTCATTATGCTCCTCTCTCATTTATGTTCTTTCTCTCTGAAACTAAATTTAAAAAAAAAGGAAAGAAACCACTGACCACAAATCCCCATAATGAATAAAATAATAATGAAAAAGGTTGAAACACTGTGAGAATTAGCAAAACATGGCAGAAACATGAGCAAATGCCTTTGGGAGACACAGAGGCGACAGGTGTGTTCCATGCAGCTTGGTGGCAAACCTCCAATTTATAAGAAACATAGTATCTGCAAGGCACAAAAAAGCCAGCACGATGAAATGAGGTGTGTCTGGACAGAAAGCTCGGAAAATAAAGGAAAAGAAAACCCGCCACGACTCCACTACCAGAGAGAAGCTGTAACAAGTGGAAATGCACTTCTGTTATTTTTCTGAGCATTAAGCTCCCGCTCCTCCGTTAGGTTTTGCTCCTTGCCACGAACCGAAGCAGTAACAGGGCATGCCCTCCGCCAGTGGAGCTCACAAGCAGCCCAGCACTGACCTTTCAGAATGAAGCACATCGCAAAAGACGGTAAATGTCGGTCTCTTTCTCTGTGCCTCAGTTTCCCCTCTGGGCCAGGAAGACATCCATGCACCTTCTACCACCACAGGGCCGACGGCTTCATACTCTGAGGGACCCAGATGAGCTCCTGGGTTTAGCAGACCTGCTGGGTTCTTGCATGATGACTGGAAGGAAACCTGGAACACAGGGTACTTGAAGGGGTTCTGGAAGAGGCCTCAGCCGATCCGAGATCTAGTCCAGGCTCTGCTGGTCACCAGCTGTGTGACCTTCAGCTAGTCGTTTCCCTTCTCTGGGCCTCAGTTACTGCCCTCCCCTACCCAGCGAACTCATTAAAAATAGGGATTCCTGGACCCATGTGAGAGATGCTGATTCTGCGCATCTACAAAGAAACGGCCCCAGCATGCCAGCCCCGGGGTTTGCTTTGATCAGAGGGAATGGACCTTATCTAAGAATTGGATCCAAGATTAAAGAAAAGGTATAGTTTCACATAATACCACATGTGCATGAAGATCAGGAGCGAGGGGCTCTGTGCAGAGGCGGCCCAGAACCT
The DNA here is from genome assembly GCF_006229205.1 of Suricata suricatta. Taxonomy (NCBI): domain Eukaryota; kingdom Metazoa; phylum Chordata; class Mammalia; order Carnivora; family Herpestidae; genus Suricata; species Suricata suricatta. The sequence continues at coordinate 123,627,343 of NC_043707.1, read as the reverse complement.
ACTCGCTCTGCATGGGAGCAGGAGGGGCGCCCAACTGGGGGGTCTGAACTTGGGGGGCATTGGCCAGCAGCTGGAGATGGGGAGAGAGAAGCAGGAGAGACCGTTTCTTTGGAAATCAAAGGAAAAACAGCACAGGCAAGAAATCTCTCCCGGTGGGGTGTGGCTAAGACATTTCTAGAAACATGATATCTGCCATTGATTTTGAAACTGGTCCCTGCTCTGTGCTGCAATTACCCAGTGTTACCCTTGACCTTCAGGAAACGCCTGCCGTACGGCAACCTGGCGGGAGCAGCTTCATGAGGATGAAGGCGGGGATGGGGGGGTGGGGGGTCGTATCCAGTGTGGGGTAAAGAGGGTGGCAAGAGAGGAGGAAGCCAAAGGTAAGGGTCAGGAGCAGGTGGCAGCAGGGGTCTTCAAAGCCATGGAAGAAAAGTTGCAGGACGGCCCTTCCCTCAAATGCACGGGAAGATGGAGGCCCTCAGCGGGGCAGAGGGGGACATCTGGTGTACCTGGTATGGTAAATAAATAAAACCCAATAAATAAAGGAAAGGTTTGTCTCTCCTGTGAGCCAGGAAGGAAGAGCTGGAGTGGGTGTGGCAGTTCTGCAACGTCCTCACGGCCTCCAGAGCCTTCCTTCTCCTCCACTATCCTTAGCACATGGCTTCCACTCTCCTGGTTTCTCCCTGTCCCAAAATAGCTGCTGGTGATCCAGCCATCAGGTCTACAACTCTAGGTGTGAAAGGGGAAGGAAGGGAAGGGTAAAAATGGCATGTGCCCACCATCTGAACCCTCTGTAAGAGCTTTCCTGGAAGTCCTGCTCAACAACTTCCACTGATGGAGTCACATGGTCACACTTAGCGCATAATAGAGTGGAAATGTGACTTTTTTTTTTTTTTAGAAAAGCTGGGGTTCTGTTACCAAAGAAGGAATAGACAACCGGCAGACTCTGGCACAAACGGGTTTCACTCAGAGTGAGCAAGAACCTGCTTCCCTCTGGCTTCTACCTACAGCTCCTGATTCTGTTCTCTTTTTGGAGAGAGTGAGAGCACGAGCGAGCAAGTGAGTGAGGGGCAGAGAGAGAGAGAGAGGGAGAGAAAGGCAGGGCTCAACCGAGCCTGATATCGGACTCGAACCCACGAACCGTGAGATCATGAACTGAGCTGAAGTCAGATGCCTAACGACCGAGCTCCCAGGCGCCCTGGGCCTGCACTACTTTATAGCGTCTGTAATTGTAAAGCCCATCTTCCAAACGGCAGCCTTCCTTAGAACCTTCCCTCTTCCAGGTGAGCCACATCTCAGGACCAGGCCGAGCTCTGAAGATTTCACTTTACTCTTCCGCACCCTCCTCGTGTACCTGCCGCGTGCCCTGCACACACAGCCACGTACAGAGCAGACGTGCGAGCGCACAGTCGGCACGGACGAACCGTCACACAGGAGGAAGGACCCGGGCAGCAGGGCTGAGGCCTCCCTGGAGCACTCCTATTTAAACGGAGTCGGGAGGGAGGGGGAGGAGTGGGCCAGGAAACACTTGAGCTGACCGGTGCGAGCAAGGGACCGCAGGGGTGAAGACCCAGAGTCACCAGCAGTGAGAGGGAGGGAGGAGCCTGAGGACACGAGGGGAATGAACCAGGGCCTGGGGAGAGCTTGGGGACCCGGGAGTAAGGGCTCCTGGCGGGGCGCTCCCGCTGGGCCTCATCCTGGGAAGGTTGCTCCACCTGCCCGTGCCAACAGTGCTCAAGAGAGCAAATGGAAAATGAAGGTAGTTCAGCAGGGCTGTGTTCCCAGCAGTCATTGCTCTTAGCTGCTGCTCCCTGGCTTGTTCCAGTACCTCACAGCGGCATGAGGCAGGGCTTCATGGTTGTCAGCCATGTCCAAGAATCCACTATTTCTCTTTTTTTGAAAATGACACAAAAGTTCCACACCCTGGCTGCCGCCTCCCGATGCCCCCCGATGAGCGTTCCTTGGGGGTATATCTGGATTCACATAGAGCAGCCTAGCATTGCCCAGCGGTGTCCTCACTTACCTTGAGCTGCCATTTCTTCTTAACCATGTTTTGTGTGTACTTTCCCAAGAAGCCGTGGAGAGAAAACCCGCGTGGTTTGGGGTGAAGCCCCGGCGAGGGGCACGCAGCAGCCAAGCTACTTCCTTCCTCCAAACTTCCTGCTGACGTCTGAGCCCGGAGCCTCAGGAAAGTCCTCTCTGCAGCCCCCGCCAGCTCCCCAGAGCCCACCGCCCTCTCTCACCGGGATCCCCCACCTGACACGGGCCCTACGCTCTTCCTGTGGGAAAGAGGAGAGAAACCGAAGGGGGAAAGGGAGGAATAGAGACGTCTTTCCTTGGAAAGACAGCAAGAAACCGTCAGCGGAACGTGCTGGAAAACAGACCGAGGAGACCAGGAGAGAATATACACCGAGCCTCACAGAGAGAGAGGCCCCGGTCATTTCCATGGTGGGAGGCTAATCATATTTAAAAGTGAAGGAAAATGGCCAACACGACATTGCGAATATCCAGGCCTATTTAAAATATTTACGTATAACAAATTTAACATCATTAAAATTATGCTGTAATTTACCATTCATTTCCCGAGATTGCTCCCAGATTTATATTCACGTGCACGGATCTGTAGCCGACTCCGACAGTGAGGTCCACTTTTTCTCTCAGCCAGCAGGCCCTGTGCGATGGGTGCGTAACCTCAGTTGAGGAGAATGTGAAAATGTTTTGGGGGGCGCTTTGTTAATAGGAGGTTCTGGGAAAATATCTTGAAGTAAGACTACCCGCTAGAGCAATGGTTCTTAACCAGGAGTGACTTTGGCTTTGCCCCCAACCCTGCCCTGGGGACATTTGGCAACATCTGGAGACATTTTTGATGGTCAAGACTGTGGGGGCTGCTACCGGCCTCGAGTGGGTAGAGGCCAGGGGTGCTGCCTAATGTCCCCTGTGCTGCACAGGATGGCCCCCACAACAGAGAGCTGCCAGCCCAAGATGTCATCAGTGCCAAGGATGAGAAGCCCGGCTCTTGGGTAGGGCCGCTCCAAATACTCTCGGCCAAAACTTAAACCTGAACCAAGAGCCACACAGAAGAATGTATCCCGTGGTTGAGTCCCAGCATGTTAGAGGGGCTTAGAAAAGCCCTTTGGCTTCCCCTTGTCCACTGAACAAAATATAAAAAACCAAGCGCACACAAGTTCGAGGTGATAGACCAATTATTGAACCACCTAATCGAACACAAGCCAAGAACCTTCAGAGGGAGAGAAAATAACGGGGAGTCTCTACCAAGAATCATCCTTAGTGTGCAGTAAAAAGTTATCAGACGTGCAAAGAAACGGGAAAACATAACCCAAACTCAGCAGAGAGGTTAAAACTAACTTTTAAAGGACCAAACGGAAGTTTTAGAACTGAAAAGGACAATCACTGAAATGAAAAATTCTCTAGATGGGCTTAAAAGCAGGTTGGAAGAAGGGTCAATGACCTTGAAGTCATTACAATAGAAATTACTCAATATGAGGAAAGGGGAGACCAAAAAAAAAAATTGCAGAAAAGTGAAAAGAGCTTCAGGGACTTTGGGGACAAGATCAAACTGTCAAAGGTATGTGTAATTGGAGCCCAAGGAGGAAAAAATTGGTAGCATGGGGCAAAAAATAAATGTTAGGACATAATGACTGGGATTGCCCCAAATTTGAAGATACGTAGCCAAGGTTCCAGAGAGAGAGAAGAACTGGGAGTGGAATCAGGTTCTGCTGCCTTGATGGGTGGCTCTGTCTCCCTGTGGGGGCAGCCAATGTCCCATCTGAGCCCCAGCTCCAGTGACCCTATGAGCCTCTTGGTAAAGGAGGCAGACCAGGGGACTGCTGAGAACAACCTAGGACTAAGAAGCACCAGCTGCCACCAAGGGGAGCCACACAGGTGTTGAAGGGTGGCCGGGCCAGGGTCAGAGGCCACAACAGCCTCCTTCTAAAGAGGCTATAGGGTCCAGGAGGATCAGACTCCAAGACTTTCTGAGGATGCTCTTGTGGTTTCGTCTGTCCTCTTGACAGAGGGAAGGGTTCCTGATTGCTGCAGCCCTTCAAGAAATGGGTCTGCTTTTCCCTAGACAGAGTTCTCTGACATCAACCCTCTTCCGAGGCTGGGACTCGGCAGCCTCTGCCAGGAGGCAGGAGCTGGCTTCAGCCTCGGCTGCGGTGGAAACCCCTTCCTCGGACGGCTGGACATGCTGAAGTACGCTCGTCCCCCTGCTCACCGCATGACACACCACCAGCACAGTTCTCTTGAGCCAAGGCGGTGGTTACTACATGGGGGTCACCCGAGAGAAGAGACCTACTGAGAGCCACCATTAGGCAGCCACATCTGAGCGGGAACCTTGGAGAGAGCCTGTCACTGTCCCGGCGGACGTGTTGAATCCATCAGAGACTCGTAAAATAGTCAGAGATGGATGGGTCCTTAGCCTTTCCCCTTCCTTTGCTCCTTCTCATTTAGAGCAGGACAGGGCAGTGGGGCTCGGGACCCAGCCTTCCTCGCCACACTGCTTGGGTTTGACACACAGGTGTGTGGCCTTGGAAAAATTACTTCACTTCTTTGTGCCTCAGTTTCCCCATCTGTGGAATGGAGACATAGTGGTAGTTGTGCTGCTATCAGGGTCCAGGGAGATGATGCCACAGCACAAGGTATTTGTTATCGTGACGTGGGGCATGGCCCTTCCTGTCTCTCTGGGTCTCAGTGAAATGGCCGGCGAACTCAGGGACAAGCTGGGGTTCAGCCAGATTTCCTGGTATGATCATTTCCTCAGTTCCATTCACTGTTTCTGTTCTCTTGGCCTTGAATTAACGTTTCTACGGTTTACACGTCATCTCCGACCATCCTTTCTGGAATCAGAGTGCATAAAATTTGGTGATAAATATTCACAGCCCACAAAAAGACATTCTCTTCCCAGTTTAAATGGGGAGGGGTCTGTCAGCTTACGGACAGAGTCAGACCCATCAGGAGAGGGCTGCAGCAGGGGGGTCATCCTCCTGCTCCCCTGGTCTGAGCCCTGGACCCCATGTGGGGTGCAAAGAAACTGCCCCACCCCCAACACACACACACACACACACACACACACACACACACACACAGCTTAGGTGGAACTGCATAGACCCCAAGGGGGTGGCGATCCCTTCAGAAGCCATCTGGAACATAATTCTGTCCTTTTTTAGTCATGCCTACATCCACCTTTGCATTTTCAAGCATTTATGGGGCACGCATTATAGACCAGGCCCTGAGGCACTAGCAGAGTTTGGGTAAAGTGCAGAGCAGGACCGACAGACAAATGTAACATGCATTTCAAGCATCATGTAAGGAGTGAGCTGCCTGGCTAGAGAGTGTGGTGTTCGTTCATTCATCCGCTCATCCATTCTGCCAATATTTACGGGGCGTGAGTCTAGGAGACACAGCTGGAGAGATCTTGGGCCATAGGAAGAAGTGTCCTCCATCCCGGGCTAGGTCTTTGGGACTTTTCATTGGCCAGGGAGCCACAGCAAGTTTACTGAGCAGTCGAATGGAAGGATCAGGGGGCCGGCCTGGGCTGCAGCCTGAGCAGGGCCCAAGCCAGTGCTCCCCCTTCTCAGGCAGGTGCTGTCTCGACCTTGATCTTCTCTGAGAGGATCACTGGAAGCCCAACCCCTCTGCAGGGCTCTGGGGCTCAAGGCGAGACTAACTTTCTCCAGCTGTCAGGAGCATGGGAACCCCCCACTGCTGGCTTTTTGGAGGTTGGGGTGCTGACATCAGCTCACAGATCACTCCTCATCATTCATGATCATCTCAATTAATCGGTTGGCAGGAGCTGCCCCTTTATTTCCAGCATCTTCTATCCATCCCTGCCTAACCCCAGAGCTAATAAGCCAAAGAGAAAAGGCAGAGGGTGAAGCCTTGAGAAACGGGGGCTTGGGAATTCTGGGGGAGAGCGGTTAACGGTGGGCGTCCAGGGAGGACCTGCGGAGGCCCAACTTTGAAGCTGGGAGTTCATATCACGAGAGAGGACAAAGCCCGGATTAACAGTGGCTGTCCGGGCTTTGTCCTTCTTCTAAGACAGACAGGGGCTCCAACTTTTCTCCATACAAGGGAAAAACAAACACACAAGAAAACAAAAAGAAACCCAAGCTGAGGCTCACGGGGTCATGCGCCAAAGCCGTTTTATTAGCTACTTCTTTCTCCTCGGGCCGCGCCCAGCAGTGTGGCTTCTCTGTTTTGCGGCACAGACCATTGGCCCCAGGAAACCTGGACTCCTGTTGCCCAAGTCCTCCCAATTGACATTGACAGGTTCACCATTTGCTTCCTGCTCTGCCGGGCGCCACTCCAGGGAGGGGTGTGGCAGGGAGGGAGAGCTCCTCTCCTGTCTGATCGCAGCTGCAGACCCAAGACGGCCCCCAGTCCTGCCAGCAGGGACCCCCTCGCCTCCTGTCGCTGGCCCGGCTCAAAGGGCACCATCCTCACAGGCCCCAGTGTGCACACAGGCACAGGCACGTCCCAGATGGTCACCACAGCACTGCCTCCGAGAATTAATCGGGTTCATACAGTAAGAGAGCACTCCAGCGCTCAAGATCAACTGGGCAAAGAACATTCGATGACAGTGGGAAGTTGTACATAATACACGAAGTCAGTGGTTCTCAAACCTGAGCCAGCCTCAGGATCTCCTAGAAGGCCTATATTCAAATGGCCGCAGGGCCCGCCCCCAGAGTCTCTGATGTGGGGCAGGCAGAATTTGCACCCCTAGCAAGTTCCCAGGTGACCCTGTTGCTGCCGGTCAAGGATCATTCTTTGAGAACCACTGTACTACGTAATAAAAAGAAATTCAAGCATATATTCAGCATACAGTTACATGTAAATACACAGTTAAGATATCAAGAGTGATCGTTTTTGTATAACGAGATGGCTTACAGGCTTTCTGTAATTTTGCTTTTTATGTGTTATCTTTCAAATTGCAATAAACATGGCTTCTTAAAAAAGTATGGCTCACTTTAGCATTTAAGCACCTCTTTCGTGAGGTCTCCCCAGGCCACTCCTGGTGAGAAGTGACAGCCCTCGCCACGTCCCACTGGTCCCGGCACCTCCTCTTGGTCCTGTCTCGTCCCGTCTTGTGTTCGCGTTACAGTGTTCCTACCAAGAGGCAGTAAACACCTTACGTGAAAACGGACTCAGGTACCTCCATACCCCCTGCCACAGGCCCCAGTACAGTGCCCTCCGTCCATCAGAAGTCAGTGGAAACTCAGCAGGCTCGGGGTGCTGTGGAATGAACATGGGGTCCCCGGTCCAGTGTCCTGGGTCAAGTCTGACCTCTGCTTGGCTGCTGTTTGGACCTAAGGTGGGTGCTGGAACGGTCCATCCTGCCCTGCTGGCCCCCGATTGGCTCTCTCAGCTACCAACACCATAGCCCTACACCAGTAGGCAATACCTCCAATGCTGTCCCCGGTCAATGGCATCTGGTCACCCCAATGATCATTGGTGATGGCACCAATGTCCAGAAAGTCCCTGCAAGCCTGGAGATGCAATTTCTTCAGGCCCAGAAACATGGCTAGCCGATTACACAATGCCCATTGTCCTAACTCTGCCACTTGCCAGAGGCATGGCCTGGCAAAAATAAACTTGGCATCTCTGAGTCTTGATCTACTCAGTTGTCCGGTAATGAGTTTGCGTTAGAGAAGAGACAGCAAGCGACTGACACTCATCCTGACCCCCTCCAACCTCACCTTTACAGACATTGCTAATCAATCATAGCATTCTACCCCGCTTAACCAAGATGCAGCCTCCAAATTTTTTTTAGCACAATGTGCCAAGCATACTGCTCCAATCAAAGCAAATGAACCTTCAAGATAAAACTCATTCCCATTCCTAACCGACATCATTCTCTATTTCCCTGAGACTGAGAACAGTGCTCAGCACAGAGTGGGTCTTTGTTAAATGAATCCACATGGATACATACCAGCTGACACTGATTATTATGAAAGCGAAATCTTTTGTAGTCACCAACCATTATGTACCAACCCCAGACCAACTACTTCCTCCTTCCCAGGATCCCTGGCCATTCAGTTGGTGCCCTCTGCTGTCCATCCGCCTGTACTGCAAGGGCCTTCCATTCCCAGCCCTCAGAACTGGGAAGATGGACTATGGTGCCGCCACAAACAGGCCCAAACTTCAGCCGTCATGGAATCTGGGGGCTTTGAATGCAATCAGGGGCAAGCCCAGCCAGACACCTGTTTAATCTCTTTGAGCTTTGTTTGGTCTTCCCTCCTCTCCCCTCTCCTCTGTGTGCCATCTGCAGAACTGAGAGCCCAATTCTCTCACTTCTGATAAGACTGAGGCCAAAAGAGATGGGTGGGGACTGACTCGAGGTCACATAACCAGTCACACCATGACTCCAGTCCCTGCACTCACAGACCCTGACCCTTTGACACACCAGGCTGCCTTCCTCTTCTCCAAAGGACAAGACAGGAAAGAAGCTGCCTTGGGTTATGGAGGTATGGGGTTCCTCCAAGGACCTCAGCTACTTCGGGGGTCAGCCTGGAACCTAGAAGCCACGGAGCCCTGGTGAGATCATCCTGCCATCTCCTTCCCCAGACCTGCCTGATCTGGCCTCCCTCTGTCTCTCTGAACTCACCTCCCCATCCCTGCCTCCCATTCACTCTGCTCCAGCCACAGTGACCTCATTCCAACCTCAGGACCTTTGCATTTGCTGTGACCGTTTGTGGAACCTTTTGTCCCAAATCTTCATAGGACTGATTCCATCCATTGTTCTCAAATGTCACCTCTGCTAAAAACACTTCCTCTATCGCCTGATTGTAGTCACCTGTGTTCGTTTGGGTGGCTATAACGAACTAGCGGAGTGGCTTGTAAACAAGACAGACTTCTTTCCCACAGCTCTGGAGGCCGAAAGTGTGAGATCCGGGTGCCAGCAGCATCAGGGGCTTGGTGAAGGCCCTCTTCCAGGCTGCAGACTTCTGGCTGTGTCCTCACATGCTGGGCGGGGAGAGAGAGAGTGCCCTGGAGTCCCTTTTTTAAGGGCACTGGTCCCACTCATGGGGGCTCCACCCTCAAGATGGAATCACCTCCCCAGGGGCACCTGGGTGGCTCAGTCAGTTGAGCATCCGACTTCGGCTCAGGTCATGATCTCACGTTGGTGGGTTTGAGCCCCGCATCGGGCTCTGTGCTGACGGCTCAGAGCCTGGAGCCTGCTTCAGATTCTGTGTCTCCCTCTCTCTCTGCCCCTCCCACTCATGTTCTGTCTTTCTCTGTCTCAAAAATAAATAAAACATTAAAAATTTTTAAAATAAAAAATAAAATACCATTGACTATATTCCCTTTGTGAAGCCATTATTTTAAAAATTAAATGATATGCTTACAATTAAATAAATCGTATTAAAAACAAAGGTCATCTAAAAGTTAAAAAAATAGGGGCACCTGGGTGGCTCAGTTGGTTAAGCATAAGACTTGGGCTCAGGTCATGATCTCATTGCTCGTGAGCCTGAGTCCGCATTGGGCTCTGTGCTGACAGCTCGGAGCCAGGAGCCTGCTTCCGATTCTGCTTCTGTCTCTCTCTGCCCCTCCCCTGCTCGTGCTCTGTCTCTGTCTCTCTCTCCTTCTCTCTCCAATGTAACATAAAAATTTTTTTAAAATACCGTTGACTGGGGCGCCTGAGTGGCTCAGTCGGTTGAGCCTCCGACTTCAGCTCCAGTCATGATCTCACTGTTCGTGGGTTGGAGCCCCACATCGGGCTCTGTGCTGACGGCTCAGAGCCTGGAGCCTGTCTTTGGATTCTGTGTCTCCCTCTCTCTCTGACCCTCCCCTGCTCACTCTGCCCCTCTCTGTATCTCAAAAATAAATTAAAAATTAAAAAAGGAAACACCTCCCCAATCTCCTACGTCCATTTAATACCGTCACACTGGGGGATTTCAACACATGGATTTCAGGACTTACAAACATTCCGTCTGTAAGGTCCTACGGCGCGTGCTCGTGCTGCCTCGCTCGGTTTTCTTCGGAAGACTCAGAGCTACGCTCAGCACACATTATCGAGAAGCTCCTGGGCACTAGGCACTGATTTACAGCTTCCCTTATCTGTTTTCCTGCTCATTGTTTGGCGTCTGTCTCCCCAGATCTACGCCCCTTGGAAACAAGGGCCTTCTCTGCGGAACAGCGCCCAGCACTAGATGACCAGACAGGACGCACGCAGAACCTGTCTGTTGACAAGGAATAAATTAGGGACTTTAAAATGAGACAGAAAGCATCCAGGCCTGAGGATTCGGGTTTAGACAACCTGAGTTTGAGACCACCTCAGCTGCTGGGTGAACTTGGGCCAGTCCCAACCTCTCTAAGCCTACCATTTCCCGATTCTGAAGGTCCCTTCCTACCAGGAAAGTCCAAGCGCCTCCGACCAGGAAGATCTCGGAGTGCACCCAGAGTGCCGTTTTCTGTCCCCCGGGGTTTACTGAGGGGAGAAAGGTGGGACCCTTCTTTCTCCCTTCCCTGCTGTTCCCTCTACTCGTTCCGGGCCCAAGCCTCTCTGGGCGGAGAGGAGAGAGGCCGAGGTGAGCCAGCAGCCCCGCTCCCCAGGCCGGCAGCCCACACTCGGCCTCCAGGATAATCGTGGCCAGCTGGGCTGCAGCTCTGCCGCCGGCTCCTGCCCCTGGGAAGCTGCAGAGCCTTAGCCATTGCCACACATGTGGTTGTTTGATCAGGGAGCAGGGAGAAGCTGGCAGCCCCGACCTCTGGGCCGTGGTGCCAGCTGGGGCCAGCCCTGCCACATGGCCTCTCATCTGAGGACCCAGATATGCAAGCAGCCAGGTGCTATGAAGTGTCAGGGTGCCGCTGTCCCCATCCTAGCCTGGGGTGGCAAAAGTCGTCACAGGCCCCAGCTCAGGGCTACATGTGGCTATGGTAGGTGGACCCTTTCACAGCCTCGAAGAGTTTGGGGCAAGGTACCCACTCGTCAATGGACTGAGCCAGGGGTGAGCTGCGGAGAGATGTGGAGTCCATCCACCCTCATGCTGAGAAGCAGGAATGAGCGCCAGAGTCAGGAGCCTGGACGGGGGTCTAGGGAGCTCACGTGGGGTTTGACCATCAGGCCTGGGAGCCAGAGCCACAGCCAGGCTTTCTGCCCATGAGCCCATGAAGGAGAAGATGGCAAGATGAACCAAGCTGGTCCTTGACCATTCATGAGGGCCTCCCTGGTGACACAGGGTCTGCAGGGCCCCAAGTTCCTGATTACCCCAATAGAAAATGCTTTTGGACACGAATCAAATTGGAAGGGCGCTGAGCCACTAATTCACACTAAGGTGTCAATGACTAAGGGTAGATTAATAATACAAGGCTTCAGGCAGGGACAAAGCTTCTTGGGTTCAGGGCCTTCCAACACAAGAAAACCAGTCATAACTGGAATGAATTTTAGTTTCATGTGTGTCTGTGCATGTGTATATGTATGGAGAGAGAAAAAGAGGGAATTACCCGACATCTTTTAAATTTTTCAAGAGATCCTCCCCTCAAGGTATGCAAATCCAACTCAGAACCTTCCCTCCACCCAAGCCAGGTCCCTCAATGGCCCCGGTGTGCAGGCAGAAGCCCACCCAGTCTGCCCACTCCTCTCCTGAATGGTAGCAATGGTGGGTGGTCCATACAGGCCCGGCCCTGCCCAGAGCACAAACAGAGGCTGGCGGTCCCTCCCCTCCCTGAGCCCTGCAGTCCGGCTGCCTCACACCGTGAGGGCAGGGTGCAGAGGCCGCAGCAGCCTCCTTGCATAAATGACCACCCTTTTGCCACCCGAAGGCCCGGGGATGCACACACCAGCAGTGGGGTCTCCCCTTAGGGGGACTGGCCTGAGGAAGAGGCCCCCACAGCCTTGGAATCAGGCTCTTGGTAGGGAGAACTGGAGGCAGAGGCCTGGGGACGCCAGTGCCCTTGGCCTGCAGACCCATCTCCTTGCTGGAAGCAGCACAGACCAAGGAAGGGCAAGTGCAGGGCTCTGGAATCTGCAAAGCCCAGAGCAGCAGCCAAGGCTGATCCTGGGTGCCCTCTCGGCTCTGCCCTCTCCTATCAAGCTATTCTCTAGCAGGCAGCCTAAGGGCTCCTTTAAGAATCAATCAAGTTACACACTCCTGCTTTAAACCATTCAGTGGCTCCCCACTGCTCTCAGAATAAATGCAAAACTTCTCAAGGGCCTTCTAGGAGGCCTCAGGGCCCAGCCCCTGCTCACCTCTCCACTCCAGCTTCTTATCATACTCCCTCAGGCTCCCATCCAGCCAGGCTGGCCCTCCTCCAGACCCCCCGCTGGCTATGCGGCTCCACCCACTGCCCTTGGCACAGGCTCTTCCCTCTGCCAACAACACTCTTCTGACCTGGCCTCTCTCACTCCTCCACATCCTTCAGATCTTGGATCCGGGGTCCCCTCCACATGAAGCCTTCAGGATTTCCCTGCCTAGACCCGTGTTCTGGATGCAGGCGCTCGTGGCCCCGGGTCCCTCATCAACACAGCGTTTTGGAGGCAGCTTCACATTTGCTTGTGTCATCACTCGATGAACATCTTTTCTTCCCCTGCCAGACCAAGGGCTTGTGCAGTAGAGACCTATTTTTGTTTGTAGTCTGGCACCAACAGGGACAGCTAACATGTACTGAGCGCCTACTGCGTACCAGACGTTGTGCCACAAATGTCTCTATACGTGACCCCATGGAATCCCCCTGACAGCCCTGTGAGACAGGCTCGCTGTTACGTCCATCCTGCAGATGAAGAAACTAAGGCACATGAGGTCAAGAGACTCACCGAGGTCACCTTCGGCAAGGGGCAGGGCTGGGGTCCAACCAAGGCGGTGTCCCAGGGCCCACGGCTTCACCAGGCACACACGTTGGCAGCTCCACTGCACGCGCCCCATGAATAGTTTTCAAATGAGCAGAAAGACACACACACGCACAGAACCCAAAAGAGCGTGTGCCAGGATGCAAACAGATGTGGCTTCCGGTTGGCAGGATTACTGGTGCTTATTTTCGTCTTTCACTTACTCATGTGCTCCAACTTTTCTATACAAAACAAGTATTTGTTGATGCCTCTCAATTAAAAAAGGAAACCTTAACATCTCTTTAATCTTTTTTAAAATTTTTATGTTTATTTATTATTGAGACAGACAGAAACAGAGCATGGGAGGGGGAGGGGCAGAGAGAGAGGCTCCAGGCTCTAAGCTGTCAGCACAGAGCTTGACGCGGGGCTTGAACCCACAGACTATGAGATCACAACCTGAGCCAAAGTCAGCCTCTTAACTGACTGAGCTATGCAGGTGGCCCAATCTTTTTTTTTTTTTTTTTCAGAAAGAGAGAGAGAGAGAGAGAGAGAGAGAGAGAGAGAGAACATGAGCAGGGGAAGGGGGCAGAGGGAGGGAGGGAGAGAATTTTAAGCAGGCTCCACGCTCAGTGCAGAGCCCGATGTGGGGCTCGATTCCATGACCCTTGGATCATGAGCTGAGCTGAAACCGAAATTCCAGTGTCCTGCTGACTACACCACCCCAGGGGGTCATGATCTCATCGTTCATGAGTTCGAATCCCTCGTCAGGCTCTGCACTGACAGCATGGAGCCTGCTTGAGATTCTCTCTCCCCCCTCCAAAGAATGAACCAAAATCAAGATGTCCAAAGAAATGGTACACCACTCTCTTCTGTTCCACCCCAAACCCTACTTTGGTAGAAGACACAAAGCATTTTCAAGATGGAAAGGCCGCGTGAGGTGACAGTAAAAATGTAGGCGCTGGCTTTGAAACAGACCAGGGCCAGAATCTTTGCTCTTACTGTGTCGCTTTGAGTCAGTTTCTTAACCTCTTTGCCTTCAGGTGACCTCCTGCCCTCTGCCCTCTGTGATGCCAGGCACTGTACTTCGCACTCTTTGCAGGACTACTGTGAACACCAGAGAAAGGACATATGTGACTCAGCTTGGCACACAATAGATGCTCAATAAATGACAGCCATCAGCCTTAGCCCAACTATCACGGACAGATGGGGGGGGGGGCTCCACAGACACCTCAAGAAGCCCAAGCACCCGCACCAAGCAGCAGCCACTTCCAGTCATTCAGCTGTGCTTCCTGTCACCTCCGGTCACTCAGCTGCTACATGCCCACCTGCTGGCCCCAGCGGCGTCCCTCTCTGGGTCTCCCTGCTTAGCTGGCCGGCCAAGGACACTGGGCTGCCTCAGATGCCCTCAGGGCAAGCCACTGGTGGGAACCCAAGGACACAGGCCACCCAGATGGCTGTTTTGATGCTTGCAGGCACCCCATTGGGGTAGAGGGTGCAACCCCCCCCCACCACATCCTTGCCACCCGTCAGAACAGAAGGAACTTTTTTTCCAGCTAGGTGGAAACCCCAATTCAAGTTTCTGGGGGTGTGGTTTGGAGATCATCTAGGGGGATTTGCTTGTGAGGCCTCGGGAAGAAACGGGGGGGGGGGGGGGGGGGGGGGGGGGGGGGGGGGGGGGGGGGGGGGGGGGGGGGGGGGGGAGGGAGAATGGGCGGTCGGAGGCCCCTGTGGCTCTGCTGGTATTTACTTTCTGCCACAGCCTTGAATACCATCGGGCTCTGAAGGAATTTCCAAGAAGATCGAAATTTGAGGAAATCAAAGTGTAATTAGTCACAGCTGCTGTAATGTATTCCAGGTGACGGCTGGTACCCTGACGCCTCTCACCCTCCACGGGGGCAAGTAAACAGTGGGGTGTTTGCGGTGGGAGCCCTTCCCCTGGGTCAGCTGAGCAGGGGAGGGGAGGCGGGAAGGACGCGTGCTGCCACCGAGGCTGCGGCCGCAGGAGAGGGGCCCGCGGGCGGTTTGCAGACTGTGCAGCCGGGTCTCCTCCTCTCTGCTCCCTGTTCGGTTCCCAGTGGCTCTTTGCAAGGGAGAGGAGAAGCCACAGGAAATGCCGCAGAGCACGGAGGGAAGCTCAGGAGTTAGGTCTTGCTCCCCGGGCTCCTCCACCCACACCCCTAAGTGACAGCATGACCTCGGACAAGTCATTTTGCTGGGAGAATGGCAAACAGTCCATGGGCCTGAGCGCCCGGGTAGGAAATCCCAGCTCTGCCACGCAGCTCTGTGGCCTGGGGAGAGTTGCTGACCGTCTCTGAGCCTCGCCTGCCCCGTCTCTGGAATGGAATTAGCCGCAGCACTGGTGCGGATGACTCTTTGAAGAGTTAACCGAAGTCACAAACGTTCAAGTAACCTATGCAAAGGATAGTTAGCACAGAGCTGACACACCACAAGAACTCATGAGTACCCCAGCGGGGCTCAGTTTCCCTCTCGCCAAACTGAAATGGGTTCCAAGGCTGTCATACAGGAATAAGAACTTTGAGCTCCTCAAAATAAAACCAGCCCTACAGACATGTGAAGCTTAGTCCATCAGAAGAGTGGTCCTCAAGGAAGGGGCTGTGGGGACTCCGGGAGGAGGTGGGAGGTAGCACCAGGGACCCTGTCATGGGGTCCAGCTCCAGGGCAGGGTGCATGAGGACACTGATAAGGGTGGCGAGCAGGCTCCCCCATCTCTGGGTGGGTGGTAAGCGGAACCGCGCCACTGTGAGCCTGCACGGAAACCTTACTGATGTGCCAGCACCAGCACCCCCTCCCCTGCGTCATCACAGCAGGAATGAAGGCACTCCCTGACCGGCACTGATCACAAGCTGGTTCTGTCCATGCTGGCCAAATCTGGGCACAAGGACAGGGCCTGGGGCTTGCCTTTCACCCCACTGTGCCCCCATCAAGCCCTATGTCTGGGGCCTTGAATGTCCTGCAACGTCAAAACAGGGGGTCCCAAGGACACAGGTGGGCACCCTGCCAGCTGGCTGGTTCATGGGCAAGGCTCCTGCTGCCACCATGGGAAGACCTCCTGGGCCACCACTCCAGCCACAGTGGGCTCACGGACACGAGGCCATCGGTAGGTGTGAGCTGGGCTCCGCTCCTCTCCGTGGGGCCTGCTGAGGACAGTTCCCTTGGGAGTGGAGGCTGGACCTGAATCCTCTCCCATCCACATGGTCTCTCTGGTGCCGGTCCCTCACCCCCCCCCTCACCGCCACCTTCTAATTTTTTCCCAGCACTGGGAGTCATTTCTAGCCTAAGTTTTTGAAATTCAAAGCCGAGAATCCATTCTTTTTATCTCCCCATTTCTGCTGTGTCATCCCTGCCCTGAGGCAACGACCAGAAAAGTCCCGCCAACTGCAGGGAGGGGTCGAGGGGTGGAAGGAAACACCAGAAACCAAAACCTCTCAGTTAACAGTTCAAACAGTATCCCGCTGCACAGCAGAGGCAGCCGTGTGTAGTTCCAAGAACACGGCCACCGGGCACGCTGAGGCAGCCATGTTGTTGTGCCGAATATTTTCCTCCAAGGGAGGACTATTATTTGTCTGGTGTCTACCTTCCTCTTAACGTTGCAGGGGTGATTAAGAGGAGGGTGAGAGGGAGAGCGTGGCAGACACCAAAGGAAGTCTGTCTGCGGCCACCCTTCCGGCTTCCCTCGTCAGGTAATCCTCTCCTCCCCGCGGCTCACTTTTCCAGCCTCTCTTGCAGCTATCCATGGTCATGTGACCCAATTCTGGCCAATGGGACCCGAGAGGATATTGGCCGAGATCACTTCCGGGAAACCAAATGATCGGTGCAGAGAAAGCCTCCTTCCTGCTCGTGGCGCATGCGGGTGCATAAGGACTGTGGCAGTGGGCGGCCATATTGTGCAAGAGGACCGGCCTCGGGACAAAACGCAACCCTTGACGTTGGCAGGGCAGAAGTGCTTTCCAGATGATGTCATTGTGCCTTGTACGATCCCCCTCCAGACTTCCTGTTAACTTGAGGTACGAGAGTCCTCCTGGCCTGAATCCTCTTTAAGCTTTCATTCAGTCACTTGCCGCCCAAAGCAGCCCAACCTACGCTGAGAGAATGTGTCAAAATCCTTCCCGGTTTCTGTTATGGGGCACATTTGGTGGCAGGTAGCCACGGGAGTCCAACTTCAACTTGCTTAGCCGAACAGGGGAATGTTTACGATTCGTATACATGGGTGTTTTGTGAAACTCAGCAGAAATGTGACCAGCTCTCAGAACAGTTGGAACCAGGGTCTCTAAGACCATCAGGATTTTCTCTCTGACTCTCTTATGGTGTCTCTCCATTTTGAGGTTAATAAATCCTTGGGAATTTGTGTAAAAAAAAAAAAAGTCTGGCTGTCCAGAATTGATTATTTTCTAATTTAACTTTGATTTTCCCTGAGGGAGCGAACAAAGATGACTGCATTTCTTTAGCTCTAAAACTTTCTATTGCAGAAGGACTTTGTTTTTATAACTGATTCAGGTTGTCAGTAATTCATCTCTGGAGTAGTGTGTGCTCAGAAGGCCTCGATGATCTGGAAAAACACGTTTCTTTCTTTGAATGTTCTTTATCTGGCTGCGTTGAGTATGGCTCACAGTGAGAGACCTTTTTCTGACAGACAGCATGGCCCAAAGGCCGCCATCACCCATGTCTGCGTGAGGAGCCAGCGCCTCAGGCGCCAGCAGGGCCCCTTCCTTTGGAGGGGGCATCGTTTTCTGATAAGTGGGAACCTTCTCTCTGCAGAGAAACTGCTGGTTCACTTTCCTAAAATGAGCTCAATATTTTGTTCTCAATCTCTGTCAGAGCCAGTACAGAACTTTCAATGTCATGGGAACTTCTTGAATCTATAAACACATTTTGAATGTGGTGTCCATAAAAAGTAAATGAATTTCTATGAAGTGCAGCTTAAATTTTTTTAAAATAATTATTTATTTATTTTGAGAGAGAGACTGTGTGTGCTCTCGAGTGGGGGGAGGGGCAGAGAGCGAGGAAGAGTGAGAATCCCAAGCAGGTCCTCACTGCCAGCTCGGAGCCCTACCTGTGCCAGGCTCGATCCTGTGACCCTGGGATCATGACCTGAGCTGAAATCAAGAGTCCAAGGCTCAACTGACCCAGCTGCCCAGGTGCCCCCAGAGTCTCTCCTTTACATGTTTAGAAGCAAAAGATCTGTTTTTGAAAAAGACAAATTAGGCAAGAGCAGCACAACCTGATATGAACCATGAGACGGATGTCAGACAGCCGCGAATGGGGGTCCTCCATCCACTGGATGGTTTGGGGATCTGTGTGTTTTGAAAGCTTGTCTGGTGATTCCATGGCAGAAGGAGCCACTGCACACAATGTGAGACCCTTGAAGACAGGGTCCGTGTCTTATGTGTCCTCAAGACCCTGCCCCTAGCATATACATGACTGGCACATAGTAGGTGCTTAATAAATGTCTGCTGAATCACATTGTAGGTGCTTAATATAATGTCCACTGAATCAATGAGTGAGGAAGAGGAAAAATGGGAGTTCAGTATGTCAGAAAGGGTGTCCCAGGCATAAAATACCAAGAAGCTGCTTCTACCCTCTGAGTCTTTGGGACGGACCGCAGGGTGACTTGAGGAAAAGGAGGTGGGGGTGGGGTGAACAGGAGCTCCTTGGGAGCCAAGGCCCTGCACCGGTGCTGACCTGAGGCCCAGACGGAGCAGCTTCTCGGAATCCCCCTGCCCATGGCGGGGCTCAGCCGCCCCTGCTCTGGGCCCCAAAGAGAAAACGCATTTGTTTACTTGACCCGAATGACATGTCCATTGATTTTCCTGGAGCAGTTCATTCATAAAGGCCAATTGAGCCCCACTGCTGGGGCTGCCAATGGCCTTTTAACAAGCTCCCCGAGGGATGACCTCTGAGAAGGAGTCACTGATGAGCCAGAAGTGGCGCTCGCCTGCCTGGCCCCGCCCCGCGGGCCCCAGGGTGCCAGTGGCCCCACAGGATGCGCCATCTGTGAGTCGGGAACCCTGGCCTGGTGTGGTCGAGGACCCACGGACCAGCGCAGGGGTGGGGTGTGCCGGCTGCTCACACTCAAGGGCATCTGGACGAGGAAGACAAAACGGATTTGTTGCTCAAATGTTTCGGCTTAATCGTCCGCTGCCGGGGGGGGGGGGGGGGGGG
>NC_043707.1:123554916-123608276 GCF_006229205.1 Suricata suricatta | reverse complement strand
GAGCCTGAGGTTTGGGGCTTTTTATAGGAATTACAGTTCACAGACAGACACAGTACACCTTTCATCTCCCTCAGCCCTTACGTGTAACAGATGTGGGACAGGTTTTAACCTGTCGCTTTATCTTGTTTTATTATAACGTTGCCTTTTGGTTTTTTTTAATCTTTATTTTTGAGAGAGAGAGAGAAAGAGAGACAGAGCATGAGCAGGGGAAGGGCAGAGAGAGGGAGACACAGAATCTAAAGCAGGTTCCAGGCTCTGAGCTGTTAACACAGAGCCCAACACGGGGCTCGAACCCACGAACCGTGAGATCATGACCTGAGCCAAATCTGGGTGTTCAACCGACTGAGCCACCCAGGCGCCCCTCCCTTTCATTATTTTTAACCTTGCCCTTTTCCTCCCTCACATTCTATTTTAGGAAATACTTTATTTATTTATTTTTTAATCTCACCAGAGGACACTGCTGTAGCTCGTCCTCAGGTGGCATCTGGGGTCCACCATTCTAGGTAATTCTTGCTGCTTGGGCTTTCACTGTGTGTTTCCCCTTTGCCTCTTCTTTTTTCTGCCTCAGCCCCTCCCTTCTCCCCCATATCTACCTTTCTCTTCTCCCTCCCTTACTCTACTTTTTTTTTCCTAAGGGGAGTCCAGAGACTGACCCAAGAAACAGCAGTTTTGATCCCTATCCTGCTCCCCACTTGCTGGCTGATCTGGGACAAGTCGCTTCTGTCTGGGCTTCAGTTTCCCCATCTGGAAAATAAGAAGTTGTTGAGCTTTTGCTCTTTGAAATTCCTCCCAGTTCAGAGAGCTGATACGGCTACATCTTTCTCCCACTCTGTCGGCTCACGGCTGAAGCAAAAGGACCCTTCACTTTCTGATCCGTTGGCCGAGGTCTCAGCCAGAAAACAGGGTGCATTAATGAGAAGTCACACCGATGGGGACAGCCTGGTGTTCATCGTCACTGGGGAGGCCCCCCCCTCCGTATCTCACTCATGATTTTTGCTGGGATGAATTACCAGTACATTTCTACCGGTGGGAGGGATGCTTCCAAGCACTCTCATTCGGCATGATGGGCGTCTCACTGCGTTCTCTGTTTATTGCGTGTGACATGCCTGTCACTATTGATTCAATGTTATTGAGAGAGAAGCTTCTTATTTCCTCTCAGGGACTTTGCCGGCAATTAAGATGTGTAGCCAGCAGGTGAGCGATGGATGATGGAAACGTCATAATGGTCTAAGCCTTTTATACTCCATTATTTCTTTTGAAAGAACTGTTATTATAATTATTAAATAAATAATAAAATAGTCCTAAAAGGTCAAGATCTTTAAGGAAAGCAGCTCATAAAGATAACATATTACTTTTCTCAAAACAGTTATTCTGTTCTGCTCATCCTAACTCTGGTTTCATCCACAGATTGATCACAATCCTTCTTGCAACTTCCCCTTGAATGGATTTCAGGAAGGAAGCATTCCTAGGGTGTGTTTCTATTCTAGGATTTGAGGACTTTAAGAAGTGGGTGTTTAAAAGACCTTGTCTTTAGGGGCGCCTGGGGGGCTCAGTCAGTTGAGCTTTCATCTCTTGGTTTCAGCTCAGATCGCGATATTACCATTTGTGGGATCAAGACCCAAGTTGAGCTCTGGGCTGTTAGTGCTTGGGATTCTCTCTCCTTCTCTCTCTGTCATAATTCTCTCTCTCAAAATAAATAAATATTTTTAAAAAGATCTGTCATTGTTCTAATAAAAGGGATGTGATCTACCTTTGATTAATCACAAAACAGATATTCATCTTGAGAATCAGGTGTTGTTTATGTCCTATTGGGGCTGGGACAAATGACTGCAAAGTGAGTGGCCCTGGATGATACTGATTTATGATAGTATAGTTCTGAAGGTCAGAAGTCTCACTGAACTAAAACATCCAGGTGCTGGCAGGACCATGTTCCTGCTGGAGGCTCCAGGGGACTTGTTCTTTGCCTTTTCCAGCTTCTAGAGGCTTCCAGCGTCCCTTGCTTCGTGGCCTCTTCCCATCTTCAAAGCCAGCAATTCCATGGCCCTGACTCTACTTCTGCCTCCACATCTCCTTCTCTAAGATGACTCTCTTGCCTCCATCTGTCACTTATAACAAACTATGTTGCTACGTCAGGTCCACCTGGTCAATCCAGAATAGTCTGTCCATCTAAAGATATTTAAATTATTGGATACTCTTTCCTGCTTTGTCAAAGATTCGTTGGCCATACGTTTGTGGGTCCAGTTCTGGGTTCTCTATTCTATTCCATTGGTCTGTGTGTCTGTTTTTGTGCCAATACCATACTGTCTTGATGATGACAGCTTTGTAGTAGAGGCTAAAGTCTGGCATTGTGATGCCTCTCGCTTTGGTCTTCTTCAATATTACTTTGACTATTCGGGGTCTTTATGGTTCCACACAAATTTTAGGATTGCTTGTTCTAGCTTTGAGAAGAATGCCAGTGCAATTTTGATTGGGATTGCATTGGATGTGTAGATTGCTTTGGGTAGTATTGACATTTTAACAATATTTATTCTTCCAATCCATGAGCATGGAATGTTTTTCCATTTCTTTGCATCTTCTTCAACTTCCTTCATAAGCTTCCTATAGTCTTCAGCATCTAGATCTTTTAATAATTTAATTAACTTTAGTAAAATAATTTTAATTCTTAATAATTAATAGCTAAGTGTTTGCCATTTAAATTAGTGATTTAATTAATCTGCAAGTTCCCTGTTGCCATGTCAGGTCAACATCATATTCGTGGATCATGGGACTAAGAACGTGGACATCTTTGGAGGGGGCCCGTTTTTCTGCATCCCTGTAGGTATCTTTTGACTTTAGGAAAACCAATATGACAGGTACAAAAGTGGCCACCAATTTCCCTCATCTCTATATTCACACCCCTTCTGAATATGACTTTACAACTTCTTCCATCAAGAGGTTGAGTCTGTTTCTCTACTTCCTGAATTTGGGCCTGGTCATGTGACTCTGTTCGGTCAATGAAACATGGACAAATGTGGCGCGGGCAAGGGCAGTAAGGATTGCCTTCTCTTGCTACTCTTGGGACCCCTGTGACCAAACCTGTGTTAACAAGCCTTATGCTGCCTGCTGGATAATGAATACAGTCTATTACCTCTGTCACCCCAGCCAACTGCCAGCTACATGCAGCGGACGAGGGAGACTATCGCCCGTCAGCTGACTATGAACACGAGTGAGCTCAGCCGAGACCAACAGAACAGCCCTGCTCTCCTCAGTTCAGATTGCTAAACCATAGACTCCTGAGAAAATTCATGTCTGTTTTAAGCCACTACTTTTTAGTGTGGCTTATTATGCAATACGTGGCAAATACTAACGGATCCAACTAGTGACCCACTTTTATCCAATCAGATAAAAGCTTTTCAGTTATGACACGTCACTTCAAACATTTCTCCTGGTTCTGATGGATAATTCAGGAGAAATTCCTGTGGACTGAAATTCATATCCCACCATGATTTCCAAGAGGCAGATCCTCTTCTGCTAAGTGGCAAAATATACCTGAATTGCTTCGGAAACTAAGGTTTAACAGGATTTTACGAAGACTTTCAAGCCTTCTTTTCTCTTTTGGACTCAGCTCAGGACTTTCTCACAGAGCAGGGCATAGATGGCTTGGAGCTCAAGAGACATGGGCTCTGGAGTCAGACCTGAGTTCAAGTTCTGATTTTACCTGCTAATTACAGGAACTTAGGCACGTCGCTTATGCTCTCTGTGACTCATTTTTCTCACCTGTAAAAATGGAGATAATGGAACTGCCCACCACGTAGGATCATTCTGAGAGTTAAATCCACCAATGATGTGTCAGCACTTTGAAGAGGGTCAGGAACAAGCACTCAAAGTATTAGTGATTATTATTACACAAGGCAAGTCCCCTAGTGGATACTCAGTAAAGCCCTCTCCATTTGGCTTGAGTAAAAGTTTGGGGATTTAGCTCTGGAAGGACCAGGCATCAAGATTTCCAGGGCCCAAATTTAGACAAACTTCCGTTCTTTGGAAGAGTTTTTAAAAGCCTGAGACATTCTGTATCAAAGAACTGTCAGTTCTCCTCATTCAGAAGTTTATCTACGTATTAACACTTGACCCTAGGCTCTGGAGTAGACCTTGATTTACAGCCACGCCAGAGTGACTGAAGCCTTTGGGACCTCCGTGACTCCGTGCTACTCCAGCAGTAACTAGCCTCTAACGACATCCTCTCCCTGAACCAGTGAACCCTACCTCCCAACACTCAATGCACCAAAATGATGTCCTGTGACTTCCAAAGCTTCCAGAAGCCTGGGCCTCTTGGAACAACGACTGCCCTGGAAGGAACGAGACCCCAGGAAAGAAGTCCTACTAGTTGGAGTCTGCCACACTAGAGGAACTAATCATGTGGTGATGCCATGTGGCAAGAGAGATGCCTGGGTGGCCTCCAGCTGTTGTCCCCATCCCGCTGAGACACCAGCCTCACGAGGGAAGAAGGCATCCCAGTGGCCCAGCCAGGGGGAGCCTTCAGATGACTCCAGCATTGTCGCCATCTGACTGTGACCTCAGGAGAGACCTCAAGCCAGGACCACTCAGCTGAGCCCCATCAAATCCACAGAACTGTGAGAGATAATAGCAGTTTAAGCCACTAGGGTTCAAGATGGCTTACACGGTAGTAGGTCACTGGAAAATCTCCCCCAACCTACTGTGAGTTCATTCCACCAGCCATTTTGGTTTTATTATTATTGATCCGGCCCACAAACTTTGGAAATACATAGGTCAAGGTCCAGTATTGGGCCCTGTGGAGTGTTCACATTCAAGTCACATTTCAGAAGCTAGAACTGTACCCAGAACTTGCACACATGTTATTTAAACTAGTAGCTATGAGCTTGGACTCTGCTATTAAACTGCTTGGATTCAACTTCTGGCTTTACCACTTCACTAGATGATGACTTTAGACAAGTAGCTTAATCTCTGTTTGCTTCAATTCCTTCGTCTATAAAATATGAACAGTAATAACACCAACCTCACAGGGTTTTGCGAGGATTCAGTGAAGCAACGCCCAAAATGTTATGTGCCTAGTCACAGAGTAAGCATTCAGCAACTGGAAAATGCTGTTGTGATTATTAGGGTAATTACAACCAGCTTCTGCCTTTGAGGAACCTAGAGCAGAGGCAAGGCATGAGCCGAAGAACAGTCCAGAAATAAAATATCCGTAAGGGTTTTGAATGAATGAGTGACTCATCTACAAGATAAAAAGTATCCCAGTAATGAGGGAGGGGAGATAAAGTGTTGTGGGTGCCCCAGGATGGGAGGTGAGGCAAGGCTTCCTGGAGGAGGTGGCTTTTGAGCCATCGAGAAGTGGAGAGAACTTTAGCATCAGCGATGGGGGAGTAGCTCTTCCAGCTGGTGGGACCTGTGCAAACCCAGGCCACCAAGCAACTAGCACATTGATGGACTTGGTTGGAGCATGGAGTGTAGGAGTGGAGACAAAGGTAGAGGGGGGTCAGACTATGACCTGACGATTTCCTGTGTTTATTTCCTCCTCGGGGGCTCCAAAGAGCCATGCGTGTCATTCAGGGAGGCTGTCTGAAGCGGCCCCTCACATGGGAGAGGGAACAGCGGGAATCGGGACCTGGCCTGCAGGCTGACTCAGCACCCAGAGGACCACAGGGCTCCCAGCCTGCCAGGGGCCACTCTCCTTTGTGTTCATGGCTCACGGAACCCTGGAGATTGTGCATGGGGTGGAGGGAACGCTGGGTGTCTGATCCAGGTCCCAAGGCTCCTGATACTCCCTACCTTTTCCAGCACCTGCCACCTCTCTCCCTCTAGATCCACTTTTAAAATCTAACCATTATTTCTCAATACCCTCCTCCCCACCTAGAGATCCTACAGCGGCTCCCACAGAGACGGTGGGGCCACCCTGCTTAAAAGGGACATCATCCCCACCTGCCACCCACGACCTTGGGGAGAAGCAGAAGGCACGGGTGCCCGGGACCCGCAGTGAGCTTCATTCGGTCCTCCTCTCTGGCTTGCTGGGCTAGGCAGGACTGGGCTGGGATCATTCAGGCCCCAGCGCTAACCACCTTCCAGCTGTGATTCTGAGCATATCACCCTGACCTCTCGGGATTTCGGGTTCCCTGAGCTGAGAAATGGGGAGCCCAGCTGGTCTGATTGTTTTGTGGGGACCGAATGGGAAAAGAAAGCTAAAAGACCAGGATATGATAACTGCATAGTGGACACCAAGGATTATGACAATCAATGTGGTTCTTTCTCCCCGATGCTTCACCTCCAAACCCCCGTCTGGCACCTGGAAGCCAGCGTCCTGCTGTCCGGCCCCAGGCGGCCCTGAGCACACCCTGCCTGGCCAGCGCCTTGCCTTGGGGGCTGCCTGGTCAGGAGCCCACTTCTTGCCTGCTGCCAGAGGAGCCTTGAGTGTTGAAATCCTTCCATTCCACGAGGCCAGAAACTTGATTATGTTATTAATTAAAGCAAGATGCCGGGCCTGGGAGATTTATTTTCTTTTCCATATCTGTGGCCATAAATGCCACTCAGGGAGCTCAAAGGCCCATGTCAGCCTGAATCAGGCCCCTCAACAGACGTTTTGTTCCCATTCAGCCTCCTCGGCCCCTCCTCCTCAGTGCCAGGAAGGAAGTGTGTGTTGTGATACCCGCCCCTCACCCCGATTTCCCTCACTCCATCTGCACAAGGCAGAAAGGGGGGAGATACCTGGGCAGTGTGGCACGGGGAGGGAATTTTCCAAGAAATTTGTTTTAAGTTTCTGCCTCATCATTATAGGACTTTCACGTTTCTATTTTTAGCCACACGCCAAGCCAGGCCCACATTCCCCTCTGCTCCCCTGCCCAACCTTTGTTTATACAAAGCACATGCTGAAATCATTATTTAAAAACCTCCAAACCCATAATTGCTCAGGTAGGTGAAGAATGCAGCCTTTATGGACAGAGCTTATGGAGGGGGCCAGGGTATTCCTGGGGAACTATGCCTTATTCATATCTGCACCCCCCTGCACCGAGTCCATGCCGAGCCCCTGGAAAGCCCAGAAGCATCAAGTAACTTACAGCAAGAAGGGGCGTGATCAAAAATAGAGTCCAAGCACCACACACATTTTAGAAGAGGAAACAGTCCTGGAGCACAGGAGATGTGTCCAAATGGCCACAGGCTATCACGCCGTTGCTGGGATTTGACCCCAGATGTCCTGACTTCCGGTGTGGCACTACTTACTATGAAAATCAGTCACAAGTTAGACCACCTGTGTCCCGATCCCACCACACCTGTTCCTTATTGGCTGTAAGACCTTCAACAAGTTACCAAACTCCTCTGTACCTCAGTTTCTGTATCTGTAAAATGGGGACAAGACAATTACTCACCAGGCAAGACTGGTGTAAGGATTTGGGGAGCACCGGGAAGAAAGTGAGCCCTAGGTTTTGGTTCTGGTTTCCCCAGAAAGCAGAGCCAACACCTCGGTGGCTGGAGGTCAGATTTTCCCGTCTGGGAGCTCTTCTCTGCAGTGTAGACCACGGAGTGTATTTCTCAGAGCTCTGCCCACCCAGGAGAACTGCCCTCCACCGTTGTCTTTCAGGGCCACTGCTGAGTGGTGTGGCCCCGTCCGTGTTGGGCCAGACCATGTATGGCTTCCGCTCACCTGTGGAGGCAGCCAAGTTCTCCCTTCATTTGATCCTAAGTAACCCACCTGAAGCCATGCTTGTAAGCAGAGGAAGAGGTGTCAGTTCAAAAAAGGTGATTACATGGGGGTCTGCTGCGCTCTCTGTTCATGTGATTTATTTGTGTCTCTTGGACCTGCACTGGCCTGGCCCAAAATAAACCATTTCCATCAGATAACTCTGAAGTGTTATAACTCATGCTTGACTTGGTACCTCTGACAACACATAGCTCATGATGGATGGCCAGCATTGGCCATATAGTCACTTGTGTCCGGTATGCTTAGACATTCGGTCTCCGTTAATGCTTAGTGTCCTCACAGAAGCTACCTTTCACATGGAGAGTATGTGAGTATCTGCCAAAGAGGGTACGGCCTTGATCCAGGACCCTAGGGGTCTGCACTCCGACTCTCTGGGACTGACCAGACCCCCTACAGGGACCCCTGATCTGTGA
Organism: Suricata suricatta; assembly: GCF_006229205.1. NCBI lineage: Eukaryota > Metazoa > Chordata > Mammalia > Carnivora > Herpestidae > Suricata > Suricata suricatta. The sequence continues at coordinate 123,600,155 of NC_043707.1, read as the reverse complement.
TACGTATTCCTACCACCATCAGAACATTTGGATCATGCAGTGTAAGAGGCAGAGCCGCGTTATGGCTTCCGTAGCACAAGGCATTTTTGTCGTAGCGAGCCCTTACTTTCATTTAAAAAAAAAATAAAGAGGGGCGCCTGGGTGGCTCAGTCAGTTGAGCATCCAGCTTTGGCTCAGGTCATGATCTCACGGTTCATGGGTTCGAGCCCCACGTCAGGCTCTGTGCTGACAGCTAGCTCAGAGCCTGGAGCCTGCTTCGGATTCTGTGTCTCCCTCTCTCTCTCCCCCTCCCCTGCTCACACTCTATCTCTCTTTCTGTCAGAAATAAATAAAATGTAGAAAAAAATTTAAAAAGAAAAAAAAAGAAAATGGAGAGCATTTAAACTATTAATTCATTTAAAATAATAATAAACCCATTACATGTTACCATAAATAAGTTTTTTAAACAAGTATGTTTTTTTCAAAATAAAACATTAGTGCAAAGAAAACATTGTATTATTTTGTAAACTTCTTTATTGTCCGGCTTAATAGAAGACAGCTGAATTTCCATATATGCTTCTGCATTCAGTCCGTTACAATGTGTTGTTTTTGCTGAAATGCATGAAGAAAATCTGGCATCACACAATATGTGGTTTTCAAAGCCCTTTCAGATACATACATGTTCTTCTTTGTTACTACACCAAAACTCAACAATGATGGATTCTTAATCAGAAACCACATTTATGAATTTTCTACATTCAGTTGTTTTAAAATCCACTGGTCTGTTTTGAACTCTGAATGAATCTTAGACCATGCGTGATATTGTGACATCATATGTTGTGGATTGAATTATATCCCCACCTCCAGACTTCAGAATGTGGCCTTTTTTCGAAATAGGATCTTCGTAGATGTTATCAGTTCAGATGAGGTAGGGACGCCTCAGTAGCTCAGTTGGTTAAGTGTCCAGCTCTTTTTTTTAAATTATTTTTTTAATGCTTTATTTATTTTTGATACAGAGAGAGACAGAGCATGAGAGGGGGAGGGGCAGAGAGAGAAAAAGACACAGAACCAGAAGCAGGCTCCAGGCTCTGAGCTAGCTGTCAGTACAGAGCCTGACACGGGGCTTGAACCCACGAACGTGAGATCTGACCTGAGTCAAAGTCGAAGGCTTAACCGACTGAGCCATGCAGGCGCCCCAAGTGTCCAACTCTTGATTTCAGCTGAGGTCCTTATCTTGCCATGGTGAGATCAAGCCACTGGGCTTGGAGCCTGCATAAGATTCTCTCTCTCCCTCTTCCTCTGCCTCTCTCCTGCTTACACGTGTGTGCTTGCGCTCTCTCTCTCTCTCGCTCGCTCTCTCTCTCTCTCTCTCTCCCCCTTCAAAAAATGAGAGAGAGAGAGAGAGAGAGAGAGAGAGAGAGAGAGACAAAGGAAGGAAGGAAGAGAGGGAGGGAGGGAGGAAAAATAAAGAAGAAAGGAATGAAGGAAGGCAGGAAGGCAGGAAGGCAGGAAGGAAGGAAGGAAGGAAGGAAGGAAGAAAAGATGAGGTCAGGGGTGTCTGGGTGGCTCAGTCCATTAAAGCTACCAACTCTTGATTTCAGCTCAGGTCATGACCTCACAGTTTGTGAGTTCAAGCCCCACATCAGCCTCCATGCTGACAGTACGGAGCCTGCTTGGGATTCTCTCTCTCTGCCTCTCTCTCTGTCCCTTCCCCCCTCAAAATAAATAAATAAACTTAAAAAAATGAATGGTATCCTGAAAAAAAGGGGGGGAAATGTTGACATCATACAGAGAGATTGCCATAGAAGATGAAGGCAGAGGTTGGGTGATAAGTCTACAAGCCAAGGAATGCCAAAGAGTGTCCGAGAACCACCAGAAGTTTGGAAAGAGGCATGAAACAGGTTCTTCCTCAGAGCCCTTGAAAGGACCCAGCCCTGCTGACACCCTGATCTTGGACTTCTATCTGGCAGAGAATAATTTTTTTTTATTTAAGTCAAAGTACCAACTTGCAGTACTTTGTTAAGGGAGCCCTAGGAAACTAACACAGCACGCACTGGTCATTTTGAAAACAGTGCTTTGCTGAATCATGCCGACCACAGGCTGACACGTTTTGTTATGTGATACCAAAACCCACATTCATTAACACCATCACAGATCTCAGCAGAAGAGTCTTTATGTAGTAAGATGACAAGCTCATAGTGGCAGATATAAGTTTCCAAAACTCTGATTTTAACTCAAAAGCCCAAATTTTATCATTGACAACAAATACCATCAGTTGTTTCCCTTGAAGGGAAAGGCTCATTTGGTTCATATTCAAGAAACCATCTACCATACCCAAGTCTGAATAACCGTAGTCAGTGAGTCCTTCTTCCAAGTAACTATGGTGATCCATGAAAGAAGCGGCTAGGGGGTCACCCACCACTCAAAGAATCACACCAGTGTTTGTTCTCCAGGAAACCTGCAGGCTTTGAATGCAGACTTCTGTGTGCGTCTCCCTGTTTCCTCACACAGGATTAACCCTATGACCCAGCAATTGCGTGACTAGGAACTTACCCAAAGAATACAGGAGTGCTGATTCAAAGGGGCACATGTACCCCAATGTTTATAGCAGCGCTATCGACAATAGCCAAAGTATGGAAAGAGCCCAAATGCCTGTCAACTGATGAATGGATTAAGAAGATGTAGTACATATACACAATAGAATACTACTTGGCGACAAAAAAAGAATGAAATCTTGCCATTTGCAACAACGTGGATGGAACTGGAGGATATTATGCTAAGGAAAATAAGTCAGTCAGAGAAAGACAGATATCACATGATTCTACTCCTCTGTGGAATTTGAGAAACTTAACAGGTGAACATAGGAGAAGGGATGGAAATGTAAGATAAAAACATAGAGGAGACAAATCATAAGAGACTCTTTTTTTTAACTTAAAAAAATTTTTTTTAATTTATTTTTGAGAGACAGCACAAACGGGAGGGTCAAAGAGAGGGAGATACAGAATCCGAAGACAGGCGACAGGCTCTGAGCTAGCTGTCAGCACAGAGCCCAACGTGGGGCTTGAAACTATGAACCGTGAGATCATGACTTGAGCCAAAGTCGGATGCGTAACTGACTGAGCCTCCCAGGCACCCCAAGAGACTCTTAAATACGGAGAACAAACTGAGGGTTGATGAGGGTGGTGGAAATGGGTGATGGGCGTTAAGGAGGACACTTGGTGGGATGAGCACTGGGTGTCATGTGTAAGTGATGAATCACTGGATTCTACTCCTGAAGCCAAGACTACACTGTATATTCACTAACTTGAGAATAAAGAAAGAAAAAGAAAACACTAATGAGATACATACTCAAGGATCGATATTTAATGAAACTAATTTTGTTTTGTTTTGTTTTTTATGTAAGTGTGTGGCCAGGAAGAACGCAATGACCAGCTCCACTGGGTACCACTGCCTCGATGCATGTTAAGATGCCAGCACGTTCAGCCACCATCAGGGAAAATGCCACCACAGTAGAAAAGGCCACGATGTCTTAGGAGGTGTTATCACTGAAATAGTGTTGGCATCTCAGACCTCCTGAAAGGGTCTCAGAGACCCCACCACATTTTGAGAACCACTGCTCTACATCAAGCGATCTGGTAAGAGGCAAACAGATCTTTGTGGAAGGAATGATTAAACAAATGGATGGAGTAAATAAGGATGAGAGAAAGAGAGGAATTACGAGAGAAAGAGAGGAAAGAAGGAGGGTCTAGTTTGCTCCCGCCCTTGGCTTTCTGTGTCATGTGGAGGACTGGGCCCTATGGAACTGGATTTTTCAGCTGAAGACAGCTCATGAGGAGGGCTCTGCGGCAGGTTTGCCCCAAGACTGGGAGACAGTTCTGTGGGTGAGTGTGGCTGTTGGGTCGCGTCGTTGGATGGGCTCAGTGATGTACATCTTAAGTCCACTTCCAAAGCATCCTGGTTCAAAGAGCCCCATAGTCTCAGTGACATTATTGTGAGGGGAAAGGAAAGAAAGAGAACTGGAGAGAAATATTGCTTTAGTCTGCAAAGTATAAGGGAAAACAATTGCTATTATTTGCCATCTGGGCCTAATGAACCACTTTTAAATAATTTTAAGCCTTTTTGGGGGGAGAAATTTACAGAATTAAGAACAAAGGGTGAAGAACAGCTTTATAAGATAGTCTGCTAAGAATTTCAATATGGCGGACCTAAATTTTTATTCCATTTTCTCCTGGTTTTGAAGGTACCTGAAATGGGCACCATCCTCTGAACACAACCAATGTCTTATTAACTACTCTCCTCTGTCATGTCATGCACGGATTGGGTACACATGCATCTTGTAAATACAGATTTCAGATTCAAAATATCTCTCTGCTGGATCCTGGCTTCTCATCATTTCTGATTTCCCTTCTTGCACTTGCAAACTGGAAATGCAGTACTTGAAGTTTTTGGAACTTCTGATGGCTCATAATTCTGTGGAAGGGGGCAGTCAACTTCTTTGCTCTGTAAATGCCAGAGAATTATACTTTTAGGTTTATAGGCACCAATCAGAATAAGCCGTCCAATGATTTTTTTTTCTTCATTTCAACACCAAGTATTTCCTTCCAGTCACTGCTAGCTGACACCTACCTTTGCATTTATCTCCCTGTGAACTGTATCCAGTAGATGTTGGTGCATAAGCATCACAAAAGATGAAAGAATATTGTGACCCAAACTTTTAGCAAAATAGTATAATGCAGGTTCTTTCCCTTCCTGTTGAGCGACTGACTAGATGAGAATACCACATTTCCTTTTTTACCTAGAAACACTGACCTTTTGTATTGATTCTTGAGTTTGAGAAAATGCATCTAGGGCATTGGCATGTGAAGACTCAGAATGTGAGATTTCACGTATGTGATCAATTTTGCCATCCTCAGTAACTTGAGTCTAGAGTGATCCCATCTGTCTCTCTGCATTCATCTTTTGAATCATATAATTATTTTGAAACATCTTTCTCTGCAAATTTTCTTCTCTTGGTCTTTGTGGATGGAAAGGGAAATTTTTCTGATCTCTCCGTTGTGTTCAATGAAAATGAAAGTCAGGCCATCAGATAGTGTCTCCAAGTGGCTCAGTTGGTTAAGTGTCCAACTCTTGATTTTGGCTCAGGCCATGATCTCACAGGGTGTGAGTTCTAGCCCCGCATCGGGCTCTGTGCTGACAGTGCAGAAGCCTGCTTCAGATTCTCTGTCTCTCTCTCTCTCTCTCTACCTTTTCCCTCACTTGCACTCTCTCTTTCTCACTCTCAAAAAAAAAAAAAGAAACATTAAAAAAAATAGCATGGTCTCTCTTTATATCTATGTAGACAATCTTCTCTTTATATCTTCTGATGATGCAGTATTTTGGTCAAGTGTATTTATTTTCTATTGCTGCTGTAAAAAAGTCACACAAATTTGGTGACTTAAAGTAACACAAATAGATTATGTCATGGTTGTGGAGATCAGAAGTCCAGAATGGGTCTCACTGGGCTAAAACCAAGTTGCCAACAAGGCTATCTACGTTCCCCCGTAGACTCAATGGGCAAGGGTGGAGATCATCTCCTTATCTCTTCCAGGCCACCCACATTCCCTGGCTTATGGCCACGGTTCCCCATCTTCAAAATCAGCAATGGCCAGTCAGGACTTTCTCATGTAGCATCACCCGCTTTCTCTTCTTTTTATAGTCATTCTCCTTCTCGGACTGTTTTAGAGACCCTTATGATTATGTTGGGCCCAGATAATCCAGAATAACCTTCCATCTCAAAGTCTTAATCACATCTCAAAGTGTCTTTTGCCATCTAAAGTCACATAGTCCAGTCTCCAGGATTTAGGAAGTGGACATCTCTGCGGGGGAGGGCGCATTATTCTGCCTTCCACCGCAGCACAGTAAGAAAATTAGATGAAGCAACAGTGATGATTTGTGTCACTATTACCTTATCGTTCTAGATAATTCCATCATTGTTCCATTTTCTTATTTTAGTCTTTTTAGCATAACAGAATAGTTGGTATGTAAAATATAGCAAAATTTTTCAAGAAATAGGAAAAATAAGATCACTAAAATCCCCAGATATGTCTTACATTTACAAATATACCCAGTGGATTCATGTGGTGGTTGCAAGATAGAGCAGTATTTTCCTATTTAAAAATAAGAGGAATGATTTCTGTTTATTCTTCAGAAGGTCTGTAAGGAAGAATAAAAGCTATGGAACACCAAACCTGACAGACACAATTGCTCAAAAAGGAAATTAAATTCGAATCAGATGCAGAAGATCTTGATGATATCCTGACAGGGTGCACTATGTAACAGCCTTATCTACTCCCCAATAAGGACAGCAAATGCAGTAGCGTAAGGCCAAGCTTTGAATCTGAACATCGAGGTAAACACGGGATGGGGACAAAAGGTGGAGCAGAGAGGGTGTATCAGCTAGGGTGAGGCAGGCTGCTATAAAATCAGTTAACTCCTGGATCCTCTGACGTAAAGAACAGCAATAACAAAAGCATGTCTGTCTCTCATGGGTCCCAATGATGAATGTCGTGGGTGGTGATTCAGGGCCCAGGTTCCTTCCATCCTGCGGGAACTCGCCGTCATCTGCGCTTAAGGCCTCTGCTAGCCCAAATGGTGGGGGGTGGGAGGCACAGAGAAGACACAGCCACCTTCTCTAGTCGTAGCTCCAACAGGTGTGTGTTGCATTCTATGAGGTTGCCCTCAGTCACATGACCACACCGAACTCCACGGGACCCTGCAACTCGCGGTCCAGCCACGTGCCTTGGAAGGAGAGAATGAATTTTGGTGCCGTGAAGGCGGTCTCCACGCCAGGGAATGGCCTCACCCTTGGATGGGTGGGAGGTAAGCTCGTCTCAGATTCTGAGAAACCAGAAACAATCACACTACCTTACAAACCAGCACTTCCTAGTGGGCCCAAATTGAGAGTCAGAAGGACCCACAGAAGCTTTTTCTGGTCCAGCCTTACTGAGTCAGACCCTCTGCGGGGGACCCAGGCAAATACATTCTGGAAAAAACCCAGGCAATTCTTTTGGATTAAAATCCACTGTGAATTCGGGTAAGATCCAGACCTATTGTCTAAGGAGGCCTTTTCTTTACTTAGAAGTCACAGGGGCAGGGGATGGCCCTGGCTGCTCTTGGCATCCGTACATGCTTCCTGATGACATCGTACTCAGGATGGGATCCCATCCCCAGACCCGACGTCCTAGGCCCCAATTCGGGCCCATAGTGGTCACTAAGTGAATATTTGTTGAATGTATTGTTTTCACTCTCACGGCAGAAAGAGTAGAGGGGAGAAGTCCTATGAAATGCCTCTAAACCAACAGACAGAAGTGTCCTGTGACTCAACTGGTTTCAAAAATAAGCACAGATAAACCACCTCGGAGGACAGGTGGTTCCCAAGCATCCCCTCCCACGAAGCGAAGCCGTAGCTGCGAGACTGGCAGCGCTCCTCGGGCCTCGCCGCCGCTGTCTGCTCTGGCTCTGGGAGCATGGTGTCCCTCCAGCCACCGCCCCCGTGGACATGCCCCCGGGACGTCACTTCTGCCAAACAGTGAGGTGCAGATTCCGCCTCAGCAGGTCTGTGTCGGACCCACATGCTGCATTTCCATCAATTCACAGCATTGCAAATGTCCTCCTCCACGGACCAGGCTTCGTGCGTGCAAGCTCTTTGCAAAGGAGCAGCGATGGTTAGGACGCATTAGGGTAAACGCAGAGACCACTGACCGGCCACACTCCGCACTTCACTCCTTCCCATTTGGCTCCGCCTTCCTCCCTTGGCCAGTCTCTCCCTCCTCTGGGAGGGGAACGATTCCCGTCCTAATGTTAGACGTATTATGTCAGGGGCCAAAGGTGTGACCTAGGGGAGCAGGTGAAATCCGGGGCTTAGGTCTCCTTCACTTCAGAGCATGATCTTCAAACACCTTTGGATGGAGCAGAGGCCAGAGGAAGGCTTTTCTCAATGATCCCCAAGGCCAAGAATCTCAAAGCAGAGAGAAGATTGTCCTCTCCAGCCTGGAAAGAAAACTAAGAGTGACCCTGTGAGGAATTTCCCAAGGCCTGCCCATTTGTGGCTCTTCGCAGACCTGCTGCTGGACCAGACGCACCCTGGGTCCAATCCCGCAGCTGGAAAGGGCCTCGGGATCCTTGTCAAGGATCTGTTTTCCCCACTGAGGCAGATGGGCAAAAAATAGCCTACCTGAGGCCACAAAGTGGATACTATTTCCATGTTTCTGGGCTTCCAGCCTAGAGGTTTTCCACACCACCTACCCGACGTGTAGGGCTTGAAGACGCAGTCTGCACGCCCAGCCGCTCCCTGCCCAGCAGTCAGCGGAAGGAGATCACTGGCCACGGGCCATGCTCGGTCACCGGACTTGACCCCCCCCCTGCAGCTGCTTGCCTTGCAGAACACCCTGTTTAATGCTCTATTCCTACGGTGTCTCATTATTGATTCAGCCGCTCGCTGCCGGGTCTGACCAAATCAGCCCTGAGCGTTTGTATAATGTCGACTTCATCAAAAATGCAGGAGTTGGGGTTTTACTCGTCTGTGTGCTACCTAGACAGTTTAAGTCGATGATTGGCGGTTGCTGGGAGCCCAGGAGGGCGCTGGCAGCCTGCAAGCGGGCTCCTGGCTTCTCTGAAGTGATGCAGGTCCCCAGACTCCAGGGAACCCAGCACCCCCCATGCCCTGCAGGTGAGGAAAGCCTGGGATGGGGTGCAGGATGAGGTGGGGAGTCCAACAGTTGGGAGTGATTTTTTAAAACAAGCCCCAGCCACAACTTTAGAACCAAAATCAACAACACAGTGTCATGCTTCCGTTGAATGTTATGGGTGAGAATCGAATCAGACCCCAAAAAACGTTAATTCATCCATTTGTTCAGCAAAGTATTTACTGAGCCCCTACCATGCGCTAAGCCTGAGATTACAGAGGTGGATAAGGCATACACCTGATTCACATGGAGGTAAAACTCTGTTTAAGAGAGAAAATCAGGTTAAAGAAGGGAAACAATAATAAGAGCAGTTACGATTTCACTATGTGCCAGGTACTGTTCTAAACACTGCTCATAGAGAATGATCCTATTTTCGAGGGTTTTTTTTTTAAGTCTGTGCATATATTTGCCCATAGGAAAAAGACAGGACAAATGTGCACTAAAACGTTAACAGACACCATCCCCCGGCTGTAGGTTTATGGAGGGCTTTTATTTTCTTCTTTTTACTAAGTTGGATCATCTGAATGCTCTGGGGAGGCATATTCTCATGCCCCTGCCTCAAAGAAATCAGGCAGAGAGCCTCAACATGCTTCTCATTTGCTGCCTGATGTCTTCAGGCTCGAGCGTATGAGGCACTGGTTTGCTCTGGCCACTCTGGGTTCTGTCCCAGCTCAGAAATCCATCGCCTCTTCCTCCCCAGAGGATAAAGTCACTGGAGAGCCCCGAGGCTGCAGCCCAGAGCCTATGGCTTGCGGTCAGGCTGGGGGAGGGCCGGGCATCTGAAGACTGAGCCTTTGATGTGGAACCCTGTATGCAGTGTTCCCAGATGGGCAACCAGAGCCGGGCTCCTTCCTCCAAGCACGCGGGTGCCAGCATCCGACCTCTCCCACTGATGAAACGCCAACCTAGCCCTGGCAGCTGGGGCTGCTGGCCAGCGCTCCTGGACCCCTGCCCTGGCCAGCAAAATGGAGACAACGCTCGGCCACTGTCTCAAAGTCCTCACACCCCTGAAGGCCCTGCTACGCTGCTCTCTTGCTCTGAAGCCTTCCTAGAGAGCACCTTCAGGAAGATGGCTGCCCTGGGGTGTGACAAATAGCCACAGGAACAGCAAGCTGCGCCCAGGGGCCTCTACCACTGAACTCTGGACACACAGGGAGGTCCGAGCTTGAGCACTTCCAGTTTCGTAATATGTCTAATCCCCATTAGCATCATCATTCTCGTTTTACCAGTAAAGAAACAGAGGCCCAGAGAGAGTAAGTCACTTGGCCAAAGCTACACAACCCAGGAGCGTTAGACTGGCAGGCTGACTCCAGATCTTGTACTTTTAACCACTCTGCTCACCGTCACCCACTCTCTCGGTGGGATCTCTGGGGGACATCGCCTCCCGGGCTCTTCCCCAGGACTTGTCACATGAGAAGAATAGCAGACCTCGCCATTGAGGAGGCAGCAGGGCACGAAGGGAACTGGGTAGGCGTCTAGCAGTCCTGGCTCCAAACCCTGGCCGAGCTGTCTACGTACTATGTGACCTTAGTTAAGTCATTTTACCTCCCTGGGTCTCTGGTTCCTCATCTAATAGACATGTGCTGGCCAAGGAGAGGGCCATACAGATTCTTTTCAGTGCAGACAATTAGTGGTGGTGTTTGAACACTTGCAAAGTATGCTGGGTGCAGTGCCAAGAGCATCACGTGCATTATTTAACCCTTATAACAGCCTGAGACATGACGATCATTTTCCCTGGACGAATAGAGAAGCAGGCCTACACAGGTTGACTTCCTGAGTTTGTAAGAAAGAAGCAAAGCCAAGATCCAAACCCACGTTTTCTGATGGCAGAAGCCGTAGGCTCTGCCCACCTGTCTTGTGCGGCAGCAAACGAAATGATGCCTGTCCAGGGCTTGGCGTGCTGCCCCACTCATGTGAGCCCTCAAGGAACTCAGCTTTATTGCTGTTGCTGTAATGACGTGTGGATGTATGTGCGCCTCGCACAGTGCCCGGCACATAGGAAGCCTCAGGTCAGCCGGGGCATTAAAGGTCATAGCTGCTTGGGCATGTCTGGGCCTTCTGGCGCAGCCCGGGGAGGGCTCCCACACGAGCAAGCAGGTGGACAAAGGTGGAAGCTTCGCAAGGAGGGCCAGGCCTCTTCCCTCCCCGCCCCACCCCTCCCGCCCCAGCATGGAGCAACCTGCTCAAGGCATTCCAGTGGGGGATCAAGTGCTGGCCCTGTGACCTTGGGAGAGTCATTTCCCTTCTCTGAGCCTCTGCTCTTCTGCGGACTAGGGAGGACAATCCTGCCTTTACGGGCTGGTTGGAAGGAACTAGTGAAATAACACATGAAGTGTTGAGCACAGTGCCAGGCTTAGGAAGAGCACAGTAAAGTGAAAGAGATCTCGGTCCCCACAGAGTAAAGTCCCCATGAGAAGATGGGAAATCGGATCAAAATCCACAAAATCTAAGACGACATCCATCATAAAACTCACTGAGAATCTATGTACCGCGAAGAACGCAAGCGCTGCTGACTGATCTATGACCCGCTGAATTCTGATGTCGTGCCTGGAGAAAGGGCTTTTCAACTTAGATATTGATTTTAATCATCTAGCATCTGTGCATGCTTGCAATGAAAAAAAAACATAAAGAACAGAAGTTGGTTACAGCGTCCCTAAAACTTCACATTCATGCCCACCTCTTGTGAATTCCTCAGGGCATGGGGTCCTTGGAGGTCATGTTTTCACACAGAGTATTGTCCTCTTGCTTCAGGAGCCCTGGTCATGCGGCATTTTCCTGGCAGAATCCACACCAGATATACAAGGCAAGGGTGCCGGGCGGCTGGGCTGCGGCCTCGCCATCACGAAGCACTAGCACACCTTGACCCTTGCAGACAATGTCACTGAGCACGGAGGGTGTGCCGTGCCCCCACCCCCCTCCTACAACCAGCTTGTTCCTGACCTCCCCCCGGATTTTCTACCAAGACACTTGCTCCCATTCTGCAAGTCTAGACACTGCAGTTTTTGGCGTTCGCTCAGACAACAGCAACCTTAAGATGCATCTGAGTTCCAGAGATGTAAGAGGTGAAAATGTTTGCCTTTCACTTGTGTAGGGTGCTCTGACAGTCATCTTCCTTTCATTTCACCTGTCTTTTGCTCAAGTTTATTCTTGTCATTCCTTCATGGACAAAAACACTGAGTGGAGATCAGAGAGGTAAAGCAAGGTGTCCAAGGCCACACAGTAAAGCCAGGACTTGAACTGTGGTCTCTTTGATCATGTCATCCTAGCAGAGAATAGACCTTCTCCTGAGTGTTTCCTCCATGCTGGCTTCTGACCCCAAGGTGTTCATGCAAATTTCAGTCAGTCCTGACCTTGGGAAGCCACTTTAGAAAGCAATAACAGGGGCGCTTGGGGGGCTCAGTCTGTTAAGTGTCCGACTTCCGCTCAGGTCATGGTCTCATAGTGATGGGTTCGAGCCCCGTGTTGAGCTCTGTGCTGACGGCTTAGAGCCTGGAACCTGCTTCGGATTCTGTGTCTCCCTCTCTCTCTGCCCCTCCCCCACTCACTCTCTGTCTCTTTCTCAAAATAAAGACATAAAAAATAATTAGAAAGCAATAACAATAGTCCTCTGTGCCAGGTGCCGTCCTAGCTGCTGGATGTGTCCAAGTGCATTCAATGTTCCCAGCTGCCTTCTGGGATGGGTTTTATCATCAGCCCTGCCTCACTGATGAGGAGACCGAGATACAGAGGGGCCGTTCCACATACTCAGGGTCACACAGCCGGGGAAGGGGAGGGCTGGGATCAAACACGTAGAGTGTGGCTCCAGATCTCACTCACCGAACTCCCTGTCCCCCATCCCATCTCACACCACGGCCACAGGAAGCCCTTGCCACCCTTGCTCCCCCTGCCTCACCCCTCCCCACCCTTGCCATCCTAAATCTCATTAACTTTCATGGTGGCCAGGCCCCTCTCCTGCTGGGAGCAGGATCCGGGCTGTCAGGCCCGAGTCAGACGGATGGCCTTCCCCAGCCAGGCCTGGCTTCCAAGTTTCTTCATGCTGGACCCAAACACAACACAGTCTAGCAAAACCCTGGCTGCTCTTCACAAAAAAAGCACAAGGGGGTGTGGAAAGAAATTTAATTAGAATCCCTCAGAGCCTCAGCTCTTACTATTATTAAATTAGCCCCCTTTGAAGTGGAACTCGACTCATTATAATAATTTGCATGCCAAGGAATTGTCTTATAGGATCCTGATCTGAGAAAAATTGCTTTCACAATCACATTTATCCACGTCCTAGTGTCTCCCCCCGGGACAAGGGGCGGCGGCAGAGGCCAAACGGTTCCTGCTTCAGAGGAGACCTTGGGAAGGGTCTGGGGGCCCGCTTCCCTGTGGGACAGCACCACCGAGATGCAGCGTCGGGGACCCCACGCAAATGTGGGGGGAGGGCTGCGCATGTTTCCTGCAACATCACAGCCCCAGGCCCAAATCAGAGGCTCACATCGGGGACAGGGTGGCTGCTGGGGAAATGTAGAAGGTCTGGGACAAATGGTTCGCATGGCGAGTGGCCCGGAAGGGGGCTCCTCAAATACAGACCTGCCCTGGCCTTGCTTCAGAACGTGCAGGTGCAGATCCCAGGCTCCTCCTCCCAGAGCTCTTGACCTTCGTGTCTGCACAGCGGTCCCTGGATCTGATCTGAATCTCCCCAGAGTGAGTCTCGGGTGTACCCAGGCTTGGGCTCCTGGCCCGCCATCTCTGGAGATCCTTCAGAAGACTTTGAATCTGACATGAATCCATCACACCCAAATCTCAGTTCTGTTGCAGAAGATTCCAGTGCCCCAGGCTGACTTAATGCTAAAAAGGTCAGCCCCAGTGGCCAATTCCCTTTCTTTCCTTGGGGTCTTAGAGGACAGGACCGATGGCTGCCAGTCCCAAAGTCCTTGGAGAACGCCTGTCTTGATATGGTGTGCTGCTTCCAGAAACTTCCATTTCACCAAAACTATTTTTGTGCTCTTTACCAAGGGCACCAAGAGGCATTATTTGCTTTGAATGTTTTTAAGGAAATGTGTTTTTTTGAGATGCTGGTGTCTGCCCGTCTTTCCTGACCTACTTCATCAAGTCTTGCCTCTTCTAGAAAATCTTTGCACAAGGGCACCAACCCTCCCCGGGCTCCCCTTTCCTGGCCTCCTGTGACCCTTATTCCCTGGTTCTCCAGCAGGTGCCCGGGTCCTTGCTGCTTCTGACTTTCCCTGATCTTTACACATTAGTGGTGCTGTGGGGACCCAGAGCCAGCCTTTAGTTTTATGACGTGCCTTGGATGGAGTGAATGGAGCCCGGAAATGGGTCTTTTCAAACGCAAGCCTGGGCCGGGCTCTCAATCAAACATCTGAGTGGGAGACACTGTTGGGGTAAAGGGAGCTCGTGGACCAGGGCCCACCTTCCCCTCTTTAAAGATGCGTCTGGGAACACCTGGGTGGCTTAGTCAGTTAAGCGTCTGACTTCAGCTCAGGTCATGTTCTCATGGCCCATGGGTTCCAGCCCCACATCTGGCTCTGTGCTGACAGCTCAGAGCCTGAAGCCTGTTTGAGATTCTGTCTCCCTCTCTCTCTGCTCCTCCCCCGCTCTCTCTCTCTCTCTCTCTCTCTCAAAAATAAAAAATAAATATTAAAGATGAGTCTGAGCCCCAACCAAGATCACAGCCTAGAGTCTCTGCTCTGGTTCCCATCCTTCATCCCCCACAGAAGGTTGGCTCCTTGCTCCGAGTACGCGCAAGTTAACGCAAGGCGTTCTTTCCTCCTGAGCCACTATTTGCTGCCCGACAGCCGCATTCAAGGAGGCCCCACGTGACTCCCCTCCTCCCACGGAAGACAGGAGCTGTGGTGCCTCCTGGGTCGGCCCTAGAGAATTGGCCTGGCTGAGGCTCCAAGCATCGGCAGGCTTAAGAAAGAGCCACAGAGTTCTTCAGGAGAATTGTGGTCAGAGAAATGACTTGGTCTCAATGGTCCTTTTTACTCAATAGAGCGTCTCTCTGGTGTCTCCAAGTCATATCCGTTTGCCTTTCTGACCCAAGGGCAGGGTCTCCACAGCTTGGGACATGCAGAGCTACTAGCAAAAATGCGTTTCTGGTGACTGTTCAGCCCTGACCTCCCCTTTCTGGAGACCCTAAAAAGAACAAATCCAGATAACCGATTCCCAGAAAATGTTTTCACCAACAGCCATTAGTCTGAGCCTGAAATGGAATAAATCCAGCCGTTGCATTAGCTTGCAAAGAAAAAACCCTGTTGCCCCATTACAGATGATGTCAAATGTGGTGAACCCAACAGCTTGCAGCGAAACAACCACAGGGTACAACCTCTCAGACTTCCCTGCTTCCTTCTTCTGGTCTCTCATTCATACCCTTAATTAATATCTATCTACACGGCACACTGCTGTAGGACCCAATGTACCCCGGTGCCAGAGACTCCTGGCTCTGAACTGCCTCTTCCAGTCTTCCAGATCCCCAAAGTGGGTGCGGTCACTTGTGACCCTTTCTTCCTCACAACGACCACAGTGCAGAATATCACGTGGGCTTCCATACCGCCATGGACCTGAGTTCAAGTCCTGACCTTGCCACTCTATGACCTTGGACAACTCACATAATCTCTAAGCTTCGGTGTCTGCGTCTGTGAAATGGGAATGATAATGCCAGTAGACTTGGTGTAAGGATTGGCTGAGATCAATATCCAGAGGACTTACCACAGTACCTGGCAGAGAGTGAGTATAATGAATGTTAGGTATTTTCTTTTCCCATTTTACAGATGAGGAAACTGAGGCTCAGAAGGTTTCCCCAGTGACACACAGACACATGAGAGGAACAGGAGGCAAACTCATCTCTCTGATTCTACATTCGGGACTTTGAGGGGAGGGTTTGTTTGTTTGTTTGTTTGTTTGTTTTTAATTCAGCAGTCCTGCCGAGTTCAACCTTTAGAGTACATTTGGGAACAAAGGTACCTAATGAAGGCTAAGGAGGAGAGGAGCCTCAGAGTCTGAGGAAGGGAACTGGAAAAGTAAATGCCAAATGCGTCACCAATGTCCTGGCCCCCTGGATGCTCCCGAAGCCAGGTGGGCACCCAGGGCTGGCCCCCTTCTGCATGGAGAAAGGGCAAAGGACCCAGCCCTGCTGCCAGAAATGGTCGGTCCCAGAGACAAGGCTCCCAGATTCCCGGTCTCCGATCTCTGCCTCCGAACATTCTCAGGCCAAAATAAATGTGGGAACCCCACGGCGGAGTCTTGGAGCTGGAAGAAAATCCAAGATGTCGCCCAACGCAGCCTAGTCCTTCCAGGCAGAACCACACCAAAACCATCCCGACAGATGCTAATTAGATGAATGGTTTTAAATTAAATAATGGGGACTGGGGGGGGGGGTAGCGAGGGGGAAAAGGGTGCCAAGGATAATTGGAACAGAAACCCAGGCCAGAGAAAACAGTGGTGAAGCCCAAGAATTCCTTAAGCACACACAAAGGAGGCCGAGACACAGGTAGGGGCTTGTTTCCACCCAGGAGACTGATGGCGAAGATGGAGCTTCGGAGCCCCACGCGGCCTGGAGAGCTCTGGCCTGGGCTCCTCTGCTTCTCAGCCAGGCTGCCCTCTCCCTCCAGCAATGATTCATGAGGGACAGCCCAGGGACCCCGCAGAAGTCCTGTCCCTCCAGCCTCACGGCCCTCCCCACGGGCTTTCAGATCCTGAACACACCGCCCTCCCCGCTCCCTTCTCAGCCTTTGCAACTGCTGTTCCCTGTGCTTGGAATACCATTCCCTTCCCGGGCTTCCTACCCCTGATCTCGGCTCACCAATGCTTACCGTTCTAGGAGGTCTGGGCTGGGTCCACCCCCACCCTCAAAACACCGAGGTTCCTGCTGCTAAGTGCCTGGGGAGCTCCCCGGTCCCTCCTGCCCCAGCCCGGCACAAGTCACTGGCACCACCCAGGCCAGAGCCTCCAGTGGAGTGTAACCCGAAACTGTGCGGGCAACGGCGGGCACACTCCCTCCTCTCACAGCTCAAGCCCAGATGGGGTCTGATGCCTATCGCATCCCCTGTCTTAGAGTTGGAGCCCAGCAGAGCCCTAGGTATGGGGAACCCCCATGGACAGAAGAAATGACAGCTGGTGCAAGGGGGGCTTAGTCTCCTGGGTCCAAAGGTGCCATCTGTCCCCGGCGGCCGCGCGCCTCTCGTTGGTAAAGCAACCTCTCAAGTACTCACCTACTTCATCTGTAAAATGGGGATGTTCATAGCTTCTACCCCACGGGGCCCTTGGAAGGAGTCTATGTGTTTGTATGCTCACATAGATGACTCACACAGAGGACACTAGATAAAGTGCATGAGTGTATAAGTGCTTAGAATAATTCTTGGCATATAGTAAGTGCTTAATAAACACCACTGGTTTTTTATTAATGTCTGTATGATTACGGTAATATGCCAGGGAGAGACATCATGTGCCATAACAGGGGATGATGCCTTTTACAAAATCAGGCTGAGGTTCCCGATGCTGGTGAGCGACAGCCTCTGGGAGGGGACCTCCCTGGGGCGTCTGTTAGCGACAGATTCCCAGGCCCCACAGCTGGACCTACAGCCTCTGAGTCTGTGAGATGGGGCCTCGGAACGTGTGCTCACACCTTGTCCAGATGATCACAGGGATCGGGCCGATTTGGGGCCCGCTGGGTCAGCTGAGCTGTTTCCAGAGCAAACGGAGGAGTGGGCTCGGCTGTGCTTCCAACCTGGGGAGGGGTCTCCGCCCCCCCGCCGCCTCCTCCCTTCCTCTCTTTTGTTTGTCAGCATCTTGAGTGTTTCTCTGCAGCAGTTTCTCCAGAACTCCCTGCAGACCTTCTCACGACCCTGTGAACCCTCAGTACCCCGAGTTTGCCAAGTCTTGTTTGCCACCCACTGAACCTCCTTGAGCCGTGTGGTTTTCCTCCCCTGTGCAAACTAAGACTTGCTGCGAATGGAACTTGTGTCCGCTGGACCGCAGGGACCGCGTCCGAGCTCTCAGAAAGATGCCTTAGACCTCCTGATCTCTCTTTTTACAGCTGAAGAAACTGAGGCCCAGAGAGGACGTATGATTTGCCCAAGGTCACACAGCAGGAAATCACAGTGGAAACTACAGGTCACGTCTCTAGCCGGCTAGCCAGTGCCCTTCCCCTGTGACCGCTCCTGTTCCGGACCCCACAGGACCACACGTTTTTGTACCAATTATGAGGCTATGGGCTCCGACGTTGTGTTTATTGGCCACTGTGGACCAGCGCGCATCACGCCAACTGCTTTACGTACATTCCCTCATTCAAATCTCAGGGGCATCCTTCATCGTGGCCTTATTATCCTCGTCTCTCCTCTAGGACAACTGAGCCTCAGCGAGATACGGTGGCCTGCTCACCATTCAGCCGGAAGTCAGGAGGTGTGTTTCCGGAACCCGGACCGGCTCTTAGGCCGGGCATGGAGCTAACGTTTCTCACCTCAAACCCTGTCCTTCTACCTCTGCTCTGTGACCTGGGGAGAGGACTCCACAGACCAGGCCGCTCTGCCCAGAAAGGCGACAGGAGACTCCGAGGCTGGAGGAGGAAGGACCCACCCCTCCCTGTTCCTATTCCTCCGTCCTGTGAACCCCAGAACAGCCTTATTGCACCTCCTTCAAAGTTGGGTCCCGGGCCCCGGGGGCCCCACCCCTGACCTCAGCCCTGGCTGCCGTCTGAATTCCAGGTCAACGGGGCCTCCTCTGAGTTCCTAGATCTTCATAATTCCAACTTCTTCCTTTCACTCTCCCGGCTTTAGGGGTCATGTCTCCTGTGATATTTCAGTATTTTTGGTTTGGCCCTTTTAGTTACTTAGGTTAAGAACATTCTATCCAGTTAACAGCTCTTTTCAATTGAATTTTGTCTGTTTCAATAACTGATGTGTTTTCTGCCTCCCGACTGGATTTACATGATCCAGGGCTGCTCCTAAGAAACAGAACCCCCCACAGGCAGCATTAGGAGATTTGTTTTGCTCCTGTGAGGTCACCCACCCGAGCTCTTTCCCCACTGAATCCACTTTGCAGGTGGATTCTGACAACAGCAGAGCAGTTGCTGGGCCCCCACCTCACCCCCAGATTCCAACACTAGCCAGCCCGTGCCCCGCCCCTCCTCAGAGGTCTGGGTCCCAGTCACATGGGCGGAGCCCAGAGACACCAGCCCCAGCTGGTGTGCTCCTGATGGACACGCCCACCAGACTACGTGGAACAATTTAACTTGCAGTAGAGGCTGCAAGTGACAAAAGGACTTTTGCATCGGGCAGAGGGGGCGGTCCGGAGGCACCACCTAAGCAGGAACTCTCATTGACAAGTAGGACTTCCAGAAGGAGAGAGTCCGGGGGACAGGGCTGGCCCTGTGGGTGACGAGCACTGCCCTTCAGCAACGCCTAGGGTTTCACCAAAGAGTATACAGGGGTAGCAAATCAGCACATGAAAAGATCTGCAGCGTCATTACCCACTAGGGAAATACAACTCCCAAACCACAATGAGACATCACTGTAGATCTGTGAGAACCGCTAAAATCAAAAACAGTGACAACAGGGAGGACCTGGGTGGCTCAGTTGGTTGAGCACCTGACTCTTGGTTTTGGCTCAGGTCATGATCCCAGGGTCGTGGGATTGAGCCCTGTGTCAGGCTCCACACTGGGCATGGAGCCCACTCGGGATTCTCTCTCTGCCTCTCTGCCTCTCCCCACCCCCTCTGGCCCTTCTCCCCCAACTCTTGTGCTCTCTAACTCTCTTTAAAATTAAAAAAAAAAAGTGACGATGTAAATGCTGATAACAATGCGGAGAAACTGGGTCCCTCCCACGGCGCTGGTGGGAGTGCAAAAGGGTACATCCGCTGTGGAACTCCGTTTAAACAGTTTGGCAGGTTTTTTTTTTTTAAACAAACATACAATCATCATATTACCCAGCAACGGGGCTCCTGGGCATTTATCTCAGAGACAGGAAAACTTACATTCACACACAGTAAAGTTGTACATGAATGTTGGTAGCAGTTTTATTGATAACAGCCCCAAACTGGAAACAATCCAGATGTCCTTTTTAAAAGTTTTTTAATGTTTATTTTATTTTTGAGAGAGAGAGAGGGACAGTACTAGTGGGTGAGGGGCAGAGAGAGAATGAGACACAGAATCCAAAGCAGGCTCCAAGCTCTGAGCAGTCAGCACAGAGCCTGACGCGGGGCTCAAACTCATGAATCACGAGATCATGACCTGAGCCGAAGTCAAGATGCTCAACCTACTGAGCCACCCAGGCACCCCTGTCCTTTAATAAGGAAAAGGTTAAATAAATGGTGTGGAATCCTACACAGCAATGAAGGGAACTACTGATCTGCAACGGTACACACAGCTACTGACTGATACAAACTATTGACACATATAACACCTTCAGTCAATCTCCAGTCGTGCTCATTGAAACAAATCAATCCCAAAAGGTGAAATCCTCCATGATTCCGTATAAATAATATGCTTAAGTGACAAAACTATAGACATGGAGAACAGATCAGTGGTCAGCAGGGGTGAAGGAGAAGGCGGGGGCAGGAGGGAAGGAAGTGTGCCTGGAAACAGCAGTGTGAACAATCCTCGTGGGGATGGAGAGAAAGATTCTGCGTCCTGACCGTGGCACTGCGTGTTCGGTAGCGCTGCACTCCGGTGTACTTGATGCCGCCGCTGGGGGGACCTGGGCGAACAGTACAGGGGGCTTCTCTTTATTACATCTTACAACTGAATGTGAATCCATGACTCAAAAAATAAAACTTCAGTTAAAAAACCAAACTACCTGAGAGCCCTTTTCAAAGCGCCCACCTGAGTCGAGAGACTGACTCAATGGACCGGGACAAACCCCAGGAATGTATTTTTGGAGGTCTCCCCCAGAGTTGAAGACCACACAATTAAATGACCTCTAAAGTCCCATCACGTCAAAATTTAACATTTCACGTGAAAACATATCCTACTCCAAACATTTTACGGATGTGGGCCGGAACGACCCCCCTCGCCCATCCCCGTCCAGTCTCCCCGGCACAAAGGAAGAGGAGGCCCTGAAAGAGAAGCAGGACACGGGCAGGGTGGCAGCTCTCTCCTTCATGGTCCAAGGACTTCCAACCACGAGATTCTCAATTAAGCATAGCTAACAGCCACCGTGGCCGAGGGTGGGATTAGAACCCGGCTTTCTGGCTCTGCCCTCAGCAACTCGGCTAAGGGTGGGCAGCCCCCCATACATGTCAAAATGGTTAGAAATGGTTCTAATTATAACCAGGAAGTTTTTAAGCCTGTGGGTGGAAAGGAATGCCAATTCATGTAATAGCCTTTACTGCACGCAATAACGCCCCCCACACTCTTGGCCCAGTTTTTTAGGGGGACAAGTGGTGTCCCCACCGGCACAGATAGGAGTCTTTATCACACAGGAGAGGAACCCGGAGTCTCTGGAGAAGAGGAATAGCTGGCTCTCTGTGTCCCTGGGGGTACTGGGTAGCTTGGGGGGGGTCCTTCCCCCTTGATTATTAGCCAGTTAATCATCCTCTTCTCCACACCAGTGAATCACCCAAGGCTCCTCAATGGAGGGGAGTCAGCAGAGATGTTTCCCGGCTCGGGGCCCCACAGCCTCCGTCCCTCCCCCCCCACTCCCACCCGACGGCCCCTCTGCCACCCTGAGCATGGAGCTGGAGCTTGTGACCCCAAGCCAGTTCCCTCCACAGCTACCATGCCGGGCAGGGAGGCGGTGGCTCCAGGAGCTGTGTGGGGTTCCAACTCTCCCTCCCCGGGTGGCCAGCGCGGCCCCAGCAACAGCCCAACCGCAGGGTACTTCTTCAAGATGCCACTCTTTGCCTCTTCCTGGCACGCCAGCAGTGCTGTCCAGATCACCGCAGGAGTTCTGCAACTAGGCATCTTCGTGGACCATTTGCTTGCCTCTCCGAGCCTCCCCGAGTGCTTCTGTCTCCGTAGAACCTTCCGTAGAGCTACCGGGGGGATTGGAGGAGCAGCCTGCCAGTGCCTGGGCTTGGAGGGGATACCCCATGAATGGCTGCCACGGAGGTGATAAAGGTGGCCTGCACCCAATTTCCCAGACCCAGAAGCCTCTTAGCAGGTCCTCTGTGAAGCTCAGCTCTTCCCAGCTCGGACCTCAATAGGTTGGAAACCTATTCGATGTCATGTTCTCAAGAACAGTTAAGGCCACAGGGAAAAAGTCTCCCAAAGGCTCCCAAGTGATAAGCACAGAGCGGCAGACGACAGAGGCAGCAAGATGCCAGGATGTCACAGGTAGAAGTGAGACTGGAATGAGACCCACCAGGACACTGACAGTGGCTTTCCCTGGGTGATGGGACCACAGGGCAGAGGGGGCTGCAGGGACGTTCTTTTCCTCATTCCACTTCCAACACATATGAAATTTCTACCACAAACATCTAAAACCCAGAGGAATACCATTTTATGTTTATACACTATAAAAAATGTTTTTACATTATATATAATATAGAGAAGCTATCTATCTTTAAAATCTTTGAATGGAGGGGATGCCTGGATGGCTCAGTCAGTTGAGCATCCAACTCTTGATCTTATCAGCTCAGGTCTTGATCTCAGGGTCATGAGTTCAAGCCCTGCATTGGGCTCTGCGCTGGGTATGAACTCTACTTAAAAATAAAATCTTTCCACACCATTGTTTAGGACAAAAACCCCCACAATTTTCTGGCATTCACACACTCCTCAGGCATTGCTCTGGATGTTGGGGTCGGGGTGGTGTTGTACGTGGGGTACAGGGGTGCAAGAGACCCAAGCCCTGAGCCTCAGGAAACCTGACAGTCTGACAAGAAAGAAATGCAGGAGTTTTGGAAGAGGCCCGGCAGCATGTCCTGGGAATCTTAAGAGCAGGAAGGTCAAGGAGCACCACTTAGAAGAGGCTGATTGAGGAAGGATGGAGTTGTGGCTTTGAGAAGTGTGGTGCCATTTCACCTGACGGTGCCTAAAACTGGGACATCCGCTGAGGACAGGGAAAGATAGGTCTCCTGCCCCCTAACTTTCTACCCCCTGCTCTTCCCTGGGCATCTCACAGAATCACAGGACCATAGTGTACAGACCTGAAAAGGTCGAATGTCCTGATTGTATATATGAGGGAACTTAGGTCCAGTGAGGGGAAGGGTCTTGCCCTCAAGGCCTCCTGATGTTTTTTTAATCCAGGGAACCAACTAACCTCACATTCCAGGGAAGACTTGGCTTCTGACCTCCATTGCTGTGCAGGGTGTACTTTCCGGAAGTAAGTGACAACAGCAGCAGCAGAACCCCATGATACCACTTGGGACACTATTAATTCCTTCTTCCTGGTTGTCTTCTACTTCCTGCAAGAGTTATAATGTGATGCAGATAGCCACAGAGGTCCTGAACTTGAACTTCCATCTTCTTGCCCTTGTCCCTTAGAACTCCAAACTCTGATCTTGGGTTGGCTTGATTTAAATGCATCCTAAGGAAAGGAAGGTTGGCTCTTACCTGCATATCCCTCCACAGGTGGAAGCACAAAGGGTCCTCTCTTCCTGACATACCCAACAGTGCCCTCTCTTGGCATAAGAAAGAGCATAAAAATGGTTGAGGACAAAGGCTTTGTAGCTCAACAGACCTGGGTTCAAGTTCCTGATCCACCTCTTATTAGCTGTCTAACCTTAGGTCGTTTATGTAAATTTTTCCATGCCTTCTTTTCCTAATCTATAAAATGGTTATACACAACCTACTGGGTTGTTATAAGGATTAAATTAAATTAAATAATGTACATAAAGGGTTTGGCACTGTCCTATAAAGTCAAGTCACTAGATGGTGAGGCTGAGGAGGGCAGGCAAGAGCTGAGTCCTGAATCTCCAGGACCTAACAACAAGCCTGGCCCTCAAACACAGGCTCAATAAAGTTTGATGAACAAATAATGACTGGCTGAATGAATGAAATTCAGCCCAATTAAAGCTGCAATGCTATGATAATTATATCTGATAGTGTCCCCAAATTGCACATCCAAAAATGATAACATTAAGAAGAGAACCACACCCAAAGGCTGGCTTCACAGGCTTTCACTAAGGAATTGCTAGCTTGGGAAAGGGGGTCTTGCGTTTCCAGCACAGTGCTATACTAAACACTCTTTAGACCCTCCAACCAAGAACGACCAACTATGTGAGCCAGGGAGAAAAAAATAGTTTAATTGCATGAAGTAACTCTCAAAAAGGCAAGGCACATTCTGAACAAAAATCAAGTGAACACCGGAACTCAGAGATGTTAATGATGCTGGGAAACTACATGAAATGAAGATCAGAGACACAACCCAGAAGGCCTCCAAGGTGATGATTTGAGAGAACACCCTCTCTACATGAAGCCAAGACCCCAAAATGTCACACATTGGTGTCAAGATGAATGAGAACAAAACTACCCTACCCTTCACTCCCTGGGGACTACAAGGCAAATTGCTTATACTGAACATTGGCAAGAAGTGGAAGGGGGAATAACTCTCTCTCTCTTAGAATTTGTAGCTGCAAGCCAAGCCTATTAAGAGGCTTGAACTTGCTCTACTTGGGTGGTCCAGAAATAGCAAGCCAAGAATGTAGTTTAAAGTGGTCTCAAGATGGTAATGACCACAGGCTCCTGGCAGAAGTCAATGCAAATCCCCTCTGTAGGAATCCACCTTCAGCACAGTCTCAAAAGATTACCCAAAGGTAAAATTCCGATAGATGAGCTCATGGTCACAATTACAAGACATACAAGGAAAGCAGGTGTCCTGAGTGAGAGTGAGCAGAAATAACAGATAATAGATTCAGATCCACAAAGGCTTCAACCACTGGAATTATCAGATACAGAATTTAAAATAATTGTATATATTTAATAACATTTCCAAAGGGTAATGAAAATTTAAGTGAAGAGTATCTATAATAGTGACTTCATGGATTTAAAAAAGAGATAAAAATGAAAATTATAGGAGCACCTGGCTGGCTCAGTGGCTAGAGCATGTAACTCCTGATCTCGGAGCTGTGAGTTTGAACCCTATATTAGGTGTACAGATTAGTTAAAAATAAAATATTTTACAAAAGAGAAAAATATGACTAAAATGTAAAATTCTGTAGATGAATTTAATGACAAATTAGACACAGCTGAAAAAAGTGGAACAGAAATCACAGAGGTAGAAAATACCAAAGAGAGAGGAAGAACCATGGAGATTAGTGTGAAAAATCATAACACATACCTAATCATGGTTACAGAAGGAGAGGTGAGAAAGAATTGGGCAGAGACCATATTTGAAGAGATAGTAGTCATTGAATCAGTCATTATATCTGAGAAATTTCCATAAGCAATGGAAATAAATAGCTATAGATTTAAGAACCTAAGAAACCCAAACAGGGTAAATAAAAAGAACTTAACACCTTCTAGTGTTACTAGATTTGGCATATAAGACTCCTAGCTCATTTGAATTTCAGAAAAACAAGGAAGAATTTTTTTTAGTGTATGTCCCATGTAATATTTGGAACCTACTTATACTCAAAATGTATTTAGGGGCACCCAGGTGGCTCATTCAGTTAAGTATCTGACTTCAGCTCTGGTCACAATCTTAAGGTTTGAGGGTTCAAGCCCTGCATCCAGGTCTGTGCTGACATCTTGGAGCCTAGAGCCTGCTTCAGATTCTGTGTCCTGTCCCCCACCCTCTCCCTGCCCCTCCCCCACTTATGCTCACTCCCATTCTCTCTCAAGAATAAATAAACATTAAAAATTGTTATTTATTTGTTATTTACCTGCAATTTAAATTTAACTGGGTACCCTGGGTTTTTTTTTTTTTTTGGCAACTCCAACATCTAGACCCCTTATAATAAAACTGCAAAACCCCAAGGAAAAAGAGTGCATAAAAAAAGCCAAAGAGAGAAGACAGATGGGGTCTAAGTCAACAGCAGTGAGACTGACACCTGACTTCTCAAAAAGCGATACCAGAAGTCAGGGGAATGCGATCTTTGATGTGATGGAAAAACATAACTAGAATCTATATCTAGAGAAAATCTTTTTAAATGAGACTGAAACAAAGACGTTTTCAAACAAAAACCGAACAACTTTGCAAGAAACAGATCCTCATTTTAAAAAATGCTAAAGCACTCCTTCAGGCAGGAGAAAAGAAATCCCAGATGGAAGGTAGTGGAAGCAAGGAATGAAAAGCAAGGAAGACAGTGAGTATGTGGGTAAATCTAAGCAACAAATATGACCAAACCATTAATACCAGATGGTAGTAAAAAACCAAAGTAGAATTAAAATATATCACAACAATAGACTGGAAGAAGGATGATGATGTTTTGGCCTTCACTCGGGAAAAAGGATAATAATAATTAATTATTATATTTGACTAATGAAGTGAGTATGTTAACATTTCCAAGTAATGACTAAAATCATAGCAATAAAATATATAGCTTTCAAAGAGACCGTTATGATAAAATGAGAAAAATAATCCATCTCCCCAAAATGACTAGAAAAGACAAGAAAAAAAAGATCAGAAAGGCAAAATGAATAAAAATTTAAAAATCCAAATAAATCATTAATTACCCAAAAATGTCAATTATCAGAGATGATTTTTTTTAAATATAGGTTAGTACTGTAAGGACAAAGTCTGACCTAACAGACTCCATGACAGAGGTCCCCCTCTAAACTAGAAGGTCTAAGGGTCAGTCTCTCCGGAACTATTAGGCAGTTACACATTATCCGAGGCAGGAGAGACCACTTTGCGGTATCCAATCAGGAAAGGCCAGCTACCTCTCCCCACATCCGTAAAGGTGAGGCCTACAGATAGAAACTTTAGATAGGACCCTGTTATCTAATGTTAAAGTTAACCCGATAGTCACCGAATAAGACCCTGAACTCGCTCTGTAATTGGTTGATTTCAAAGATACCCTAAATGTTGTAATTGGGTCCCGCCAAAAGTAACAAACACCCTGGACAACGTGTATGGTTAGAGATACTGACAATGCTGTTATACAGTAATGATTGGATGTCACGATTTCTTGTAAGTCCCCCTTCCCAAACCCCATAAAAACCCTGCTTAGCCCTTGTTCAGGGCTCTCAGCACGGATCCACTGCGTTGGCGAAGGCTGTGAGCCCGAACTTAGGCCCGGCAAGCCTAAGCCGTAATAAACCTGCCCTTTGCTTTTGCATGTGTGACTCGGTCTCCCTGGTGGTCTCTGGTTTTTGGGGGTGATATTGAAATCTTGGGCATTACAGTACCACTTATTAGTTACATAAGTGCCCAGAAGGATTTAAAGTAAAAGAATGGAAAAAGATAAGCAAATAAGAACTAAATGAGAAAGATGGAGGAAACATATTAACATCAGAAAAATATACTTTTTTTAATAGTGAAAAACTTGTGTTTAGATTTAGCCAGCTGGACTCAGTGAGATAATCCCAATTTTGTTGGCAACATCTGATGCGTCTTAGCAACAGCTACTCCAACACACGTCTTCCTTTCTCCATGGGGCTATCAGAGTGTTGACCTTGGCCACGTCAATGTCATCGAGCTTCTTCACAGCCTGTTTGATCTGGTGCTTGTTGGCCTTGACATCCACAATGAACACAAGTGTGCTGCTGTCTTCTATTTTCTTCATGGCCGACTCGGTAGTCGGGGGAACCTTGATGGCATAGTGGTCAAGCGTGATTCTCTTGGGGAAGCTCTTTGGAGGATATTTGTGCTGTCTTCGGAGATGCAGTGTCTTGGGCCATCAGAACGTAGGCGACCTGAGGATCTTCTTCTTTTTTAATGACTATGGATGGGCACCTTCCAGCCCCACTTTCTCGGCCTTCAACATCTTTGCTTCAGTTTCGGTTTTGGCTTCGGCTTTGGAAGGGTCAGGGGTTTCCTTCATCACGTTTGGCACCATCTTGATGAAAGGACAGAAAAATATACTTTAATGCAAAAAGTATTATTAGGAATGATGAAGGTCACTAAATAATGATAAAAGGTCCAATCATCAGAAGATAAAACATTCTAAGCCTGTATGCAATCAATAACATAAAATTAAAACTTCTGAGGAAAAACTGATGGAACTATAGGAAAAATTGACAATTCCACCATATTATAGTAGGGATTTTAACACACTTTCCTCAGTAGTTGATAGATAACACAAACCAAAATACCAGTAAGCATACAGAAAATTTGATACAATTAATAAGCTTGATCTGATGGTCACATATAGAACACTGCAGTCAATATATTCTCAGGCATACATGAATCAATCTTCATGAGCATTTCAAAGATTTTGGTGTCCTATAGATCACATTCTTTAAGCATAATGCAAATAAAATTTAAATCAATAACAACATAATAGAGAAACCCTATATATTTCCAAATTTAAAAGCATTTCTTTTTTTTTCTTTTTAAACTTGTATTTAAATTCTAGTTCATTTACATATGTGCAATATTGGCTTCAGGAGTAGAATTCAGTGATTCATTGCTTATATACAACACCCAGTGCTCATCATAAAGGTGCCTCCTTGATACCCATCACTCATCTAGCCCATCCCCCACTCTCCTCCCCTCCATCATCCTTTAGTTTGTTCTCCATCGTTAAGAGTCTCTTATGGTTTCTTTCCCTCTCTCTTTTTACCCCCTTCCCATGTTTTGTTTCTTATATTCCACATACAAGTGAAAACATATGGTATTTGTCTTTCTCTGACTAACTTACTTTGCTTAGCATAACACACTATAGCTCCATCCATGTCATTGCAAATGACAAGATTTCATTCTTTTTTTAATGTTTTATATATTTTTGCAAGTGAGAGAGACAGAACATGAGTGGAAGGGGCAGAGAGAGAGGGAGACATAGAATCCAAAGGAGGCTCCAGGCTCTGAGCTGTCAGCACTGGGGCCTGATGCAGGGCTCAAACTCATGAACCATGAGATCATGACCTGAGCCAAATGACCTGAGCCAAAGTCAGACGCTTAACTGCGAGCCAAAATCTTCTTTATACCAAAAGATATACCAAATCTTCTTTATCTATTCATCATTCTGTGGACATATGGGCTTTTTCCATAGTTTGTCCATTGTTGATAATGCTGCTATAAACATTGGGATACATGTACCCCTTTGAATCTATATTTTTGTCTCCTTTAAGTAAATACCTAGTAGTGCAATTGTTGGGTCATAGGGGAGTTCTATTTTTAACTTTTTGAGGAACCTCCATACTGTTTTCCACAGGGCTGCACCAGTTAGCATCCCCACCAACAGTGCAATAGTGTTCCCCTCTGTCTGCATCCTCGCCAATACCTGTTGTTTCTTGTTGGTTAATTTTAGCCATCCTGACAGGTGTGAGGTGGTATTTCATCATGGTTTTTTTTTTAATTTTTTAAATATTTTATTTATTTTTGATACAGAGACAGCGCATGAGAGGGGGAGGGGCAGAGAGAGAGAAGGAGACACAGAACTGGAAGCAGGCTCCAGCCTCTGAGCTAGCTGTCAGCACAGAGCCTGACACTGGGCTCAAACCCACGAATGTGAGATCTGACCTGAGCCGAAGTTGGAGGACTAACTGACTGAGCATGCAGGCGCCCCTTCATCATGGTTTTGATTTGTATTTCCCTGATGAAGCATATTTTCATGTGTCTATTAGCCATCTGAATGTTATCTTTGGAAAAATGCCTATTCATGTCTTCTGCCCATTTCTTAACTGGATTATTTGGTTTTGGGGTGTTGAGTTTGATAAGTTCTTTATAGATTTTGGATACTAAAATTCTATCAGGTATGTCATTTACAAGTATCTTCACCCATTCCATAGGCTGCCTTTTAGTTTTGTTGATTGTAAAACCATTTCTAAATGACTCATGGAGCAAAATAGGAATCACAATGGAAATTAGAAAATATTTCGAATTGAATGATAATGAAATATTTCGTATTAAAACTTGTGGGATAGGGAGGCCTGGGTGGTTCAGTTGGCTAAATGCCAACTTTGGCTCAGGTCATGGTCTCACAGTTCATGAGTTCAAGCCCCATGTCAGTCTCTGTGCTGACATCTCAGGGACTGGAGCCTGCTTTGGATTCTGTGTCTTTCTCTCTCTGCTCCTCCCCGGCTCATATTCTGTCTCTCTCTCCTCAAAAATAAAATAAACATTAAAAAATTTTTTAAATTTATTTTTGAGAGAGAAAGAGAGACAGTGTAAGCCTGGGAGTGCCAGAGAGAGAGGGAGACACAGAATCTGAAGCAGGCTGCAGGGTCCGAGCTAGCTGTCAGCACGGAGCCTGACACAGGGCTTGAACTCACCAACCACGAGATCATGACCTGAGCCAAAGCCAGCTGCTTAACCTACTGAGCCGCTGAGGCACCCCTCTCTCACACTTTGAGTCTCTCCTCCTTCTTCTATCTCATCTCATTCTGACTCCGCCAGTAAAAGTTCTCTGACTTTTAAGGACATATATAACTAGATTGAGCCCGCCTGATAATATAGGATACCCTGGCCATCTCGAGGTCCCTTAATCACATCTCCAAAGTCTCTTTTGCCATATAGAGTAATACAGTCACTGCTCTCAGAGATTAGGATATGGACATCTTTGGGAGATCTTATTCTGCTTACAAAGGAATATTCTATAATTGTTACAAACCCTTCAAAAATGTCAACGTAAATAAAGGGTTTTTCTTTAAAGGACGGTGAACTGTTGTAGATTAAAGTAGAGCAAAGAGACAAGACAACTAAATGTACTTTAGTAGTGCAATGTGCAATACTTGATTGAATCCTAGATTTAAAAGAGATAAAACAACTATAAATTTAATTATTATGACAATGGGGAAATTTGATTATGGTTATATATTAATAATAATATTTTATCAATGTTAAATCTCCCAAGTATGATTGTTGTATTGTATTGCTGTTATATAGGAGAATGTCTTGTTCTCAAGAAATATGTGCTTAATTGTTTCAGAGTAAAATATCATGATGTCTCTAACTTACTTTAAAGTTGTTCTGAAAAACACAGTGAGCGGAAGAGAGTATAGATGTGGCAAGTTGTTAATATTTGGTGAAGCTAAGTAAAGAAAGAATATGCATTCACTGTCCTATTCTTACAACTTTGAGTAGGTTTGAGATTGTTGGAAATTAAAACTTGTGACAAAATTAATGCTGAAAGAGAAACAAGATTAACAAAACTGAAAGGAATTTTGATAAAATGGAGAAAAATCAAAAAGAAGAAAAGCACAAATAATAATAGAAAGAAGGTATAACTACAGATGTGAGGATTTAAAAAGATAATAAGCAGATATTATAAACAATTCTATGCCAATAAATTTGAATGCTTACATGAATCAGACAAATTCCAAGAAAAAAAAAATCTAGCTTACCAAAACTGACTCAGGAAGAAATAGAAACTCTAAATAACTCTAAAACCACTAAAGAATTTTGCCTCAATAAAAATTCCCAAGGGGCGCCTGGGTGGCTCAGTGAGTTAAGCATCTGACTTTGGCTCAGGTCATGATCTTGTGGTTTGTGGGTTCGAGCTTCACCTTGGGCTCTGTGCCGATGGCTCAGAGCCTGGAGCCTGCTTCAGATTCTGTGTATCTCTCTCTGCCCCTCTTTTGCTCATGCTCTGTCTCTCTCTCTCTCTCAAAAATAAATAAGCATTAAAAAATAATTTAAAAAACAAAAATAAAAATTCCCAAAAAGGAAAGATCAATACACATAGTCTTATCAACAAAATATTTTTATTTTATTTTAATTATTTTTAATCAACAAAATCTCTAATGTAAGTATTTCCAAAATTACACAACTATTCCAGAATAATGGAAAAGAAGGAACATGTCCCAACTCATTTTGTTCAAGAGAAGAACAAAATGAGGACCTTTCTTTAAAGATATCTAAAACAATTTTAAAGATATTCATTATTAAGACAATGAAATGTTGGCATGGGGATCAACAAAATGAATGGAAAATCAGTGGAAAGAATAGAGAGCCTAGAAATAGACCCATATAACAACATATGAGCTGTGACCAACTTGACTTTGTAGATCAATGAGAAAAGGGCAGGATCTTCAGTAATTGCTGCTGGGACCCTGGTTATAAAAAAGGGACAGGGGAATAAAACTGAATCCTTACCTCACACCATACACTGAAACTAATTCCAGGTAGATTTAAGGTGTACAAAACTTTTTAACAGACAAAAGAAATTAATTTTAATAACTTTGTGATGGGGAAGGACTTCTTAAGACAAAAAAAAAAAAACTTACCATAGGGGCGCCTGGGTGGCTCAGTTGGTTAAGCGCCAGCTTCGGCTCAGGTCATGATCTCGCGTTTAGTGGGTTCGAGCCCCTCGTCGGGCTCTGTGCTGACAGCTAGTCAGAGCCTGGAGGCTGCTTCGGATTCTGTGTCTCCCTCTCTCTCTGACCCTCCCCTGCTCATGCTGTCTCTCTCTGTCTCTCAAAAATAAATAAAAGACATTTTAAAAAATTAAAAGAAAGAACTTACCATAAAGTAAACTTACCATAGTAAACTTAATTACATTAAAATAAGAACTTTCATCAAAATACATCATAAAGAGAATGAACAAACAAGGCATGAACTAGGAAAAAACATTTGCCATCCATTGTACAATTAACATAATGAACTTCTACAAACCAAGAGGCAAAAGATGAAACAATCCAACAGACAAAAGATTTAAAATAAGCACTTCACAGAAGAGGAAACCGATGACTAATGAAACATGTAATGACATCCAACCTCATTAGTATTCAGGAAATTCGAATTAAACTATAATGTGTTACCACATTTTCAAAATTAAAAACCTACTCATACTAATCGAATATTGTAGAACAGCACAACATTGAATACGGATGTTCATAAAACACCTCCGCTTGATTCCTGATCTCAAAAAAAACACATTTACTGTTGGCGGTAGTGTAAATTGGTCCAAGGCCCTTGAAAAAAAATGTTCCATCTATAGAAAAGTTGACATGTGCACTCCCTTGAAGCAGCCACTCCACTCCTAGGGTACACCTAGAATATTCCTACTCTAAGAAACTCTTGCACCTTCACCACAGAGGACAGACAAAATGTTCTTAGCAGAACTGCTTGTAATGGCAACATCTGAAAACAACCAGAAAGTGGATGAACTGTAGAATGCATAGATTAAACTGTGGGATAGCCATACGGTGGAGAAAATACATGAATTACAACTACATTCAGCTACCCAGCCGTATTTCAGGAGTAAAATGCTGAATACTAAAAGCAAGTCACAGAAGAACACAAGATTCTGTTTTTATAAAGCTTAAAAACTCAAAAAAGGAGATAGTATTTATTCTTAGAAACATAGTCGTCTGGGTAAACTACCTCTGAGAAGTGAGGTTTAAGGGGATAAAATTGGGAGGGTGTCACACAAAGAATTTTGAAAGGAGTGGTAAAAATTTACTTTTCTTAAATTGGATGAGGGGTGATGGAGGAAAAGGCAGGAAGTGATTCACGAGTTCACGAGAGGAGTTTTGCAAGTCAATCCTCACGGAAAGGAGGAAAGAGGTTAAAGTTCCCTTCACTGAGTGTGTTGAGAAGCAGAGATGAGAAATTGGGAGAGACACAAAAAAGGGAGTAAGGAGTTAGGAGAGTCTCAGGACAATGGTAGTTGGAGACGGCTAGTTTGGGGGGGAACAGGGAATGGAAAGGCCAATATTAACTACCCATTAGAGTCTTTAACATAATCTTTAATGATCCCTCAATCCTTAATGATCCCACCAAAGAGGCATTATACCCATTTTATAGATGAGGCATCTGACGCCCTCAGGCTACTCTGCTGACTCTTCTGCCAACTCTCAAATGCTCCAAGACTAAGAGACGTCTTAGATCTCTTTTCCACCTATGCTCACGTCTGGGTGATCTCACCAATCTACACCTTTTTTTTTTTTTTTTGAGAGACAGAGATACTGTGTGTATGAATGGGGGAAGGGCAGAGGGAGAGAGAGAAAGAATCCCAGACAGGCTCCATGCCCAGTGCACAGGCACTAGGGGAGGGGGGCATGGAAGGGGGACAGTGGCTCAATCTCATGAATGATCTCAATCTGATCTGAAATCAAGAGTTGGACACTCAGCCAACTGAGCCACCAATCCACACCTTTAAATGTCATCTGTCTACTGAAGATCTTCATATTGATATCTCCAACCAGACCTCCTTGGGAACTACTGTTCAACCCCAGCAGCCTGTTGAACCCCCACTTGGATATCTAATTGGCCTCTCAACTATAATGTGTCCAAATGAGAACACTTGATATTTCTCAGGGTAAGGAAGGACTTCCCTGGGTTTCCCCCCTCTTGGCATCCCTATGACCTAGGTCTCAGGTCACAATCCTCAGGTCATCCTTGACTTCTGTGTTCCTCCATGCTCCACATTTAATCTAGAAGCAACTTCTATGAGCTCTTCCTTCAAAATAAATTTTGAATCCAGCCACTTCTCACCATTCACCACATCCTCCCTGGTCTAAGATCCTGTAATCTCCACTGGGATATCAACATGCAACAAATCTTCCTGTGTCCACTCTTGAAACCATCTGGGTGGTGGTTCCAAGAATGTGTTCGCTTTGTAAATAATCACTGAAGTTCAGGCCTATGATTTGTGCACTGTTCTATAGGTATTTTATGCTCTAATTTAAAAATTCACTCATTTCCTCCTCCTCCTCTTTCTCTTCCTATTCTCTTCCCTTCTCTTTCCTTTCTGAACACTTTTGCCAAGGGCCACTAGCTAAGGTGAGGCCAGGCAAGGGTGGAGTTGGAGAGTCTCAACAGGTGGAGTGGGCTAACATGGGGTGTCAGAGCCTAAAGAGACGATCCTGAACATATGTTGAAGCCCCAGCAAGGTAAGGGCTGGTCATACAGGAGTGGGAATGGCCCAGCACCAGGGTGTTAGAGACAACATTCCCACAGGAGTGTGGCCAGAGGCAGAGTGGCATAATGAGAAGGTTTTCTGCACAGCAGGACAGACTAGAGTGAAAGAAACAGAAATATAACAAGATGTCTGGGAGCACCTGCCACCACCCCCCCACACACCTGGCATAACAAACAGTGAACACACCCAGAGCCTAGATCTTGGGTTTCTAGATATATTCACCACTAAAAATTACCAGAGATCTTTGGAGAAGTGGCTGGTTCCAGGACTGGGGGAGGGAAAGTACAAGATAAGCCCAGAGCATCTTGTTGTGTTAGACTTTAAAGGAACACTCAAAGATAGATGAAGATATGCCACAAGAACAGAAAGCAGTCTGAAGGGGCTTCTACTCGCTAAATTAAGGACAAGTTGAGTATCAAAATAAATAGTAACATTAATATCACATAAATAAGCTAAAGAGGAACAATCACGGGATCTTATCAATAGATAGTAGGAAAGCATTTGACAAACTCCAACACCTGATCTGGATAAAAAGTCCTGGAAAACTAGGAATAGAAAGAAACTTCCTCAACTTGATAAAGGACATCTACAAAAAACCTACAGCTGACATTATACTTAATGGTGAGAAACTTTTCCATGATGAAGATCATGTATAATACAAGGATGTCCCCACTCATACAACTTTTCAGCATTAGACTGGAAGTATTAGTTGAGGCAATAAAACAAGAAGAAGAAATTAAAAGCATAAAGATTGGGAAGGAGGAAATAAATCTCTCTTTGTTCACAAACAACATGATTGTAGAAAATCTAAAGCAAAAAGGAAAAACCTCCTGGAAGTGTAGCTCTATTAATTACTAATGTGATTTGGAAGCAGGCAAGATGTCCTTCAGTAGGTGAATGGATAAGGAAACTCTCGTACATCCAGACAATGGACTATTATTCAGCACTGAAAAAGCAATAAGCTATCAAGTATCGAGCCATGAAAAGACATGGAGAAACTTTAAATGCATATTATTAAGTGAAAGAAGCCAATCTGAAAAGACTACATACTCTATGGTTCCAACTATATGACATTCTGGAAAAGGCAAAACTATGGAGACAACAAAAAGATCAGTGTTTGCTGAGGTGGAGGTGGGATAAATAAGCAAAACACAGAATTTTTAGGGAAATGAAAAATACTCAGTATGATATTATAATGGTGAGTATGTGCCATTGTGCATCTGTCCAAACCCACAGAGTGTATAACACCAAGAGCAAACCCTAAAATAAACTATGGACTCTGAGTGATGATGATACCAATATAAGTTCATCCTTCATTAAAAAAGAAAAAGTACCAGGGAACCTGGGTGGCTCACTTGGTTAAGCATCTGACTTCAGTGGGGGTCATGATCTCACTGTTTGTGGTTCAAGTCTCACATCAGCCTCTGTGCTGACAGCTCAGAGACTATAACCTGCTTCAGATGTGATGTCTCCTTCTCTCTCTACTTCCCCCCTGCTCGTGCTCTGTCTGTCTCTCTCTCTCAAAAATAAAAGCGCATTTAAAAAAATTTAAGTACCATTCTGGTGAATGATGTTGGTAATGCAAAAAGCTGTGCATGCAAGGGGTCAGGGAGTATATGGGAGATCTCTGTACCTTTTTCTCATTGTATTGTAAACCTAAATTGCTCTAAAATACAAAGTCTTAAAAAAAAAAACCTCTTGTAATTAGGAAGCAATCACAGTAAGGATGAAAGATACAAGTTGAATGTACAAAAGTCACTCATTTCCTATATTCCAGCAATGAACAAATGAAATGTGAAATTAAAAGCAATATATCATTCACATTAGCATCCCTCCAAAATGAAATACTTAGGTTAAATCTAATAAAATATATATTATATGTATATGAGGGAAAACTACAAAATGTTGATGAAAGAAATCAAAGAACTAAATTAAAGAACTAATACTAAGAAAGGTATTCCATGTTCATGGATAGGAAGACTAAATATTTTCAGGATCTCAGTTCTTTCCAACTTGATCTATAGAGTCAATGCAAGCACAATTAAAATTCCAGTAAGTTATTTTGTGGATAGGAGAAAGAGAATAGTATTGAAGGAGAAGAATAAGGCTGGAGGACAGAAACCACCCAACTTCAAGACTTACTGTAAAACTACAGTGATCTAGACAGTGTGGTATTGGCAAAAAAAATTAATAAATCAATGGAACAGAATATAGAACCCAGATATAGACCACCGTAAATATAGTAGGTTGCTCTTTGACACAAAAGCAAAGGCAATATGATGGAGTAAATACAATCTTTTCACCAAATGATGTTGGAACAACTGTACATCCACATGTAAAAAAAATTAATCTAGACGCAGACTTTACATCCTTTACAAAAGTTAACTCAAACTGCATCACAGACCTAAATGTTAAATGAAAAATTATAAAACTTTTGAAGGTAACATAGGATTAAATCTCATTGACCTCATTTACTAGCATGATTCCATAAAAGAAATAGTTGACAAGTGAATTTCATTAGCATTAAAAACCTCTGCTCTGAGGAACACACCAGCAAGAAAACAAGAAGGCAATCTACACACTGGAAGAAAATATTTGCAAAAGACCTAACTGATAAAGGACTGGTACCCAGAATATACAAAGAACTTGGGAAATCCAACAATAAGAAGACAAAAAAGAGTGATTAAAAAATACACAAAAGACCTAAACAGGCAAAAAAAATAGATAGATAGATAGATAGATAGATAGATAGATAGATAGATAGATGACAAACACATGAAAACATGTTTACCATCACACATCATTAGAAAAATATAAATTAAAAGAAAAAAACCCCTACACACCTATTCAAATTGCCAAAATCCAAAATACTAACACCACCAAATGCTGACAAGGATGTGAAGCACCATTCATTACTGGGAATGCAAAATGGCACAGCCACTTTGGAAGACACTTTGGCAGTTTCCTATAAAATTAAACATACCTCTACAACGAGATCCACCAATCAGGCTTCTTTGTATTTACTCAAATGAATTTAAAACTTAAGGCGACAGAAAAACCTGAACATAGATGTTTATAGCCACTTTATCCATAATTTCCAAAACTTGGAAGCAACCAAGATATTCTTCAGTAAGTGAGTGGATAAATAAACTGTGGTATAGCCAGACAATGGACTATTATTTGGCACTAAAAAGAAATGAGCTAGGAAGCCATGAGAAGACATGGAGGACCCTTAAATGCGTGCCACTGAGTGAAATAAGTCAACCCAAAACGTTCGCATCCAGTCAAATGACATCCTAGAAAAGTCAAAATTTTCAAAATGAATCCAATCAAATGACATCCTAGAAAAGGCAAAACTTTCAAAATAATGAAGAATGATAATGATGTCAATGTAGGTTCATCGGTTGTAACAAACGTAGCAGTGTGGGGTTGGATTTTAGTCGGGAGGCAGTGTACGCATATGTAGGGACAGGCAGGGGACATATGGGTAATCTCTGTACCTCCCATTCAGTTTTGCTGTGAATCTAAAATGGCTCTAAAAATTAACGTCTACTAAAAACAGATTCTGACAAATTAATAAAATGAGAAATTGCTATAATAAATTAATAAATAAATAAATTGAAATTTTGATGACAATTGTGATATGTACATTATTCAAGAACCTCCCCACAAGATCCTTATTAATTACAAGGAGAAAAAGAACACCTTGACAGTGGAGAAGGCTAGTGGACACCATCTTAATCAAGGGCTCAGAGTGAATCTCACTGGGTAGGAGACAAATTGAAATCACACCACATTCTTAGGGATAGGATGCCCTGAGAAGAGCCACAAAGTGACATCTGTTTTACTCCTGCCAAGGAGGCAAACCTGAATCTAATCTTGAGGAAACATCAGGCAAAACTAAATCAAGAGACATGCTACAACATAACTGGCCTGTAATCTTCAAAAGTGTCAAGATTATGAAAGTCAAATAAACACTGTGGAACCATCCCAGACTGAAGGAGACTAAAGACACTGGGCAACTAGTGATTCTGAATTGTATCCTTTTCTATGAAGGATATTATGGTGACAACCAGAAAAACTTTAATGGAGTCTAAAGCTTCGGCAGTAGTAACAGATCAATGTTAACTTCCTGATTTCGATGGTTGTATTGTGGTTCTATAGAACTATCTCATAGGAACTTATTTCGTAGGAAATAGACACTGAAGTATCAGAGGTATAATAGGGCATCATGATGGCAATTTACCCTCAATGATACAAGAAAATTCATTTTGTACTATTCTTGCAAATTTGAGATCTTTAAAATAATTTTTTTTAATTCAAGCTTATTTATAGCTTACCTGCATGCTATAGAATGAAGTTGGACCCTGCCTCCCACCATACACAAAACTTAACCCAAAGTTTGAATATAAGAGCTAAATCCATAAAACTCTTTTTTTTCTCCATAATATTTTATTGTCAAATTGTTTTCCATACAACACCCAGTGCTCTTCCCCTTAAGTGCCCTCCACCATCAAAACTCTTAAAAGCAAACATAGAGGTAAATTTTCATGATCTTGGATTTGGCAATGGATTCTTAGACACTGAAAGCATAAGCAGCAACAATAAAATAAGTAAATTGGACTTCATCAAATTAAAAACTTTTGTGCATCAAAGAACATTATCAAGAGTGAAAAGACAACTGGTAGAATGGGATAAAATAATTGCAAATTATATACCTGTTAAGGATCTAGTATCCAGAACCTATAGAGAACTCTTGGAGGCACCCGGGGGGCTCAGTCAGTTAAGCAACTCTTGATCTCGGCTCAGGTCATGATCTTGCAGTTCATGAGTTCAAGCCCCACATCAGGCTCCATGCTGACAGTGCACAGCCTGCTTGGGATTCTCTCTTCCTTGTCCCTCTACCCCTACCCAACTCATGTGTGCATACTCTTGGAAGAAAGAAGGAAAGAGAGAGAGAGAGAGAGAGAGAGAGAGAGAGAGAGAGAGAGAGAGGGAGAGAGAGAAAGGAAGGAAGGAAGGAAGGAAGGAAGGAAGGAAGGAAGGAAGGAAGGAAGGAAGGAAGGAAGGGAGCAACTCTTGCAAACCACCAACAAAAAGACAACCCAATTTAAAAATGGGCAAAGTACTTGAGTAGACATTTACAAAAAGAAGCTATACGACAAATATTTTTCCAAAGAAGACATACAAATGGCCACCAAGCACATGAAAAGGTGGTTAGCATCACTGGTCATCATGGAAATATGAATCAAAACCACAATAATCTATCACTTCACAGCTGTTAGAATGGCTATCATTAAAAAAAAAAAAAACAAGAGATAACACATGTTGATGAGGATACAGAGAAAAGAGGACCCCTGTGCACTGTTGGTAGAAATATAAATTGGTGCAGCCACCATGGAAAACACCATGGAGGTTCCTTAAAAATTAAAAATAGAGGGGCGCCTAGGTGGCTCACTTGGTTAAGCCTCCGGCTTCAGCTCAAGTCATGATATCATGGTTCATGGGTTCGAGCCCCGCATTAGGCTCTGTGCTGACAGCTCAGAGCCTGGAGCCTGCTTCAGTTCTGTATCTCCCTCTCTCTCTGACCCTCCCCTGCTCATGCTGTCTCTCTCTGTCTCTCAAAAATAAAAAACATTAAAAAACATTTTTAAAAAGTTAAAAATAGAACACCTATGGTCCAGCAATCCTACTTCCGGGTATATATTCAAAGGAAATGAAAACAGGAAATCAAAGAGATACGTGAACCTCCATGTTCATTGCAGTATTATTCACAATAGCCAAGATATGGAAACAACTTAAGTGTTCATCAGCGGATAAATGAATAAAGGTGTGATGTACAGATAAAGATAGAAATAGATATAGACATAGATACATAGATACACAGATATACATACATACATATACAAACAGTGGAATATTTTTCAGCCATGGGAAAGAAAGAAATCTTGCCCGTTTTGGACAATATGGACTGACATTGAGGGCATTACAATAAATGAAATAAGCCAAAGAAAGACAGTATCTTTTATCAGTAGAATCCTCCCACAAAAAGTTTAAACTCATAGAAACAGAGTAAAAAAATGGTTACCAGGGGCCAGGGGATAGGGAAACAGGGAGAGGTTGGAAAAAGAGTATAAACTTACAGCTATAAGATGAATAAGTTCTGAAGATATATATACATATATACATATACATATGAAGTGATAGATGTATGAATGAACTAGATAGGGGGTGATCTTTACACAGCATATACATTTAACAAATCACCAGGATATACATGCTAACAAACAATACCAAACAAATACATAAATAAATAAAATTTTCCTTACCTCCTCAGGTTTGTCTGAAATAAAAAGAAGCTATGTAAATGGCCAGTAAGCACATGAAAAGATGCTCAACATCATAAATAATTAGGAAAATATAAATCAAAACCACAGTGAGATACCACTTTACACCCACTAGAATGGCTATAATTTTTTTTACTG
The DNA here is from genome assembly GCF_006229205.1 of Suricata suricatta. Taxonomy (NCBI): domain Eukaryota; kingdom Metazoa; phylum Chordata; class Mammalia; order Carnivora; family Herpestidae; genus Suricata; species Suricata suricatta. The sequence continues at coordinate 123,559,123 of NC_043707.1, read as the reverse complement.
GAAAATCACAAGCTTTGGCAAGGATGTGGAGAAATGGGAACCCTTGTGCATTGCTGATGGGAATGTAACGTGGTGCGGCTCGCTTGGAAAACAACTTCGCAGGCCTTAAAATGTTACTATATGACCGGACAACTCCACTTCCACTAAGAAGGTACCCCAAAGAATTGCCAACAAATACGTGTACACGCATGTTCATAGCAGAAGTACTCAGAACAGCCAGAGGACATTTGGAAAACAACCCAAATGTCCAGCGATGGGTGAATAGATAAACAGATTGTAGTTATAGATACAATGGAATATTATTCAGCCACAAAAGGGAACAAAGCATGTTGTAGTGTGGGTGAACCTCAAATACATGAGCTGGAAAAAAAACAGGGCACAAAAAACCACATACTATGTGGCTTGATTTATATGAAATATCCAGAAAAAGTGAGTCCACAGAGACAGAAAGCTGGGTGGTTGCCAGGGGAGGGGCAAAGGGGCATGAAAAGTAAATGCTTACTTGGCAAGAGGTTTCCTTCAGGGATGCGGAAAACACTTTTGCAACTAGACAAACATTGCATAACGTTATAAATGCACTAAATGCCACTGAATTGTTCACTTTTAAATTATTCCTCTTAGGGGCACTTGGGTGGCTCAGTTGGTTAAGCGCCCAACTTCGGCTCAGGTCATGATCTCGTGGTTTGTGGGTTTGAGCCCCACATCAGGCTCTGTGCTGACAGCTCAGAGCCCAGAGCCTGCTTCAGATGCTGTGTCTCCCTGTCTCTCTGTCCCTCCCCTGCTCATGCTCTGTCTCTCAAAAATGAATAAACATGAAAAAAAATACAAAAATAAATAAATAAACAAAAATAAAATAAATGATTCCTCTTATATTATGTGAATTTCACCTTAATTTAAAAGAAAAAAGAAATTACTGGTTTCCTTCTCTAAACCTCATCTTCTCCACACACACCACACATACACACATACCACACACACACATACCACACACACACACCACACACACTCACACACACACACACACACCATACACATACCACACACACACACACATACACATAGATTATAACCCAAAGTATAAAATAAATATCCATGTGTCTATACTGATACAAATAAATGATTGAACTTAAAAATTGATAAATAGAGAAGACACAAACTTCCCATGCAGAAGAAGTCCAAAGAATTTACAAAATACTCCCCCACCTCAAAGAGGTGGAGTTTAACTCTCTTCTCCTTAAGTGTGGGATGCATATCTCAACTTCTTTCCGAAGAGCAGAACATTAAAAGGGCCCAGAGGAAGTAACTGTGTGGTGGAGAAACCTAGAAATACGACCAAGCACGTCACAGTGAAAAGTCAGCTTGATAACACATATGTGACAAGAGGTGCACTTCACCCCTCCTGGCCTTCCTCCCTAAAACCCACGACCCCCATCTAGCTACAGAAAAAAAATCAGACAATCCCAGATTGAGGGGGAGTCTACAAATATCTAACCAATACTCTTCAGGACTGTCAAGGTCATCAAAAACAAGGATAATCTGAGAAACCATCACAGGCCAGTGGAGGGCACAGAGACATGACAAACTGAACATAATGTGGGGGCCAGATGGCACACGAGGACAGGAAATGGACTTCAGGGGAGAACTGGTGAATTAGATCGGACCATGGACTTTAGGAAACAAATGTACCGGCGCCGGTTCCGCGGGGGTGGGAAACGGACCCTGCCAACGGAAGACGTGAACACCAGGGAAAACTGGGCGAAGGCGTACGGCACTCCGTACTGTCCTCGCAACTTTTCTGTAAATCTGACACTGTTATAAAATAAAAAGGTTTTGTTTCGTTTTGTTTTTTTACAAAAGGCAAAGGGCAGACCATTAATAAATATTTAATGCTATCATATGTAATTAATATTTAATGCTATCATATACATAGCATGTGTAATACATGCACGCTTCTATATATATTCACAAAACAGCTCAGAAAGCACATTCCAGAAACCGTAACACCAGAAGCCTCTAACAGGGACAAGGTGCTTGAAGGACAGGGATTATTGCACACCCTTTTCTACCTTCTGAATATTCAATATGAATGGTTAAAAAGCAAGCAGTTCTTGCTGGCTTCAGCAGAACCTATACTAAAATTGTGACGATATGGAGGGGCACCTCGGTGGCCCAGTCAGTTGAGCGTCCAACTTCGGCTCAGGTCATGATCTCACCTTCGTGTCCGTGCTGACAGCTCAGAGCCTGGAGCCTGCTTCGGATTCTGTGTCTCCCTCTCTCTGCCTCTCCCCTGCTCACACTGTCTCTCTCTCTCTTTCAAAAAGAAAAAGAAAACATTTTAAAAAATTGTAAAGATATGGAGAAGATGAGCATGGTCCCTGAATAGGAATAAATGCAAATTTGGGAAGTGTTCCACATTTTTTAAAGTTTAGTGGGTATAGAGCTTGAGCTCTATCAGACAAAAGAGTTCTTGAGATCTGTTGTACAACACTGTAAATATATGTAACACTATTCGATTGCACACTTAAAAATGGTTAAGATGACAAATTTAATGTTATATATTTTTTTACCGCAATAAAAAAATAAAGTCTTCTGAAGAGAAAGCAACAAAAAGTTAATATCTGTTCAGAGATGGGGACACAGTTTATCTAAATAATTGTGTTCTATGTTTCTCTGCCTATTTGAAAAACTAAAATCTCAGGCAAAGGATTTGGCATGTGCAAAGGCCCTGAGGCAGGATGAAGCACAGCCAGTGTGGGCTGGAGAGCAGGGAGCAAAGGACAAGGTGGCACAGGATGAGAGAAGAAGGTGGGGACCTGATCACACAGTCACCGAGGACAACACCCTTCCCGCACATTCCAGAGGCTCCCACCCCTGCCAGCCTAGAAGTTTTAATTTCCCACACACCAACAGGGCTCCTCAGTCTGCCTCCGAATCACCCAGTGCCAGCCTGGCCCAGACGTTGCTCTATCCTGAAATGACAAGCTCATTGTTCCCCTTCTCCTGCGGCTGCTTTCCATCAAGGTCTGAGTTGACAGGTTTCTGTGGGCGGGTCCCCAGGGCAGAGCTCACAAAGACACGACTGTCTGCGGATCCCCGTCTGAGCCTCCAGCCTCCACGTCAAAGAAGCTCTCCAAGCTCCGAACAGACACCCACACACATGGCACGGTGCCCGGCCCTGGACCTGGAGTAGCTCTTTGGCCCTTTTCACCCTCGGAGGTGAGAAGGGAGCTGGAGGCAGGGAGGTGGTAGCTCATAGGCGCTAGCTGGATGCCCATCGAGAGCAGCGCCAATTGACGGGGTGGCATCATGTCCCACGCCCGCAGCACTCCACAGCGCACGGCGCTCCACGAGGGAGGAAGGGCCAGCACTGATACACGCACCCCAGGCAAGGCAAGGGAATCGGGGTGTGCCCAGGTCACACGGCTGGCCAGAGGGCTCGGACCCCCGAGACCCCTCTCCGGTGCCCTTCCCAGGCACACAAGGAGGCCCCCACCCCAGGAGTGGCTGTTAGACCAATGAAGACACCAGGGCTAGATCTCCCAACTGCACACCACTTTGGAGCTGAGACCTTTGGGGAGACAATGGCCTCCTGCGCTTGACCTCCCCAAAGTGCCAAGTGCAGTGTCTGGGAACAGATGGTGGCTCTTCCTACCATCACACCCTAGAAACAACCCACGGAGAGTTGTTACTTAACAGCCAACTCACCCACAGCAAGGAGCATGGCATGGGCTGAACTAGCGGCTGTGAGCACAGCATAGGGCAGTGCGCCCTGGGGCAGGCCCAGTTGTGGGGGGCTGCCTCGTGCCTTATACAGGACCTCTGGGATGGACCCCAGTGCCACCCAGGCTCGCCAGCATGGCTGTGACTAAATGCGACTGGAGCCACAGAAGAGGCGGTGGGAGCCGGGAGACCTGAGGTCTAGGACCCGCACTGTGAGTCACTCCTCTCTGTGCCTCGCGCTTTCCATCAGAACAAAGAGTCTGAATTTCATGAAACAGAAGGTCCCCTCAAAACTAAGTTCCTATAAGTATTTTATACCCAAATTTCTCCTAAAATGAATAGGTAGGCAGATGGAGATAGATGGATGGATGGACAGATAGAAAGATGACAGATAAAATCTGCTTAGTTATTATCTGCTTTTAAGGCTGATTCTGGAAAGGAAGGAAGGAAGGAAGGAAGGAAGGAAGGAAGGAAGGAAGGAAGGAAG
>NC_043707.1:123549596-123554816 GCF_006229205.1 Suricata suricatta | reverse complement strand
AGACCCAGGAAAGCCAGTGATGTGACTCAGTCCACGTCTGAGAGTTCCGAGGGCAGAAGAGAGGGCACGAGATGTCCAAGATCAAGCAGGGAGGAAGGGAAAAAGGGACAAATTCCCCTTTCTCTGCCTTTTGTTCTTTTTAATAAAGTTTATTTATTTATTTTGTGAGAAAGGGAGCGTGAGCACAAGCAGGAGAGGGTCAGAGAGAGAGAGAGGGAGAGAGAATCTCAAGCAGACTCTATGCTCAGCGCGGAGCTTGATGCGGGGCTCAATCCCTCAAACCGCGAGGTCGTGACCTGAGTCGATATCAAGCGTCAGACCCTGAGCTAACTGAGCCTCCCAGGCGTCCTTCTCCACCTTTTGCTCTATTCGGGCCCTCAGTAGTGTGGATGCTGCCCAGCCCGGAAAGGATGCTGCATCCGGACACCCTGTGGCTGGTCAGGGGGACACATAACCTGAGCCCGCACACTTGCTAATAATTCAGTGGGATTAAAACAAGGGTCAAGGATGCTTCCAAAGTTTTAGTCCTTTTAGCTGGAGGAGGAGCAGGGTCATGTGTGGCGGTGGGAAGGCAGCCGGAGGCGAATCGCAGATGGGTCTGAGATGCCTGTTGTGAATCAGGCGCAGGGGAGATGCCCAGGGCAGGTGGCGATTTGAGGGGGTGGTTCGCAGGAGACGCGACACACCGACCGGAGATGGTGCGTTGGTCGTTTTAGTCGGCAGGACCGTCAGTGTCCGGAGGTGGTTCTGTGTTCCTCCAGGCGTTCTGAGCAGGCTCTCCCCGCGGTGAGAAACTGCCTCGATCTCAGGCCACTCTTCTCCCGGCTGCACTGGGAGGGGGTTCCGACAGCTCCCAGTCCAAGCACAGCCCAAGGCTGAATTCCCAGACAGATGCTGGGCTGCCTGTGGTTTGGCAGCAAGGAACAGGGAGGGGCTTGCCCTTGTGGGGAGGGGCCAAGAGGCAGACCTTCCTTCTGTCTCTTTTTGGGGCCTGAGTCTCTGAGCTTCATGCTGATTCCTGGAACACCAGCCCCAAAGGAAGCCCCATGGGTCTTACCTTTCAGCAGCTGGTCCCCGGATGCCTCAGATGACAGTCTCCTCCCTCCCTCCCTTCCTCCCTCACTCCCTTTTTCCTTCCTTCCTTTTCTCCCTCCCTTCTTCCTTCCTTCCTTCCTTCCTCCATACTCACATGAGCCAACTGCTCAAAATCAGTTTCCTTTTATGTACATAAAAGTTTCTGGGGGGGTCCCCTCTTGGTTCTGTTTCCCTGGGGATCCTGACTAACAGAGCAGGTCTTGCCGGTTCACCTTCACATAACAGCTCACACGTATCACACATGCCGTGTGCCAGGCACTATTCTAAGCACCTTCCGTATTAACTCACCTAATCTTCAGGCTCCGTGGAGTAGGTCCTCTCTCATCCCCACCCACTCTACATGTGAGGAGACTGAGGCACAGACAGGTGAAGTAACCACAAAATGATGGGACTGAGATTTGAAGGCAGGTTACACAGCTTCTGTGCCTGTGTGCTTTGCGGCCACACCACACCGCCCCCCAGGACGTCTGGTTGCCCCCCATGGCCACAGCTCCCGCCCCTGGACCACCCACTCTCACCATCAGACACCCTGCTGAACGTGCTTTTTTTTTTTAACTGTATTTATTTATTTATTTATTTTGAGAGAGCAGGAGCTCAAGCAGGGGAGGAGCAGTGAGAGAGAGGGAGACAGAGAATCTGAAGCAGGTGCTGTGCTGTCAGCACAGAGCCCGACAGGGGGCTCAATCTCATGAGATGTGAGATCATGACCTGAGCCAAAATCAAGAGTCAGACTGAGCCGCCCAGGCACCCCTGCTGGGAGCCCTTTTAAAGGAGCGGAGGTTCAAGTCCAAAGCCCCCAACCTGCAAGGCACTGCTGATCGGGCCTGCTCTGCCCCTGTCTGCTCTCTCCCTGCACACCAGCCATGCTGGCCTCCTTGCTCACCACACCCAGAGCTTTTGCACATGCTGCCCCACCCCCTCTGTCCGGAACATCCTTCCTGTCACCCCTGGGGCTTATGCCATCAGTCACCAGGGAAAGGACCCCAAAAAACCCTATTGAAAATTCCGACTGCCCCCCACCGGCCCCACCTTTCCTGTCCCCCAGACAGCACACCATCCCACTGCAGCATATGCGTCACCTAACTCGTGGCCCCTCTGCTGTCCATCTCCCTCTAGACAACACCCTCCAAGAGGGCAGGCCCCGGGTTTCTTTTATGCACTGCTGTATCTGTCCCTGGGGCTTAAAACAGCCCCTTTCAGGAGGTGCTTAATAAATACGCACCGAATAATGAATGCAACTAAATGAAGCTCCTCTAAGGACAAGTGTGGTCCTCTGGGAGCTCAGGGGTGGTGGGTCGGTGGCAGCTGGGTCTGGGAACATCATGTGCTTGCAGGGCATGTCTAGCCCAGGAAGGCTTCCTGGAGAAGCCGGGCTCTGAACTGGGCCAGCTGGCTTTGCTGAGAGATTTGAGCCCAGCTGCACAGAGGCCGGCACATCACACGCAGGGCTCAAAGTCAAGGCGGGCAGCAAAGGCTGGGGGTCTCCGCAGTGCTCGTCCTGGCTGACTGATAGAAATTCTGTAGATCAGCCCTACAGAACGGCCTCCCGTTTATCTGTCAGGCATACTGCCAACGACTACATGGTAGACCCTCTTGGATGCCCATGAATAGTCAAAACCATAAATGTCGAACCTGCAAAGTCCCAGCTCTGTTGCTCTGGGCTCTGGGAGCAATTCCAAGGAGGCTCTAGGAGGAGGAAAATGAGACTGGATAGTACAAGAGTATTCATAATTAATGGTGAGACACATAGGGTACAGAAGGCCAAAGAGAGAGGGGGGTCCAGCGGGGCTGGAGTGCTTAAGGAAGGCTCCATGGAAAAAGGTATCACATGACCTGGGTCTGGAAGAATAGTCTGAATTCCATGTTTGAATGTTTTTGGTTCCAAACAATAGAAAACCTTAGTAAAAGTGGCTCAAGCCGTGAGGATGTTTATGCCCTTTCCCCCCTTCCTTTCTGCCATCTTCAGCCAATCAGCTTTCGGTTTCTATCTGAACTGTTATTGCTTCACACTAGCAATGTGGCTGCCACAGCTCCAGGCATTGCCTCTTCCCCCAACCCTGTCCAAGGCAGGAAAGGAGGCCCAGATGTACATCAAAGATAAATTTTGATGCATTCATAAATGGAATTCCCACAGCAATTAAGAGAATAAAAGAATGAAGTATTCCTACAAGTAAAAGCATGGATAATGCTCTTCATCAAAAGAAGCCAGACTTGGTAATGAGGTAGCCATGTATATGTGGGGGCAGTGGGTATGTGGGAATCCATACTCTCCTCTCACTTTTGCTGTTAATTTAAAACTTCTCTAAATTACATTTTTATCTATATCCTTTTATAAATTAAAATATATATTAAATATATACATTAAATATATGTATTTTTATATCTTTTTTTAAAAGAAGCCAAACACAAAAGAAGACATACTGAATGATCCCATTTATATGAAGCACAGAGCAGACAAAATGGACCATGTGATCCAAGTCAGAATAATGGGCAGACAGGGCATGAGAGAACCTTCTAGGATGCTGGAAATGTTTTATATTTTCATCTGAGCAGCAGATACATGAATACATATGCAAAAATTCATCAAGATGTGCACACATCACAGTGCATATGTTTATATCTTTTTTTTAATCAAAGCATTGGAAGAGAGACAAAGGTAAGGCACCTGGGTGACTCAGTCGGTTAAATGTCTAGCTTCGGCTCAGTTCATGATCTCACAGTTCATGAGTTCGAGCCCCACGTCAGGCAGCGCTGACAACTCAGAGCCTGGAACCTGCATCGAATTCTGTGTCTCCCTCTTTCTCTGCCCCTCCCCTGCTCATGCTCTGTTTCTCTCTCAAAAATAAAAAATAAACATTAAAAATGTTAAAAATAATAATAATAAATAACCGGATACTGTAGCCCAGCCAAGCTGACGTGTAACACTGACCCCCGACCCAGCAGACCCCCGACCCAGCTGACCCCACCTCATTCTGCTTCCCTTACCCTCTCTCCCAGCCCCACCCCAGCCCACCCCCACTCCTCACCCCTATCGGAGCTCATACAGCCCCATGATTAATCCCCAGACAGCGGCATCTCCACGGTCAAGACCCCCAACGGCCTCACCCAGCAGGATCCACTCTGGGCCAGGAGTGGAGTGGAACCAGAAAGGCGTTTCAATCAGGAACCTGGAATAAGAGACAAGGACTCAGCTAAATCAGCCACAAAGACCTGGGGGGTGGGGGGAAGCCTGCTCCCCAGATCAGCCAATCTTTCTCTGGGTTCTTGGTTTTTTTCTGTTCCATGGATTCCTTGGTATGCACTGTCTCTCATAAACATATTTCTGTGATATATACTGTAAATCTGCTTCATTTGAAATTCACAGTTAATGACCTATTCCCTCATATTCAGGAAACAGAATAAGGTTCCGGCTTTTAAAGGCCAGGAGTTTACTAGCCAGAATATGACAAGTACTGCAAAGTATAGGCCTGCTCTAAAAGCACTTAAGAAACAAGTCTCCATCAGAAATTTCAAGAATACCTTCAAATAACATCATTTGTCTGTCAAGAGGCCAAGGGGGTGGGGAGCAATAGTGGGTGGGGAATAAATGAGTATTTGATCAAATCCATATTTTCAACTCCCCGGGTGATGGGGGCATAAATATTTACTAACCTTGCTCCCTCTGAGCAGGCCTGTGTGCACATGTGTGTGGGCAAGGGGGTGGTGTGCCCGGGAACAAGTGTGCAAAGGCACATGCACAGCCACCCCCTGCGCCCACCAGCCCCCCTGCCCCCCGCACAAAACTCCTCGGCATCATCTGAACTCTGTGATCCAAGGGGTAATTTAATAGGATGAGTATCCCTGTTTTCGGGTCGGCCCACTTAACTGAAACCCAAAGCCAGCTCTGGAGTAAATGGGGCTGTGGCCAAATCGATTAGGCCCATCCGCACTTTCTCATTTTCAACAGAGTCAGGGCTTAACCAGGTTAGATTTTGTTAAACACATTAGCCAGGTTCTCTCCTCGCTCCAGCCCAATGATTTTGTGTCGGGCCTGAAGGATTGTAATTGCAATCCAGCAAGACGCCAACTGAGCGGGGTGATTTACTGAGGGCCGCGGGGCCCAGGGGGGCCTCCTACCTGCTGGCC
>NC_043707.1:123540747-123549496 GCF_006229205.1 Suricata suricatta | reverse complement strand
CAATAAATATTTATGAATGGAAGAAAAGAAGGGGGATGAGGAGAGGGAGGAAAGGAGGAAGGAGCCACAAGCGTCGGCCCGAACAGCCCTCCCAAGATAAATGGTATTGTTACACCCTGAACCCAGAGTCTTCAAGTCCTGGGCCTAGAAGCACCGGGGGAAACAAGAATGTTAATTACAATAAGGGGAAGGACCCACAAATTGGTGCCGCGTTGCTCTGTTTCAGCGTTCCGTAGGGTGGCAGCCTCGGGGGGTGTCCGAACCACAGAAAGTATAACCGCTGATGGGTGTGACCCTGGGTACTGCCAGGCCCCCCCCAGACCTTTCCAAATCTTACCTAACCCTCGCAACGAGTCTCTGAGGCAGGTTCTATTATTCACCCCACTTTAGAGATGAGAGGACTGAGGCCCAGAGATGTTTCGGTAACTTACCAGAGGCCACAGTGCTAAGAAGCAGCGCCAGGTTTGGACGCATGTATTGGACTCTGGAAACTGTGCCCTTAATTCCTACGTGATGCTCCCAGAAGAGAAGAAATGGGGAATTCATGAGTGGCACTTCTTCGCTGACGTTGTGGAGTCTGGGAGCCCATCATAAAAGAAAGGAGCCATCCCAAATAACCAGTGCTGGTGTGGCTGGGCTGGAAAACTCTGTCATTCACTCATCAAGTGTTTACTGAGCACCTAACCCTGCTTCCTCATCGGCAAGGTGAGAAGAACACCAGGACGCGCCTGGCAGGGTAAGGCACTTGGACACAGCCTGCACACAGTAGGGCTCAGTGAGTGTTGACTGTGTCATAGTGGATGGGAAGCAGGCCCTGGCTGGGCTTTGGGAATGGAAACCCGCAGAAGACAGACGTCCCCTGAAGGAGCCTGCTGGCTCACAGGGAAAATGGACAGATCGACGTCACAACCCACCCATTCTTTAGAAAATGAGAAAGTGCCTCCCTGACCAAAATGTAAGGTCTCAACATCATTTACAACATAAAATACGATTGCGGGGCGCCTGGGTGGCTTAGTTGGTTAAGCATCCGACTTTGGCTCATGTCATGATCTCACAGTTCGTGGGTTCGAGCCCCGCATCGGGCTCTGTGCTGACAGCTAGCTCAGAGCCTGGAGCCTGTCTCAGATTCTGTATCTCCCTCTCTCCTGACCCTCTCCTGCTCGCGCTGTCTCTCAAAAATAAATAAAAACATTTTTAAAAATGCGATCCCGATTGAATAGGCACTCACTAATGAGTGCACGTAATGAGGTCCAAGTAAGGTCGACGAACCGTATTCATGTTATCTGCCAATGGGTTATGTCTCTGCGAGTCCCCCGGCCGTGCTCTGGAGCTGCGGTTACGCATGATGCTCCCTTGGGGGAAACTGGGTGAGGGCCACGTGGGTTCCTTCTGCACTATTTCCTACAACTGTGTATAAATCTATAACTACCTCGAAGTAAAGACTTTCATTTTGCAGAGGCTCTGGGCTCTTTCAAGAGAAGCCGAGCTGTCATGCAGACACTTTCTAGGACCTTTAATTCGGCTAATATAGACACATAAACGCTATTATGACTGTCCACATGAGATGATGGATGCTAACCAAACGTAGTGGTGCTCATTTGGCAACGTGTATAAGTTCAAGGCCATATGCCTTGAACGTACAAGTGCTGTGTGCCCATTCTATCTCAACAAAAGTGCCAGGAGGAAAAATGCTGTCCTGAACATCTACGTGCCTAGAATAATAGGGATAAGAGCGCCACTATCGGGTGTCGGGGGTGATTATGCACATCACCTCCAATCTTCACCAGATGGGATTATTTTTTTATTTTTTTAATGTTTATTTTTGAAAGAGACAGACAGACAGAGAACAAGCAGGGGTAGAGAGATAGGGAGACACAGAATCCGAAGCAGACTCCAGGCTCTGAGCTGTCAGCACAGAGCCCAACACGGGACTTGAACCCACAGACTGTGAGATCACGACCTGAGCTAGAGTCAGCCGGTTAGCCGACTGAGCCACCCAGGAGCCCCGGCCAGATGGGATTTTTTAATCTCTAAATTCGGCTGAGAGTTAAAATCTGTTCCCAGCACAGGGGAAATGATGTTCTGGCTCTGTGTCAGCCGGGAAAGCTGAGAGCCACTTCTCCACTCTGTGCCCCCACCCTTCCAGAAACGTAAAGAAGGGGAGAGGGCTGAGGTTGACAAAGGAGGCCGAAGGGGCCTGGGGCAGTGGAGGGGGGGGGCTGGTGATATGACGATAATGGTGACTTACAGAAAGTCAGAAAGATCAAAAGTGTCTAATGAGGGGCGCCTGGGTGGCTCAGTCAGTTAAGCATCTGACTTGGGCTCAGGCCATGATCTCAAGGTTTGTGGATTTGAACCCCGTATCAGGCTCTGTGCTGATGGTGTGGAGCCTGCTTGGGATTCTCTCTCTCTACCCCTTCCGCGCTCACTTTCCCTCTCTCTCTCTCTTTCTCTCTCAAAATAAATAAATAAACTTTAAAAAAAATCTCTAACAGGGAAAAAAGGAGATTTTCAGGAGGATGGCCAAGTAGCCAACCAAGGTGGCTTTTCTTTGTGCTTAACAGTGCGATCCGCCAAAAGGCAATGTTTCGTGGACTAAACGACAATCCTTTCTGCTTCCACAAGAGCAAGGTCACCTGCTTTATGACAGCGACTTCCGGGCTAATCATTGGCATGACTTAAGACCCACTCGGTGCACACGGCCATCTCCAAGTGTTTCATCTGAACCAGGATTCAAAACAACACTCAAACATCAAGAAGAGGGGCGCCTGGGTGGCTCAGTCGGTTAAGCGTCCGGCTTCAGCTCAGGTCATGATCTCACGGTTCGTGGGTTCGAGCCCCGAGTCAGGCTCTGTGCTGACGGCTCAGAGCCTGGAGCCTGCTTCGGATTCTGTGTCTCTCCTCTCTCTGCCCCTCCCCTGCTCATGCTCTGTGTCTCTCTGTCTCTTAAAAATAAATAAACATTTAAAAAATTAAAAAGACCATTGACCTTAAAAAAAAAACATCAAGAAGAGAATCAGTCCTACTCAGCCTGGGATATCCTGACTGACTCTGTAAAGGGAATTTAGACCTTTTGAAAATATTTAGAAACATTAGAAACAAATTATAGAATATCTAAAAAAATAGAGTCTCTAAATTATATTTAGCATATAACACCAAAATCATGTGGGGGCCCCCTTGGCCCCAAAAATATTATTTTAGAGAAGAAAGACTGTACGGGCATCTGGGTGGCTCAGTCGGCTTAGTGTCCCGACTTCGGCTCAGGTCATGATCTCGCAGTTCGTGGGTTGGAGCACCTCATTGGGCTCTGTGCTGACAGCTCAGAGCCTGGAGCCTGCTTCGGAGTCTGTCTCTGTCTCTCTCTCTCTCTCTGCTCCTCCCTCCCTCATGCTCTGTCTTTGTCTCTCAAAAATAAATAAACATTAAGAATTTTTTAAAAAAGAAAAGAAAACCTGCACTGAGTCACTCCATCCTGTGGCAAGGGCAGGAACAAGGTGGTGACGTATCACTGATGCTGCAGGGACTGGGGGCTCCCAACAGCACGATACGAACTTGGTACAGGTTGGGAGGTCTGTCCCGGGATGAGTCATCCTCAGGGGCAAGGATTCTGGGCCATTCGGTTCTGGACCCACCCCGGCATTCCGTCCAGCAGCTTCCTTCCTGGTCTTGGGACATTCTAGAAAGGACTTTTTCCCCATCTGTGACATGAAAGCAGCCTAAAGATGAGTCATTTTTATGAACCACAATGGAGCATCATTGAAGGAATGTGCCATGTGTGGAAAGGTCTGGATGGAAACATTATAAATTTTTAAGCACAAGTGAGATCAACCCACAATCTCTCGGTGTAAGATACGGTTGGCTGCCCATCCCTCTGTCTGTGAGCCCAGCTCACCGGCGAGAGGAAGCAGCCCTCCGGCCTTCACTGCATTTCCGGAAGGCGGTAGAATACGCCATCTAATGAGAATGTGACATGAGGAAGATATATGAACATCTACTTAAGCCAAAGAGCCCATTCCAGCTGGTTCTCCATCTCTCCTTCCCAGCAACGACAGTGATTGTGTTCACCCCTCACCTCTTGCGAGGAAGGGGGAAGAGCGTGGTGACTCAGCGCGACGGTCCGGAGGGTGTGCTCTGGCCTCGGAGGACCCGGGCAAGGTGCCTGGGCCTCACTTGCCTCCCATGTAAAACCCAGGTGACGATCATTACCCCTTGCTCCCCGGGCAGCTGTGGGGATTTAAGACCCAGTTTGGGCTCCCAGGGGGTGCCGGGCGCGTGCCGGGGGGTCCACAGGCGATCCGGCTGTAGCACGTTCCCCGGTTCCGGGCTCTCGGCTCAGTCTTGCCCCCACCGTTTCACCCCTCCTCACGATACTGCAGGAGGCAAGGGCTTGTCCTGTCTTACAGGGGAAGAAGCAGGGGGCCCTTGAGGTGACATGGCTTCAGCCACAGCTCTGCGGCCCCTAAGGGTCACCATGGCGGCACGACGCACGGGCCATCTCGTGCCCCACGCGCAGGCCTCCCCCAGCTCCCTTTCTTTTCTCCATCTCTTTCCTCCCACGGAGGGTGCTAGTCTCCTGACACCGTTTCATTATCTTAACACTAAAGCAGCTCTGTCCGGGGCCCCCCATGAGGGCCTCAGACACAGGCTCGTCCCCAGGCCAGCCGCCGGCTGCCGGTGCCCCCAGCCTCCCGCTCCAGCACGGGCAGGGCCTGCTCCCTGGGCCTCTTCTCTCCCATCACATGGCTACTAATCACTGCCCTGCAAACACGCCGCGTGGTTCACAACTAACCAGCCTCTCCGGGCCTCCGCCATGTGGGCCAGCGGCCTGCCCTCCACGGCCAGGTTCACTCCCAGAGGCGGGGCAGGAAGCGAGCCATCCCCGTGGGCCCACCTCGCCGGTGGAGATGTGTTTCATGGAGACCAGGAAGCGGGGAAGTGTGTGTGTGTGTGAGTGTGTGTGTGTGAATACGGGAGTATACGGGAGTGTGTGTGTGTCACGTGAATTCAAGTATGTGAGAGTGTGTGTGAGTGTACAGAGTGTGGGCAGGTGTGAGCATATGTGAGTGTCTATCTGTCTTTCTGGGCCCCCCGTGCTGCGCTCAGGAATTTGAGATGGGGGGGGCGAGCAGGGGCTCCTGCTACTACCTATTGCTTCTGGAAGGATCCAGAACCACCTGAGAGACCCCAAAGCGGGAAGCATCTGCTTCCCCCCAGCCCCCACCCCTGCCAAGTGGGAAGAGGAGAGGGATGTGGACCACTGACTTCATTTGGCAAATGGAGAAACTGAGGAAAGGTACGTGGACTGACGTCCTGGCCTCTCTCCCCACGCCCAGGCCCCCAGGCCTCCACGGGAAGACCGCCCTGGGCCCCATGCGGCTGCTCCGCTCTGTGCCCTGGGACGGGTCACTCAAGCCTTGCTGGCACTCTGTTTGTCCCTCAGTCTCCCCAGCGAGCACCGGATGCCAAGCCCTGCGTCCCCAGGCCAGCCCTCTGAGGAGGGGAGCTGACGGATGAGCCCCCCGTTCTGCAGGTGAAGGAACTGAGGGGATTGAGTGACTGAGCGTCGATACCCACCTGCGACGCTTTCCTCAAGATGGCGCCTCGGGCCTGCAGTGACCGGGCAAAGGGCGACGAGATGAGGGCTCCCAGCACAGCTTACAACAGCCCCCCAGGAACGCGGGCCCCCCACCCCCCGTGCACTCCTACAGCCAATTTCCCTCTTTGTCTGAAAAGCTCGGTCCCATCCTCCCGAGCGCCCAACCTGCAAAGCCAAAGTCACCCCTTCGCTGATTCTGCTGGAGGTCTTCCAGGGCCCAAGGGACGGGCTGGGAATCACACCCAGGTGTCCCATGGCCCCCAGGTGGCAGATTCCCCCTTTGTCTTGCACTCGTGCATGCACACACACACACACACACACACACACACACACACACACACAGGTGTCCCCCGGCCTCTGCCCACAGGTGTGTGTGTGCTAAATGAGTTCTACTGGTCTGTTCAACAGGTTAAGGGAGGGGCTTGGACTCTGGTCCAACCCAGTTAAGAGAACCAAAGAGAAACACAAATAAGCAGGTACTAACTAACACAGTCCCCAAACGTCCTCGAGGGAGGAGGGGTGGGGGTAACGTGGAGGGATGGGACGGGCAGGGGTGTGAGCAGACAGGAGGAGGTTCTCTGGGTGGAAGGGGATGCTGGGCCCATCCAGTTCCACTTTACAAAATAACTCATCAAACTGGAAAACTCAGCAAGATCCCCAGCGCCTCCCAGAGAGCCTTTCAAGCCGGAGCAGCTCTCCAAACCTTTCCCAAACTCATGAGCCCTGCAAAAGTCCGATTTTGCTTGCAAAATCCCACATGCACCCCCACCCCCCGCCCTACCAGCGTGCTTTAAAATTGTTCCCTCTCTCATTCCATCCATCCCCCAGGCTCAAGCATTAGCTGCCTACAGCAAAGAACTTGAACTTGGGCTTGGACGTCGTGGGAGAGGGAAGAAACGGGGAGCCGCCTCGGGTTAGCAGACGCCCCTGCCCCTCGCCCCCCACGGCCCACTGATTCCCGTTCGCCAGCTTCTGTCCTCTCTCGGACCCTGTACATCGACAGCCCGGTGCCAGGATGCGCTCGAGCTGCCTCCGCACCCCACCTACACCCCAGCCCCCCAGAGCAAACACGGAGCCAACAGCCGCCCGGCGCAGCCGCCTTGATTTACAGTCAAGCGTAAGCACTGCAAATTCTATTTTATTTCCCCAGAAACACATGAAAAACTTGGCGCTTTCATCTGCTGACACAAATCTTTTTCGGTCTGTTTTTCTTTTTTTCCGTCATTCCTCCCTCCCCAGTGCCCTCCTCACCTCCTACCTCCTCCCGAGTCACCAGTACATGAAATGAAAGGTTGCAGATAAATGAGGAGGCAGGGAGATGGGACAAACTGACTCATCTAGAAAAGCATTTTCCTTCTGAATCTGCATCTTCTGGGGCGCACACATCTGCTATCACATGTCAGGGCCAGCGGAGCATTCCCTGGCCCCTGACTTGTCTTTGCTGGGGACCCAGAGGGACTGCCCACTCTAAGGTCCGGCCACGTTGGAGAATCCTCTGCGCCATCATCCTGAGGGGCTGGAGTCATACGGTGGTGTCCCCATACCGGATGCACTCAGGTGGCCAAAGTGCCCGCTGAATCCTCTCTTTCTCCCAATTCCTCCCTGACCCGTTCTCCCAGAGCCCCAGTGGGCCAGGTCAGACATGTCTGGTCACACCAAGCGGGAAAGTCTCCCTGACCACCTCCTTCCCATCACACAGACTTGCTGAGGACAAGCGCACCATCATCCATGGCACAGAAATGGTGGCACAGCAAGACCTCAGGCCTCAGAATCCTTCTCAAATCCTCTAACCAAGTTTTTGGATGTTGGCGTTTGTGAGGCAGCGGGGAGGGCAGGAGGCATTTGGTAGCCTAACACTGCCTTTGAGTCTGGGGACAAGGTCATCAACTGACTTGAGGGGTACAGAAATCTGATTTGGAGGGGCACCTGGGGGGCTCAGTTGGTTAAGCATCCAACTTCAGCTCAGGTCATGATCTCACAGTCCGTGGGTTCGAGCCTCGTGTTGGGCTCTGTGCTGACAGCTCAGAGCCTAGAACCTGCTTCAGATTCTGTGTCTCCCTCTCTCTCTGCCCCTCCCCTGCTCACGCTCTGTCTCTCTCTCTCTCAAGAATAAATAAACATTAAAAAAATGAAAAAGAAACTTGATTAGTACATTCCACACATCAAAGGAACTCATCCCAACTGTGACAGCATCAGCACCGTTCAAAGGCTAGGGGGGTATGGGGGCAGGGAGTAAAATCCGGTGGGACTCTAAAGTGCCCCCCACCCCACCCCAGCACCCTCCTCAGGTCCACAGGGGAGATGAGCAATCTCCTCAAAGGGTTCTGAGGGTTTGATGATGGGAGTAATAATAATATCCAGGCTCTTTCAAGGTCACTTTTCTCCCTGAGAGCCCTAAGCATCTTCACAAAGACGGTCTTACCCTAAACAGTTCTATAAAAGTAGAAATTGATACAACTTGCATCATTGAGTTTTATAACAAAGTTGAGGCCCAGAGAGGTTAAGTCATTGGTCCAAGATCACACAGCATGGAACATAAATTGAAACTGACAATTTCTTAAAAGTGAAACATGTGGGGTGCCTGGGTGGCTCAGTCGGTTAAGCGCCGGACTTCAGCTCAGGTCATGATCTCACGGTTTGTGGGTTTGAGCCCCGCGTCAGGTCTGTGCTGACAGCTCAGAGCCTGGAGCCTGCTTTGGATTCTGTGTCTCCCTCTCTCTCTGCCCCTCTCCCCATTCTCTCTCTCTCTCTCTCTCTCTCTCTCTCCCTCAAAAGTAAATAAAGATTGAAAAAAAAATTTAAAAAAAAAAGTGAAACGTGTATCTAAAATGCAACCCAGACATTCCACTCCTAGGTGTTTACCCAAGAAAAATGAAAGCATAAAGACTTGAACCTAAACATTTAAAGCTACTTTATTCGTCATAGCTGAACACTAGGAACAACTCAAATGCCCACCAAGAGGTGAACGGAAAAACACATGGGGTGTATTCCGACAATGGAACACTGCTTCGCAGTAAAAAGAAACAAACTACTGATACATGAACAATATGCAGGAATCTCAAAAATATGATACTGAGTGAAAGAAGCCAGACTCAGGAAGGAAGGAAGGAAGGAAGGAAGGAAGGAAGGAAGGAAGGAAGGAAGGAAGGAAGG
>NC_043707.1:123474968-123540647 GCF_006229205.1 Suricata suricatta | reverse complement strand
TGCGCATACTTCAGAAGCGCTCTCATTCCCTGAGTGGCCGGCCACAGACTCACAGAACTCGGGGGCAGAAGCCCAAAGGGCCCCAAGGCATGTGTGGCATCCCTGGCAGCCCTTTGCTTGAAGACCTCCACCGTCGAAAAGCTCATTACCTCCTATCATTCATCCACCGCGAATTTGCTGAGTGCCACTTGCTGTCAGGCACTGTGGCAGGAGCTAACCGACAGCACGCACAGGACTCAGTGACCCCTGAGAGCGGGAAGATTAAAGTCGGCTCCACCTGCTACAAAAGGACACCGGGGCTTTGGAGTCAGACCCACCCAGGCCTTCTCTCAGCTCTGAGTCATCCTAGCCATGTGATCCCTGAGCCTCAGTTTTCTCACCTATACAATGGGCCCGATAACCCCTCTGCAAGATAATGTTTAAAATCATCTTGGTACAGGGCCTGGCTCACAGCAAGTCTGCGGGTGAGCTTGGCTCTGACCTCCAAAGGCTCCCAGAGAGAAAGCCCGGTGTCTTCTGCACATGAGACTCCTCCCCCAAAGCGGAAGGAGTCCTCTTAATAATCCTCAGCAGTGCCATAATACCCCAGATCGAACTGTGTGCCTCGGGGATTATTCTGAGGATACTGTCACTATGTAAAGTACGAAATGGAGGCCCAGAGACGTCAAGTAGCTTCTCCAGGTCACACAGCTCGCAGGTCATAGCTCCAGGATTTGAGCAGAGGAAGCACCTCGGAGGGAGTTTCAGATATCATGCCAGCTGGCTTCCCCCCACTTCCCACAGCTGTCCCCAGAATCGCACGCGCTGCTGCACCCTGCGTCCCCACAGACACGGCTCCGGGGCCTGTGCTGCCCTCCAGCTGCTGAGACCCAGGAGCACACGTGGAGCCCAGGGCGGCCCTCTCACCCCGCATCTGTGCGGAGAGATGTCATCACATCGGACAGGGAACCACCAAGGCCTCGTTTCTAGAGCATTCGTGCAACAACACGAAGCCGGTGCTGGTGTCCTCGGGATGCTTGAAACTGGGGACCAGTTAAACCCATAGAGAAACAATAGCAGCGCAGCCTGTATTCTGTGGAAGAAGCCTGCTGCCCATACCCACTCGTCCCAGAGAGTGGGGCACCCACCTGTCTCCCCCCACCCCCAGCTGCATCCCAGCACCTCCCAGAAGGACTAAGTCATCCCCAAATTCAGCTACATCATCCCACTGGATCCTGGAGCAGCACCATGAGCACCTACCCATTCTGCAGATGAGAAAACTGAGTTTCGGTGAGGTCAGACAACTTATCCAGTGATCAGGCTCTAAGTGGTGGAGCCCAGAGTGGAACCCGGCAAGCTGACCCCCAAGGCGAAGCTGATGAAGGAAACGGGAGATACTCGGTGTTGGTGCGATGAATTTGTAAAGTTCCCTGGGTGATTCGGATGAGCAGCTGGCTCTGAATACATCCGCCCCAGCTGGCCAATGTTCCCACCCAAATCCCAGTGGACATTGGACTCCCCCCCCCCCCCCAAAAATCTGCCCTCTTCCTGATTCCTGACAAACTAGCCATCACGCATGGAAAGCTCGCTCTGGGCCAGGCACTAGGCACTGTTCCAGACACTTGGCACAAATAGACTCACTGAATCCTCCTTTGCAGCCCATTAGACAGAGGAGGAAATTGAGGCACAGAGCACCAAGGTAGCACAGCCCCAGGAGGCAGGGCGAGGCAGCTTTCCCCCTCCCTGGACAGTGGCCCTTGGCGCTGCCCCCCCACTGCCACCTGGCACATCCCTGGGCTATAGTGGGGGCACAGCAGCATTGTGAAGCGGTGTGATTTTTATCTTGATGAGTGGCCCTTTCACAATTGCCCAAAGCGGAAATGAGAAGGGGAGAAAAAAGAAAGAGGGTGCCAGCAGAGCCTGATGGATGTGCCCAGCTGGTCACACCTGGAAACCAAACTCCACTCTCCTTTGTCTGCACAAACAAGATGTGCGCGAGGCGGGCAGGAAGCACCGGCCAGTCACCCTGCCCTGGCAGGAGAGCCTGGCGCTCCAGGCCTAGCAGGGGCTAGGGGAGCCAGCAGGGGCCGGGGTCCCGCGGGCAAAGTCACAGAGATGGGGAGCAGGCAGCATGACAACCCTGGGCGGCTGGCCTTGGGGAGGACTCCGGGCCCTGGGGAGGACACCAGGGCACCCACAGAAGGCCTGAAGGGAAGCCTTTTAGGTCACCACACTCCTCCCACCTGTGAAAGACCTGAAAGACGATCAGGAAAAACACTTCCTAGGTGGCCTTAAACCCCCTGAGAACCCCGGATCTACACACCCTGAAACCCGGCCTAAGCCTCTCGGTTGTAGGCCCCCCGTAACGGGATGCCTGCTTAGGGGATACAGAGTGGGGGCCAGTCTGCACGGGGCTTCCCGGAATCTCACACACACACACACACACACACACACACACACACACACACACACAGTGTGATACCAGAAGCTGATTGCCACAGAGCCCAGCAGGTGTGTGTTTGATGAGTAGTCACGATGATGACACTAATGCCAATAAAACGCTAACATTTATCGGCCATTTACTACGGGCCAGCCACCCGTGTGGATTCTCCCATGCCACCCTCCCAACAACCCTACGATACAGGCAGCCGGTAAAAACCCCAATTTTCAGATGAGAAACTGAGGCCCAGAGTGGTTAATTAACATGTCCCAGATCACACAGCCGGGAAGTGACAGAACACGGCTTTGAGCCCAGTAGCCAGGCTCTGGGAGATGAATACGGTCAAGGTTGGGGATCCAGAGGCCTAAGGCCGGGCGACCAGGCAGGGGCACCGGAGGTGTCTGCAAAGAGCAGGGGGAGTCTGGGTGGCAGGGAGACCCGTGCCGGCCCCGCGGCCTGCCCTTCTGGAACATCTAACTGGTGGGTCCCACCAGGTCAAGCAGCCTAGCGGGGAGTGGAGGCAAGTCAGGGACCAGCAACAGGATAAGGGCCTGTCGTGAGCAGAGACCTGCTCCATGCGGCTGGGGAGAGGCCGGCTGGGGGGTCAGGCTGAGATTTGAACCCAGCCTGGCTGCGGAACTGGAAGTGTTGGGAGCCGGAAAGCAGTACGTCGAAAGCCCGGTGGAAGTCAGCTGCCCCTGGGCTCACTAGAGAATCACACGTCCTCACTTGTAGTGACAAAGTGCCACTCTTTTTAAGCCACCAGGGTGGGCACCTTTTGCCGTGTGGGGCAGCTCAGCCTCCTCTGGTGCCCCCACCAGGAACCTGTGGCTCCTGGGACCTGGGCCGTAAATCCTCACCCGCCTCTCCAGGCGGCCCACCAGCCCCTGGGAAACCCCACTGCAGTGACGAGCTCCGAAGTCCGGATTCCCTGGCGAGGGAAGAAAGGGATAGTGTTGCCCATCGGGGACCTAGCGCTCAGAAGCCATAAAGCACGCTGGTGACAGCCGCGTGATGGGTCGAAGGCCCTGGCGGGTCATTTGCGCTCTGCTTAATGGCCACAATGATGAGGCAGTCGCTGTTTGAGAACCCCGGGTGGGCCACTACTGAGGCTTTAAATCTGTCACCGGAGGGTAAGGGAAGGGGCCGCCTCTGTTCATCATCTTCTCGGGGTGCCTGGTCCCAGCCGTTTCATTTTTCTCCCTCGGTCCTTCTCATTTGTTCCACCTCGGTCTGCAAGACAGCCACGGCACTCCCAACACACAGGCTGAATTCTCACCTGGGGACACGGGGAGGTGACAGCCACTGCATTTCCCAATCTTTGTAAAAATCGTCTTTGGGACAATAGTTTGCTGTGCTCCAAAGCGCAGGGGCTCATCTCCGAGGAGGCGAAGCATGAGGGACGAGGGGGCAGCCACAGAGGGCGAGCCAGGGGACAGAGTCCCCGTCAGGAGGCCGCCACCGGGAAAGCGGAGACTTCTTATCTCCACTGGCCCTGCCAACCACGGTGTGGGCTGAGCCACAGCCCCTTGATGGCTCACCCCTGCACCCCAACCCCGCTCCCATTAAATGGCCACTGAAAGCAGTGCCTACACCAGTCCCTTTGCCTTGCACTGGGGCAAAAAGAATGTCTTCACCAGGGAGTAATCTCATATTACCAAAAGCAAATGATCTTATTTGATCTAAGACTGTGTGTGTGTGTGTGTGTGTGTGAGAGAGAGAGAGAGAGAGAGAGAGAGAGAGAGACAGACAGACAGACAGACAGACAGACAGAGACAGAGAGAGACAGAGAAATTAAGGGCAAAAGGGAGTATCCTATGAACTCTCCGTTGGCACGAGGAAAGAAAGAGCTGGCATCTCTTGGCAGGCTGTGAATGCCCTTTAATTAAGTAATAAATTTGGAACCAGCGAATTGAGCATCGGTAAAGAAACACTCGGCTTAATTACCCGTCCATCCGCTTGGCACTGCCAGGGCACTTCTGCGCCAGTGTTGCCAAGACACACCAGCACATGGGCACTGAGGACAGAGGCTGCCCATTCCGGCTTGCTTCCAGCTCTTTCCGAGTGGAGAGAAAAAAGCAGAGGCCGAGACAGACAGAAGCAGGGAGACAGGGACAGCACAGAGCGACTGCTCTAATTCTATCACAGGGCTCTGGTGACCAGACACCAGACACGGCCAGAGTGGTTGGTGGCCAGCCCCCACCCCGTGGAACGGACTCGAAGGCATTGTTGCAGATGCTCCCCACGTAAGGCCAAAAGAAAGAGACGGGTGTGTTTGAAATGCTGCCCTTCACCATCTCCAGCTCTGCCTTGCTATTAAGGAGCAAACGGGAGCAGTACCGTCCCCAAGTGTAGCTCAGACGCCACGCCGTCGTGGTGAGCAGAGCTGCGGATGACGCACCATCTGCCCTCCCTTTGCCGCAGATACAGACCAGGGGGAAAGCAGGGCGGGGTTCCCAGGGGAGGGGGGACGCCGGAAACTGGAAGCCTAAGGCTTCAGGATCCTATTTCTGTGTCCTGGTGGACCTGGGGCTCCGGATGTAACTACAGAACTCAGAACGTGGGGCTTTGGGTCCGCTCAATGGAAGCCACTCACAAAACACCCCCCGCCAAAGGAAGAATTTCGGGGAGGAAGGAGAGCCCCTGACTCATGTGAAACCGAGATCCAGCTGCTCATGGCATGACAGGCTTCCGGGAGTCTGTGGTGGGTTCTGGAACACTTCTAGAAACCAAGAGAAGAGCCAAGTGACAAAGCTTTGGGGCACCAGAGAGGGTCTTTTCTGTCACTAAAGTGCCCCAGGAAGGACTGAGGAATCCTCATCCATGAGGGATCCCAAACCCAATCACTTGTTTCCAGCACTTTCTTCCTTAGTGGAAGAGTATGAAGAAATACGTATTTCTGGAGGAATACATATTATGGGGGAACATGTATTTCTTTCTACACAGGGGACGTGCCGATGGGATGGACCAAATCGTTCCCTCTCTGGCCTCGGATTCCTAATATCTGCCCCCATAAACCAGACAGCCTCGTGATGTGTCAGGAGTAAGTGAATCTGAAAGAGCAAAGGAGATTGCTTCAAAACGCTCTTGACTTTAAAAATGAAGAAAAGGAAAGCATTTGGCAAAGGATGTTTCGGGGTTGGCCAAATCCGGGGCTTCGGAAAAATGTCTTGAGACATTTCACCAAACTCCGAGCAAAGCCAGCAGGGCCCGGCTCTGGCCGTTACCGGTTATTTGCAGCTCGCTTCTTTCCAAAGCAATCTTCTTCTATCTGCGAGCTAAGCTCTTCTGATCCAGCCTGATTTCTGCAGCTGCTACGTGCAACTCCTCGTCTTCCCGATCTGACAGGCATTTGGAGACAGCTCTGGCAGGCGGCAGGAATGCGAGGGCCTCAGTTCCAGTCTGAGCCCCCAAGGACCCCGGCCGGCTCTCTGCATGTTCCAGAGGCTTCCAGAGCAGTGCCAAGGAGCAGCACGCACAAAGGATGCAGCAAGTCCGAGCTCTCCCGGGCGGGGCCCAGCAGGGCAGCAACGTCCTGCTCATTAGGAGGCAATAGCATGCGGGAGCCACGCTCTGACAGTTTCTGGACAGAGGGTGGGGGCGCAGACACAGGGTAAGAGAAGCGTCAGCTGCAGAGGCCAAGCTGAGAAGGCGTGTGGTCCAGCACTCAACCTCACCACCCCCTCGCCGGGCCCCCGCATGGAAGTTCTCTCTACACACATGGCACGGACCTCTGGGCCCTTCTCACATCCTCTCTTTTTTAAGTTTTGTGATCCTCCTACCCACCCCCCCACCCCCCCGTTTAATTCCAGCCTCTGTTAAACCTCGTGCCTCACTCATCCGGAACCTGCCTGTCCAGGCGACAACCCCACAAGGCCATCAGCTTCTGTGTTCAGCCTTCATCACACAGGCCGGAGGTCATCGGTCGGGGTCAAGTTCTCCAGAACCTTCCAAGAGGTCAATTCAACAGGTAAAGAATTCCCCAGAGCACGTGTCCTTTGAACCTGCCTTCCCTCCAGGGAATGTGGTCTTCAACACTGTGTTATCCACCTTTGATTGGGAAGGAGGGGGCAGGATTTGAGGCCGTAGAAGGGTCCAGTTACCAACATCTTAGCCACCTAAACAATGCCCCTACCCTGCCTTCAGCACCTCCTGCAGAAAATGAGGGTGGGGGTATGGAGGCCTTCGGAGGAGGCATTTCCCCAAGAGCATCCGCTCACACTTTTCCTATTATTTCTAATTTGTACACCTGTCAACACTTCCCAAGACAACAAACAAAATACCAGGGAATACAAGAGCTATATGCCCCCCGGCTCGTTTATTTCCAGATGCCCTTGTACGAGTCTCTGTTCACCAAAGGGACCTTTTCCAGCTGCCAAAATCCGTCTCAGGATGGGGATTCCGAGCCCACTCCTGGGCTGGGGTGATGTGTTCTTCCGGGGGTCAACATGGAAGGTTAAGACTCCGAACGACTCTAACAAATTACCTGACCCACGAAGCTTGTTTTTGTCTGATTTCCTTTCCGTCTCCCAAAGATGGCAAGTCGCAGGTACATCTGTTTTGAATATCGGCCTCTCGCCTTTGATCCTCTGCCCTGTGTCTTTCAGATGTTTCTGAGAGCTGCGGCCCGGGACCCGCCGCGCACCAGACAGAGCTTCTGGCTCCTCTTGGTAAGACCTCAGTGGAACTTCATGGATTAAACAGGGAACGATTTCTATATGATTAATTAATTAGGGTCCTACTAAGAAGGATAATAATATAGTAACTTAAATAAGACTGCAAGGCCTAGCTGCCAGTTTATAAAAAGAATCCCAAGAATAGCACGATTTAAAAGACATTCAAGAAAAGGGAGCGTGACGCGGTGGGCCCAGCTCTGACTCACGCCAGGCTGAGTTCAGGGGATTCAAAACTCGAGGTCCAGTGTTCAATCTAAGAGTTGCCTGCGTCCTCTGAGCTGTTTCCTCCCTCCGGTAAATGGAAGGATTGAGGTATATTTGGCAGGGCTGTTGCAGAAATCCAATGGATGAATGAAAACTGTATGAAAATTGCCCGGGATAAAACAGGCTTAAAATACACAGAAAATAATGCTCAAGAAATTCCGGCACAGTGGCGAGCTGGTACTAAGGATGGAAAAACATGGAAAGAAGCCCGTCAAACAGGGTCCTTTCTGTTTTATCAGCATCTTCTTTTTCATTGCACTTTTAATCTGCACATTCACCTCTAGTCCTTGGAAAGTAAGTGGATGAAAAGCTCCACCAAGAAGCATCTTAGTTGGGGCACTTCGGGGGGGACTCAGTCGGTTGAGCATCTGACTCTGGCTCAGGTCACGAACTTGCGGTTCATGAATTCAAGCCCCGCGTTGGGCTCTGTGCTGACAGCTCGGAGCCTGGAGCCTGCTTCGGATTCTGTGTCTCCCTCTCTCTGTTCCTCCCGTGCTAGTACTCTGTCTCTCTTTCTCTCTCTCAAAAATAAATAAAGATTTAAAAAAATTTTAAGACTCATCTTAGTTGATTACAGATGAATAAACACTTATTATTTACAGATGAGTAAAAGCTATTTTAGCTAGTAGATCTGTTGGTTGGTATTGCATTTGGGGGCATTAGCATATTACTGAGTGGTCCCGAAACATCTCGGTGCCCCTCTGTGCCTTACCCATCCTGTCCCTTCTGCCCTCCTCCCCATCCCCCACACTCTTGGCCGTATCACTCCTCAAGGTCTCCCACCTTGGGTCCCTTAACTGTCCTGGGGCTGGGGACCCAATCCCACAAGGCCTTGCCAGATCAATCTTCAGCTAAAGACCAGATAGTAAATATTTCAGGCTTTGCGGGCCATAGAGTCTACATCACAACTACTCAGCTCTAGCTCTGCAGTGTGAAAGCAGCCATGGACAATATGACAATGAGTGTGGCTGTGTTCCAATAAAACTTTACTTACAAAAACAGTTGATGGGCCTAATTTGGCCCAAGAATCTAAATAGTTCTTAGGTGTTCATGGTTAATATACTGGACCTAGGGACTTACTTACTCACTTCCTGGCTGGGGCTTTTCATACTTTAATGATCATATTTTCATACATGATCAATGGGAGACATTTTAGACCCTGGGAAAGTCCAGTATAAAAGATACCTAAGACATAGGGGCCTTTTGGTGTCTTTTAGTAACAACACATGCGTCTAAAGCCCGCCACGCCTTGCTGTCTATAATGCTTGCATTTTCAGATTGCAGAAAGAGCTCAAGCTTGAGAGTGCAATATAACCACCCGGAGGGCTTTGTTAAAACACAGATTACTAGGCTCCAGTCCCAGAGTTTCTGATGCAGAAGCTCCGGGGCGGAACCAGACTTGTATCCAACAAACTCCCAGGCAATGCGGAGCTAGGTGTCAAAAACCTGAAGGTATACTGCCACCTAGTGGATGATCATTAGAAGGACCCAATGCCAACTATTCCTTTGATTTTGAAGTGTACTAAAAATTAATCTTTTGTTGTGGAGAAGAGTCAGATTCATAAAGTCAATCTGTCATTTGTATAATGGGATTCCACAGTCATATTCCAAGCTTCTTTAAAGAAATAAGGTATCGTATTATTTAAAGCAACATGGCGGCAATTTTAAATCGACTTAAACCAGAAACAGATTATTTTCCACCAGGGAAAAACACTTTAAATATCTAAATAGAATAAAGCCACTGCTGGCTCTGTTCTCTGGCCACTCTCTCATTTCCAGATGCACATACTTTTCCTGAAGGACAAAATCCACACCCCAGCCTTCCAGTCCGCTATTGATGAACCAACCCCGACCAAGTGATAAAATTCAGCAGGAGATGGGTCAAAATGAGCCTGTTTCCGACGCCGGACTTCGTGATCTTTGCACGCACAGAACAGCAACAATGGCAAAGGTCTCTGGCAATGGGCAACTGTGTAAATATTTGCATGCCAGCATACCAAAAATGCAATCACCCACTCCCACCCACCCACCCCGGCAAAAGACCTGGGTCTCTAACTCCACCTGGCACAAAATAAAGGGAGCTACGGTCGCCGACAGCAGATGACTTGGGATCCCAGGCTTGGCGAGCTGCTGGGGTTTTGTCAGCGTGGAGAAACATATTAGGGCTGTGCTACAAAGGATGGCGTGGCACCAGGAGGACGGAAATGACAGGGACCGGAACGGTTTTTGATGCCAACAGTTTATATTTGATCTCCAGATGCGAGGCAGCTGACAGCTAATTAGTTTGACTTAGATCTACACAGATCTCCCCTTCTTTTTCCACACATGCTGTGGGCATGCTAGTGTGAAAATGTGTCTGCCTGGGGTTGCGCTTTGATTGAGAATTCTCTGGAATGTACACACTTGGAGCCCCTGAGAACTCTGGAGCCCCACACGCGGACCATCTGGCAAGACGGTCTTTCTCCCTCCAGCTTGGCCGGAGCGCAGGTAAGGCGGTGGCATTCTTTACCCTGGTGGCTGAGCCCGGCCTAATGAGCCGGACTAAATCGCTCGGCGTCGTGTTTCTGTAAACGAGACCACAGCTGACTGCAAACCTCAGTGGTCAAGAGCTACTGATGTGAATTCTGTGGCTGCTAATGAGAAAGCAATTGTGGTCCCTCGGCGGGTGAGCTGTTGGGGAAGAATGAGAGGCACAGGGCAAGATGGAGGTCCCCGATGATGCAGAGGGGACGCACGGACACAGTCCCTCCCTCCCTTCTTCTTTGTGGCCAGACTCAAACGTCACAGCTGCCGGGGACAGCAGGGACATCGAGACCCTCCTCTCCTCTGGCCCCAGAGGACCAGAGCTAACACTGTGTGCTAGACAGTGTTAGAAACGCCTGTAATCAACACAACAACCCTGGGAGGCAGGTGCTGTTATTACCCTTCCTGTGGAGACGAGGAATCTGAGACAGGAAACTGATCGCCCCAGGGTCAGACAGTAGGGGGACAAGCTGGCGTTTGACCCTGCAAGTCCTTTTCCAAAGACCATCCTCTTCACCCCACTACATCAGAAGACGTCACGCCTCGGGCGATCCACACCCTACCGAGTGGTCCAGGGCAACACACGTGTGGCCTTCCCTCCCCTGCGGTATAATTACACCCCAACCCTCACCACGATTCCATAGTGGACAGAGTGGGTTTCCTTGCCCTCTAACTTTGGGCTTGGCCATGTGACTTTCTTTGACCAATGGGACCTTTCACCATGTGATTCAAGCAGGGGCTTGTCATGTGCTTGTGCCATTGGTGGACTCCCTTGTCCTCATGGACCCCAGAATGAGGCTCACGGAGCCAGCCCAAAGCCAGACACAACTGAATCCAGCCTTGATCAGCAAACGCCAGCCAACACAGCATGCCGGTGATGATCATGATAGTGTTCCAACCGATACACCAGAACGCTCTCCAGAAGAAATGAAGCCCCAGAGAAGAAATATTCTTTGACCTTGCGTTTCCCCCCCGTCCCTGGACACTGGGGACCATCTGGTGACCACAGGCAATAAGCACAAGGACAAAAGGCCAACATGCCGAGGACGCCTAAGCAGAAAAAAGAACTAATCCCAGGTCTCTGTTGAGCATATCATGTCACTGAGCAATCACCCACCTCCACATTTTTGTGAGAAAAACAATCTCTTTGTTCAAGCCAGTATTAGTTGGGATTTCTATTATTCACAACCAAAGCCATTCCTAAGTGCTCTTGATTTTCTAAAGTACGGCCCAAAACTGTTACAGAAGCTGTATCATCTGGGGCTCCTGGGTGGCTCAGCCGGTGGAGTATCTGACTCCTGATTTTGGCTCAGGTCACGATTCCAGGGTCGTGGGATCTAGCCCCACATCGGGCTCCTCGCTGAGCATGGAGCCTACTTGGGATTCTCTTTCTCCCCTTCTGCTCCTCTCCCCCACTCGTTCTCTCTCTCCCTCTCTTTCTCCTTCTAGTTCTAGAAAAGAAAAAAAGACTGTCTTCACATCTCCCTCTTCTTTTTTCTTCAAGTTGGTGAATCTTTCCAGAATAGTAGGAGAGAAGTCACAAATCCTTGTTAATATCAGTCAACCCATACCTGTTTCTGCTCATCCTGGAGCCATTAGTTTAGCTGTCAATTTGGGAAACAGCTTCACTAAAATCAACCCTTGACCTTTGTCCATCGATGTGATCACATTTCTAGAACACTTCTTAGCATATCGTAGGTGCTCAATATGGCTTGTCTAACGACCAGTGCAAATGAGGTGCTGATAGTTCTCTCAGTGGGTAATCACACATGTCTCTCGGGAATCTGTTTTGGCTGCTTTGTCTTCTCAAGGGGACTCCTGGAAGTCACACCCGGGGGAATTTTGTGAAGCCTGCATCTCAGATATGGAAGTCTTCTCATGAGATGGTTACGAACAGAAACCACGGCAGCTGTTTTGAGATGTAAGTCTCCTACCACAAAATTCATTTTGTGCGCTGCATAGTTCAGTGGTTTTCAGCGTATTCATGGGGTTGTGCAACCATCACCACAATATGACTTTAGAACATTGTCCTCGCCCCAAAAGGAAACCTCATGCCCATTAACAGTCATTCTCCATCACTCCCTCACCCATGCCACTCAGCCTTGACAACCACTAATCCATGTTCTGTCACCGAGGACTTGCCTCTTCTAGACATACCATATTCATGGAATCATCCAATGTGTGTGGTCTTCCGGGTGCAACTTCCGTCACTTAACACCATGTTGTCAAGGTTCGTCCATATTGCAGCAGTCGCCTGTCAGTCCTCCACTCCTTTCTACTGCTGAGTAATATTCTATTATATGGACATACCGCATTTTATTTATCCATTCATCATGTTGATGAACATGTGAATTGCTTCCACTTTTTGGCTCTTACAAAGAATGGTGCTATGAACATTTGCTTCAAGGCTTGGAGCGGTGATAGATCTTCATTTCTCTTGGGTACATACCCACCAGTGGATTTGCTGGCTCATAACTTTTTTCCTAACATTCTGAGGAACTACCACACTGTTTCCCAAAGCCACTGACTGCATCATTTCATATTCCCAACAGCAGTGTATGGATGGTTACAATTTCTCCCCATCCTCACCAACACTAGTTATTATCTGTCTCTCTGGTTAGAGCTATCCAAGTGGGTGTGAAGTGGTATCTCACTGTCCTTTTATTTTGCATTTCTCTGAGGGTTAATGGGCTTAAACATCTTTTCATGTGCCCATTGGCTGTTTGTATAGCTTCTTTAAAAAAAATATATAGACCTCAGAGTGCCAGGGTGGCTCAGTCAGTCAAGCATCCTGCTCTTAATTTCAGCTCAGGTCATGATCTTGCGGTTCATGAGTTCAAGCCCCACATCAGGCTCTGTGCTGGCAGTGTGGAACCTGCTTGAAATTCTCTCTTCCTCTCTATCTGCCACTCCCTTACTTGTACTCTGTCTCTCTCAAAATAAATAAATAAATATTTTTAAAAATATATATATATAGAGAGAGAGAGAGTCATAAATTTAATATTTGCATCAGCCAATTTTGCTGAAAACTTTTGTGAGGCTACACTATGAAACCAGAATTCTTTTTTCCCTAATAATGAACAAAGAATTATTAAAACCAGACTAACTCACATGCTACTGATTGCCTGTATCCATGATAAATGAGAAAGATGATTCTATTTTCTCAGCCACTAAAGTCCCATTGCTATGCATGTCCGGCAGAGGAAAAAAGTAGGTCTACTTGAGGGAAATCCAAATAGAATTAGTGAAAAACTTAAATTCTAAATGGCTTTTAGAATTCCTTTTTTCTTCTAATCACACATAGTAAGTGGAACAGCTTCCTGTATGCTTTAAAATTACAACCTTTCAAGGCATCTGACTGGCTCAGTTAGTGGAGGATGTGACTTTTGATCTTGGGGTTGTGAGTTCAAGCCCCACATTGGGTGTAGAAATTACTTAAAATAATATTATGGCTTTTTTATTTATCTACTAATGTTAGTTCTCTTGAGTTACTATGTGCCAAGCATTATATTGGGTTAATTCCAACTATAAATTCATTTAAATGTCACAAGAACCCAATGAGGTATATGGTATATATTAGTTACCTATAATATGTAACAAATCATCCCAAAATTTAGCAGCTTAAAACAATAACTGTAATTCATTACCCACAGCTTCTGTGGGTCAAAAATTTGGATAAGACACAAGAGGAATGGCTTGACCCTACTACACAAATCTGGTGCCTCCGATAGCCAGACTCAAAGGTGAGGACTGAAATATCAAATATTCAGCCATCTGGCAGTTGATGCGGGCTAGTGACTGAGCCCTTCACATGGCCTCTTCATGTTCTTCCCGACATGGTGGCTGGATTCCCAACCAAGCAACTGAGAAACAGCCAGGCCCACTTTCCTCACTGTTGCAGAGACCCACCCAAGTCCAAGGGAAGAAAACATGGGCCCTCCCTGCTGTGGATTGCATTATGCACTGAGGTGGTTACTTGTCTGACGAACTTGACTGGAGGCCCAGATGAAACATTATTTCAGGGTGTGTCTGTGACGGCCTTTCTAGATGAGATTAGCGTTGGATCAGGGGATTGCATGATATACACCCCCTCCCCAGTGCGGGTGGGCATCACGCAATCCACTGAGGGCCCGACCAGGACAAAAAGCGGAGGAAGGGAGGATTCATCCTCTTCCTCCCTGCCTACTGAGCCTGCACATGAGTCTTCTCTGCCCTTGAACCGGGACTGACAGCACAGCTCCCCTAGTTCTCAGGCCTACGGACTCAGACTGAATCATACCCACTAGCTGCCCTGTGTCTCCAGCGTGCAAACAAAAGATTTACATGGAGATTACACACACACACATTTACATATATGCATAAAACTACATATGCACGTGTATGCTGGTTCTTTTTCTCTAATGCATGTTCATAAGTTGAAGTCCTAACCCGTATACCTCAGACTGGGGCCTTATTTGGAAACAGGGAGTTTACAAAGCTAATAAAACTAAAATGAGGTCATTAGGGTGGACCCTAATTCAATATAAGTGGTATCCTCATAAAATGGGGAAATTTGGAGACAGATAAGCAAACCAGGAGAACAGCATGTGACTATGAAGGCAGAGATCGGGGTGATGCTTCTACATGCCAAGAAGTCCCGAAGATTGCCAGAAAGGTACCCAAGCTAGAGGAGAGGCCTGGAGCAGATTCTCCTGTGGAGTCTTCAGAAGGAACCAACCCTGGCAGCCTTTGATCTCAGACATCCAGCCTCGAGAACTGTGAGGTGGTAAGTGTTGTTTACGCCCTTCCGTGTGCCTACTTGATTACGGCAGCCCTAGGAGTCTAATCCATCATCTCTTGATGGAAGACCATCAAACATCACGCTCTAGGAAGAGCAGGTGGAATGGAGTAGATAGTGGTATGGCCATCTTTGGAAACTACAGTCGGCCACAGCCCACCCACTGGCCAACAAAAATCGATATCCTTCCCACGTGCAAACTATACAAAACCACCAAGCCTCATCCGACCGCAGCACCCGCTTCAAGTCTAGGATCTCACCATGTAAATCGGGTCCGATGACATTGACGCTGGTTGAGCAGTTTAAGAGCACAGCTCCTCTTCATCTGGGGGGTGGTCCATTAAAGGGCCCCCACAGGCCCCGTGCCGGAATGGGACAGGTCATCAAAGTCTTCTCCTTCCATAGCAAACCTCACTCTCCTGAAGAGCCTGTAACCGTCATCTCTAAACCTACATCCACCATCCCTTTCACACTTACTCTCCCCTCATCTCCTCCCCTCATAGAATTAGATGATGTTGACATTGGAAAGCAAGTAAAGTTTAAGCTGGGCACCACACACAACCTCTGGACAGATCTTGCCCTCGACACAACGTTGGGTGAGAAAAGCCAAACCTAAACGAGTAGATACTGTATGATGCCATTTATAGAAAGATCCAAAGCTGGCAAACTAATCTGAAGTGATAGAGTCAGAATAGCTGTTACCCTCGGGCGATTAATGAGGGACCCCTCTTTGGCTTGACGTGGTTGGTGGCTGCACACGTTTACAAATATATAAAGACTCATCTATATATGCGCTCACGATTGTGCACTTTACTGTATGTAAATTATACATCTGGGGTTTTTTTTTTTTTAGCTTAAGGTTGTCCTGTGGTTCCCATACTTGGGTATTTAATAAACCAATAAATCACACACACACAACCCAATTAGAATTCATTTTCTACCATGACTATGGATTGACTAGAAAGAAACAGAATGCTTGCTTCTTGGGTTTAAAAAAATGCACAACTGGGAGTGCCTGGGTGGCCCAGTTGGTTAAGCGTCCAATGCTTGGTTTCGGCTCAGGTCATGATCTCATACCACTGTGGGTTAGAGCCCTGCACTTCGCAGGCAGTTCAGAGCCTGCTTGGGATTGTCTTTCTCTCCCTTTCCCTCTGCCCCTCCCCTACTTGCGCTGTCTGTCTCAAAATAAACCTTTAAAAAATTTTTCTTTTGTACACAAGTGTACAAAAGAGACTTGACTTTGAGGAGCCTCAAACCCCACAAGGGGGCGCGCTAACAGTTGCCATGATCTCAGACACTTTTATAGATTCTTTTTTTTTTTAATGTTTTTTATTTACTTTTGAGAGACAGAGAGAGACAGCACAAGCAGGGGAGGGTCAGAGAGAGAGGGAGATACAGAATCCGAAGCAGGCTCCAGGCTCTGACCTAGCCGTCAGCACAGAGCCTCATGTGGGGCTCGAACCCATGAACCGTGAGGTCATGACATGAGCCGAAATGGGACGCTTAACCAACTGAGCCACCCAGGCGCCCCCTCTAAGGCTGTGTTTAACTGTCCCTGCTTTCCGTCCCCACCCCCTGTAGACTTTCAGGCTGTCCCCGTGCACACCGGTCTCTAAGCAACCAAAGAGGTCTATACCAGCCCTTATTCCAGGGCCTCTGTTATTTTTAAAAGAATAAGAAATGTCAAGACAGGGTTTTGTAAAACTTCCGGTATATATTACATGGAACCGTGACACGGATGTGATAAATGGTCTATGTATGGAAGATTCCACACATCTAGACTGTATTTCTGAGATTGTTGGGTATTTCCCCATCTCTCCCCAAGGGGCCCCTTCCAGCTGAGGAAACACACAAATGCCCCTCCCATCCTATCACACACATGCACACACACGCGTACACACACGTGTACACACGGGTTTCAGCCAGGTGAGATGTTGCCAGTATCTCCCAGCTTCTCACGGCCACCCCAGCCTGCAGAGCTCCCAACAGCCTATGTTTCCCAACAAAAATCCCCCACCTCATCTAAGGGGACAAGACTAAATCCAAAGCTAAACTAGCCATCGAAAATGTGAACAATTTTAAAGACCAGAGTTGTTTGGGGTTGTTAGGATTTTTTTAGTGATTCAACCACATGTTCTGGTTCTATTGTAGCCAAAAGCCAGGTGGGACGCTAGTCCTCAGATCCCTGGGTCCTGCAAGTAGGTGT
Source organism: Suricata suricatta (assembly GCF_006229205.1). Classification (NCBI taxonomy): domain Eukaryota; kingdom Metazoa; phylum Chordata; class Mammalia; order Carnivora; family Herpestidae; genus Suricata; species Suricata suricatta. The sequence continues at coordinate 123,523,782 of NC_043707.1, read as the reverse complement.
CATTTGTCAGAAACTCTGACTGCCTTGGAGCAGAAGCAGCAGCCCAGCGCAAAGCTAATCCTGCGTCAGTGATGAGCTTCGGAGAGCCCCAGAGGAGCGTGGCTCCATAGCCCCAGCCCAGCCCAGCTCTGCAGGGGAGGAGAGGTCCGGGGAAGGGGGCTTAACAGCTCAGGGTTTCCTACCTTCAAAACTTCAGATTGGCAAAAAGAGGAAGCCTTTGCTTCTCCTTTAAAAAAAAAAAAATAAGTCAATAGTTTTGGGGGTAGGGAGGAAGTCACATGGAAACCTCCCTTGGAGATTTCTGATGGTCAGTTTGGCATTATCTTGATTCAGAGGTGACGAAAGAGGGAAGACCAAATAGAGGAAACGTCCATGAGGTTGATAATATTTATTCACTCTGTTATGACTATTATAAGTCACGCACTGTTCTAAGGACAGTACCCTCGGTTAATCCTCCCAACAACCCTCTGGGGTAGGTGTTAGGAACATGTTTTGGAGCTGGGGGAGATGAAGCACAAAGTCAGTGGGTGATACTGTGGACTGAATCATGCCATCCCCCCAAATAAAATGCTGAAGCCCATGGGGTGCCTGGGTGGCTCAGTCGGTTAAATGTCTGACTTCAGCTCAGGTCATGATCTCATAGTCTGTGGGTTCAAGCCCCGCATTGAGTTCTGTGCTGACAGCTCAGAGCCTGGAGCCTGCTTCCGATTCTGTGTCTCCCTCTCTCTCTGCCCCTCCCTTGTTCATGCTCTCTCTCTCTCAAAAATAAATAAACGTTAAAATTTTTTTTGATGCTGAAGCCCTAACCCCCAGAGTTTATATTTGGAGATAGGACCTTTAAAGATATCATTAAGGTTGAATGAGGTCATAAGAGGCCTCTGGTTAGGGCTGGGGGCCCTAACCCAGTAGGACTGGTGTCCTTAAACGAAGAGGAAGAGACGCCACACGGGCAGGGAGAAAAGGCCGTGTGAGGACACAGCAAGAAGGCGGCTGCCTGCAAGCCAAGGAGAGAGTTCGCACCAGAAACCAACCACAGGGGTGCCAGTCGGTTAAGCAGTTAAGCGTCTGACTTCAGCTCAGGTCATGATCTTGCAGCTCATGCGTTCTAGCCCCGCGTCAGGCTCTGTGCTGACAGCTCAGAGCCTGGAACCTGCTTTGGATTCTGTGTCTCCCTCTCTGTCTACCCCTCTCTCACTCCGGTTCTGTCTCTCTCTCTCTTTCTCAAAAATAAACATTTTTAAAAATTCATTTAAAAAAAAGAAAGATCGACGCCCACATTCTCCACCAAAAATAAATAAATAAACAAAATAAAATTTTAAATAATTTTTTTTAAAAAAAGGAAGAAAGAAGCCAGCCCTGGCAGCACCTTGTTCTTGGACTTCCAGCCTCCAGAACTGGGGAAAAATTAATTTCTGTTGTCAAGACCCCCAGGCTACCACATTTTCTTCATGGCAGCCCTTGTGGACTGATACAGGTCACTGGCCCGAAATCTTTTGCCTCGCCAACCAAAGAATCGGCATTTTAATCCAGCCCACTCTGCACAGTGGCTCTTGCGGTGACAGCGTAAGAGAGGGTCCTACTGGAGACTGGGACGATGGTCGCAGGAACTGCCAACGTGCACGGCCACTCACCCACACCAGCCCGCCGTGTCGAGCACTCCGTGTGTATTACCCGTGTAACGCCAACAGCAGTGCCGTGAGGTTGTGCCACGATGGCCCTTGCTTCCTAGGGCCGCAGGAGGATTCCAGGGCCCTCGACAGCCGGCTGGGGGCACCACGCTGAACTCCAAGTCACCACCGCTGTGAGAGATCATTTTGCTTTGGTCAGCTCCTCCACTTGGCCAGAGGTTGTTCAACTCAGCCTTCCAAGTGAGGTGACACCATGCAGTCAAGTAATAATTAAGCCCCCCACTTCCCTGAGACGGCCTTTGAAATATAGGAGCCAGGCGGGAAGGTGTTCCCGGCTAAGACATCACAGCCTTGGAGGGAAAAGGAGGGGCAGCCCCACCCTGGTGGGCAGGGAGGAGGAGGAGGGGGAGGGGGAGGAGGAGGAGGAGGAAGAGGAGGAGGGGGAGGAGGAGCTCTGTTAGAGGACAGGACCCAGCCAGGAGCCCTGCAGTAGGCTGAGGAGCAGAGCCACTGCCCCTGCACACTTTTTTATATTTCTTTTGGGGGAGAGAGAAAGAGGGAGAGAGAGAGAGAGAGAGAGAGAATCCCAAGCAGGGACTTGTTCGGGCATCGAACACACACAGCGTGAGATCATGACCTGAGCTAAAATTAAGATCCAGAAGCTTAACCAACTGAGCTACCCAGGCACCCCTCACCCGCTTCGAATGAGCAATAACTAACAGGGACTCAGCACCCTGAGGTCTGAAGGGCATTCCTAACTTTGCCTCTGATACTCCACCACATCTACCTAGAGAGAAAGAACACCCCCATTTTCTTCCATTGATGTCCTCTACACACACACACACACACACACACACACACACACACACCCAAAAGGCCTTGCTTCCTTGTGTAGGTGCCTAAATGCATCAGTCCCCTGGATGGAAGGACTGAGCTAAAGCATCTCGTGTCTGCTGGCAGAGCATTCCCCAAAGGGGAGGATGTGTCCCACAAGTGGGCTCAGGTGACATGGGCCCTTTTCAATTCTTTGCTGTGACCCCGTGAAAGGGAAAGTGAATGCCTTCATGCTCACTCAAGTTTGAACAGAGAGGCTGAACCTCAGATCCAGAGCCTTCATGAGCAGCAGTGTTTCCATCCTTCGGAAACCCCAAATCACATGTACAGGGCACACAACTCACTGATGCCTTGTTCATGCTTTTTAATATTTATTTATTTTCCAGGAAGAGCTCAAGCAGGGGAGGGGCAGAGAGAGGACAGAGGCTCTGAAGCAGGCTCTGTGCTGACAGGCTGACGGCAGTGAGCCCAATGTGGGGCTCGAACTCACGAACCATGAGATCATGAGCGGTGTTGAAGTTGGATGCTCAACTAGCTGAGCCACCCAGGTGCCCCCCCCCCCGTCAAGCTTTTTAATCCTTTTTTACTCTCCAAGTTGCATTTTCAATGGTTTCTGTTGCTCTGTCTTCAAGTTCACAAATGTTTTCTTCTATGGTCTAATCTGTGGTAAAATCCACAACGTATTTTTCATCTCAAACATGTACTTTTCACCTTTCTTCAGGTCTCTACTTTTTTGATCATGTGCAATACAGTTATAATAACTGTTTAGATCTGTGTCCTAATCCAAATGTCTATATCACCTCATTCATTGAGTCCAATTTTCTAGTTTCTCTGATTAGATGCTAAACATTGCGAATTTGATATTGTTGGATACTGAATGTTTCTATGTTTTTTATAACAAATTATTCTTTTTTAGATTTTTTTTCATTTTTTATTTATTTTAGAGACAGAGCACAAGCAGGAGATAGGGGCAGAGAGAGAAAAAGACAGAATCTTAGTTAGCTCCGCACTCAGTGAGGAGCCCATGGGTGGCTCAGCCCCACAACCCTGGGATCATGACTTGAGTTGCAATCAAGAGTTAGATGCTCAACCAACTGAGCTACCCAGGCACTCCCTATAACCAGTTATTCTTGATCTTTGTTCTGAATGTATTTAAATTATTTAGAAATCAACACCCAAGCAGTATTTAGTCTCCACTCTCGACACAAAACCTCCTTGTCTCCTACCCCATGAATTACGAACTTTTCCATTCCAGCTGGTGGATACACACTATTCCTGGCCATGCGTGATGCCAGGTACTATTCCCTTCACTCCTTTCAGGTGGTTCTTTCCTCCCCGTCATCAGCTCGCACACATGCTGATTGTACTCAGCCTCATACTTGAAGGGGCGGAGTTCTGCGTGTGTGGCTCCCTCCTCTCCCGCACTCTGTACTGTGAGCTCTAGCCACTGTGGTCTCCCCAGACTTCCAGCTCAATCTCCTCAACCAAGGGAGCCACTGGGCTCCGCCTGGGTTCTCCCTTCCCACACCACCGCCTAGAAGCACTCGATAGGCTGCAAGCTGGGGTGATCATAAGGCTACCCTGTTTGCTCTCTTAGGGACTACTGGCCTTCCTTGCCTGATTTCCACTACCTTGAAAACTTGTCTTATGTAGTTTATTTGGTTAAGTGGCAAGGCAAATCCATTTCTTGTCACTCCATCTTGGTTGGAAGGAGGAGTCTCCCATTCACTCCTTCAGCTGGATTTTTAAATTTTCTTCAGTAGGTCTTGTCCCTTCTCATTAAGTTTCTGTCTGAAAATCTAATTTTTATTGTTATTCTGTCTCCTCTCATCTCCATCCCTAGGTGCTTTTTTTCTAGAGTGGATAAACTGTATGTTCACATATACATATTGGCTTTTGTATATGTAATAATTTACCAACAGATGTCCTGAAATTGAACCATGCATCGGTCATCAATTTACTCAGCCGTGAGAAACAGGAAGATGAAATGTAGGCACCTAGAACTAGTGCAGCAAGACTTTCGTGCTCATGCTGGTTAGCTCATGGCACAAGATGACTGCTACAAGTCCAGGCTTCACATCTCTGATCCAAGCAGGAAGGAGGAAGAAGCAGGGGGTGGCAATTCCCTTACCAAGAAAGCAAAAGATTTCTCAGAATAGATTAGATGGTCTTATTAGCCAGAACTCTGTCTGTAATATCAAGTCCATCGAGAAGCAAACGGGTAGTTGGAAATTTTGCCACAAATTCACCAAAAAAATCAGGGTTCCAGTGGGTAACAAAGAACAGATAATTGATACTGGGCAGGCAACTAATAGGTTTATAAGCTACTCTTGCATTCTTAGAATAAACCTTTCTGGCTTATAGTGAACTATGCTTTTAAGTACCTTTGACAATGTTCTGACTTTTTTTTCCCCTTGGCTATTGCAATATTCAAGACCAAAGACTTGAACAAGATAGTTTAAATGGAAATAGAAACATATTCAATATATTTTTTAATGTTTATCTATTTTTGAGGGGAGAGAGGTCACAGAGAGGAAGGCACAGAATCCAAAGCAGCTCCAGGCTCTGAGCTGTCAGCACAGAGCCCGATGCAGGGCTCCAACCCACGAAATGTGGGATCATGACCTGAGCCGAAGTCAGACACTTAACTGCGCCACCCAGATGCCCCCAATTCAATATATTTTCAGAGGCAGTATCAAGGCCTTTTGATGAGACCTGATTAACTGCACATGCAGATGCTAGAACCAGAAACAAAATGAGTGCAGAAATAGTGCGACGTGTGTGCCCCACACGCACAGGCGAGGCAGAGCAAGGCTCTTCAGCAGGCTCCACACCCAGCAAAGAGCCTGATGTAGGACTTGATCCCATGACCACGAGATCATGAGCTGAGCCAAAATCAAGAATTGGATGCTTAACCGACGGAGCCGCCCACGGACCCTGACTGCTATGTAAATTCCAGATGGGAATAATCACCAGTGGTATTCAATGGTCCTCAAAAACAAATGCGGATAGATTTATAAAATTTTCTCAGATTTGGAATGCCTTCATTAGGTAGTTAGCATTGTATTCAACACATAGTAAAAACCGTACCAATCTGTCTCTCTGAACCTTTCTTAAAACTATTGTGATAAGTCTTTACCTTTCAGCTACTATAATATTTACAGACAAAATTACACATTTAATTGCTTCAAAATAACATGGGACTCATGGAGGGGAAAGGAGATAGAAATGAAGTGAAACCAGGGGTGCCTGGATGGCTCAGTCAGTTGGGCCTCCAACTTCAGCTCATGATCTCACATTCATGGATTCGAGCCCTGCGTTGGGCTCTGTCCTGACAGCTTGGACCTGGAGCCTGCTTCGGATTCTGTGTTTCCTTGTCTCTCTGCCCCTCCCACCTCATGCTATCTCAAAAATAAATAAAACATTAAGATAAAAAACTATGAAACCAGACCTGCTGGTTGATGATTATTGAAAAAAGGGCATATGGGATTCATTGTATTACTGTCTTCTATGACCTGTTTTGAATTCCCCATAAATGAAAAAGGTTTTAATGTTTATGCAGTGAAAGCATAGTTTAACATACATATATACAAGTGTGTGTGTGTGTGTGTGTGTGTGTATATATACACAACTACTTGTGCTAAACAATAGTGTTGAGTAGGGATTCTGTCCCACAGGATATTTGCTTTTTATAAAAGGAATTGTATATGTCAACATTCGCAGGAAGACAGTTCTGCTGCTTCCTGAACCCGGCTCTAAGCAGCCGTGGGTAGACAGACCCTCCTGTAGCCACGGCCGCCTTCCTTCCTCACTGCACAACCTCCAAGGGCTGCCGAGTTCAGCTCTAGATCTTGTCAAATTCATAACAGTACTCGAAGCAACAGTGACTGCATTTATGGATGCTGCCAATAATCTGAAGCCCAAATGCTTCAAAGATCAGTTCATGTACATTTAAAATACATAGAAAAATAATTGGGATTTATACAAAGCAGATTTTTACAAAACAAGTACACTACATCTTAAAATACATCTTCTATCCAAGCACAGAAATGGGGGGACGTACATGGGAGTGTACGTTTAAGAACAACGTTTATTTCTAAATGCTGATTAGGAAGGCATCGTGGACTGACTGCTGATTTCCTGGTGTAACCTGAAAGAGAACTTCAAATTGCCAGCATTCATGGGCTTTTAAAAACAGTTCCTGACAGCTCCTGAAGGAGATTAGACCGCTGTTCCTCTTTCCAAATTCTGTTTAATTTCGGCTGTGTATTTCCCATAGAATCTTTCTGCTTTCTTGTTGAACTTGGCGTTCCTTTCATTAATGTAGTCGATGTCTGCATCGTCGTTGTAAGGCCGTCTCCGGCTGTATTTGTCTCGTTTTTCAATTCTGGCAGAAGAAAAAAATTTACAAAATTCAAAATTGCCTTTTTTTTAATAAAACATGAACAAATAGCTATAAGTACACTTATAAACCAGTACATTTAGAATAGCGCGCTTGGGGGTGGGGGCAGTTTTCATCAACATAAAGTTGAAACTGCTAATTGACAGCACCACCCTGGGTATGAACCCTGAAATTAAAAAAATACAAACTCATCTTCAGAATGCTTCTAAAAGAGCAGCAATACATTGTTAGCAACTGGACACATGAAATCTTAAATGACTACAATATTTATATTAAAAATAACCACAGCTAATATGGAGTCTGAATGTACTAGATACTGTATGTATGTGCTACATACTATTTTTTTAATGTTTATTTATTTTTGAGAGGGAGAGAGCATAGGTGAGCATGAGTGGGGGAAGAGCAGAGAGAGAGAGAGAGAGACAGAATCTGAAACAGGCTACAGGCTCTGAGCTGTCAGCACAGAGCCCAACACGGGGCTCGAACTCACAAACTGTGAGATCATGACCTGAGCCGAAGCTGGACACTTAACCAACAGAGCCACCCAAGCACCCCCAAGTTTTCAAAGTTACATATATTAATTCCTAACATATAAATTCATTCCGCTGTGCCTAATACTCAGCCATATCAGTATGAAGAAACACAAATATAACAAAGGTATGTTTACTAGAACATTCGTACTTCTTTGAATAATGAACTGGTGACGAAGGTGAAAGCCCTTGAAGAAGAATTTTCTTTGGACTTTTTCCTGCTTTAGTTGTAACAACTCAATTTCAGCAATATTTCGCATCTCCATCCCAAATCGCACGGACTCGATGCACACTTGCTGTCCGCCCCCAAAATCACAACGGAGGCCAAGTCAGAAATGAGCAGCACGGCATCTGCTCATGCAGCTCGCTCTCCGCACACTACGTCTGTTCTGTCATGAAACGTTTACACTGTCAGGCCGCCGTGCTGAGTACTCACTGCTTCTCCAGGTCTGTGACCATCCTATCCACCTCCTCCGAGGAAGGCACGTGTGTTCCGTGAAGAAGACTGTTGGATGTTGGGAAAAACTCCTCTCCGCTGGAGAGACAGCAAAGCAGACTCACAGTGACACTACACGGTTCCACAGTTTCACATTTCAAGCTAAACCACCACTCCCGGCTGGTGGTAAGATACATACATACATTTACCTGGGAGAACACCTTAACCTGTATTCTGCTTTTTTAAAGAGAAGCTGGAATTGGAAGGGACCTGAGACATCACCCACCTCCTCCAACACCTCCTTTCTTCTGGTGAAAGGGCCAAGGGCCAGAGGTTAAAGGACTTGCTTCTAGGTTCAGGTTCTCTCTCTTCCCACTAAAGGGAAGGGGTCAGCGACCCTCTCACCAGGCCCGGCCTCGGCCACACCCATGGGTTCCTGCCTCCTTCATGGCCGCCTTCACATCACACCAGCGGGGCAGAGTAGTTGTGACAGAGACCCAAGAGTCCACAAGGCCTAAACTATCTGCAGAAGCAGCTCACCCATCCCAGCCTTCTGCCTCCTGAAATATCTGAGTCGCTATGAGAATCTGGTTGTTAAACTCAACACCCAGCGAGAAAAATAACCAGGTGGGAAGCTTAACTGCTGTGGAGTGAGCAATAAATAGTATTGGCAAGGCCAGAGAGCACTGAGGCAGCCGCTGATGACCTCTACCCAAGCACGAAGATGTATTTGTCTTTATGTATGTGCCTGCGTGGGTCTACACACCACACACACACACACACACACACACACACACACACCCCCCCCCCGTCCCTTCAGAATGAAAACAGGACTTGCATTAATCCTGTCAACTCACTGTTTTTCTCGCAGTCTCTCATACGTCTCCATGTCGGGTTTGATCTGCTTGGTCAGCCGATGGTACTGGCGTAACTGGGCAGCGGCATAATCTAGAAATAAAAGGAGCACCAGGAAAGATAGATTTCCCAGTTCTGTCATTACGATCCAGAGAAAATCAAAATCTGTAGTAGCAATATTTGCACAGGACCCCAAGCCGAGCCTCTGCCCTGAAGGTGACGATGACACAGGCTTTTATGACTTTGACCACTAAGAATAAAAGCATCCAGCTGATTCAAGTACAGCCTTTTTTACTTCTGCCCTAATGAGACATATTTGTAGTTTTCTTGGGTTCAGGTCTCCCGGAGAACATTCCGTGAAGGGGCACAGCCTTTCTTAAAACCGGCCACACTAAAGGTAATGCTTACCTAGCAGGGCCGGTCAGGAAAATACCAGCTTTACCTGAGAATCCCAGGTCGGGGCTTTTCCTCCTCTTTCTCCTCTCCCATCTCTCCGCGTCCTCTGCGCTGATCTCCAGCAGCTTCACTTTCTCGTAGTCTTCCCCTCTCGCTGCACATTCCTAAACAGAAAGAAACTGTTAATTCCTGCAATTATGAGAAAAGCAATCATTCGATCCATTTTAAATCAACGCTGAATAAAGATACCAAGCAATACTTCAAAAATAATGATTAACCCTTGAAGCAAACCTGGGAACTTACTATGGTAAGAAGGGAGTGCATCAGTTTAAAATACTTATTCAATGTTTCTCAGGTGTCAGATCCCCTTTTAAATGTTTTACATGCATTTAATTCGTAATTAGCTCAAATAATTATTACGGTCCCCATTTCACAGACCAGAAAACAGAGGCACAGGGAGCTTAAATAACTCCCCCAGAGCGCCGCCCCTAGTACAAAGCAGAGCCGCCACGTGGACTCGGCAGTCTGGCTCCAGAGCCAGGGCACGAAACCACCGTCTGCTGTCTCGATACAAGAGAAGAATTGGATAAACAACTTATAGAGACAGCGGGTAGAACCTAACCTTCTTCTTTTCTTCTTCCTGCAGTTCCCACTCCAGACGAGCCTTTTTGGCTTCCCAGTTAGCAGGTAACTTGAGTCTTTTGTCTTCTTCAACAACTTCCTGGTGATTTAACTTACGAGCCTCATTCTAAAACCGTAACACAAAAAGTCTGTGAGCTGAGACACAAAAGCAAATCCAAACAAAATCTTGCCCACTCTGAAAAAGGTCAGGTAAGACACATTACCGAGGGGACTCTGTTACCCTAAAAGCACCAGACAGACAAGGATATTAAGCACGAGAACACACTGTGTATGTGTACGGTCAAGAAATGTGCTGGGCTGCACGGGGTAGGGGCCTGGAGGTTACCGTCAGCTCTGCCTCCGTTTAGCCACGTGACCATTTTGCACTTGGGGTTGGATTGGACAAGGTGCGAAAAGTGGAGAAGGCGTACTCCTTCTGGAGACTCTGGATGGCATGAAATAATATTACATCATATGAGGAGAAAGATGTTCTACTTTCAATTCTCTTTTAATCCTGATTAATTCAAGGGGGAAAAAAACCTCAACTTGGGGCCGAGGGCTTTAGCACCGATCTTAGTATCGCTGGCCTTTTCCAAGTCCCTCTTTTTTAAATATTTTAACAGTTTACCTTATGGCAAAGGAAAGGTATTTTCCATTTTAATTACTGTGTGAAGAATGTGATTTAAAATGAACTTCACTGGGGCCCCTGGGTGGCTTAGTAAGGTGAGCAGCTGACTCTTGGTTTCGATCTCAAGGTTCAGGGGATCAAGCCCCGCCCCGCCCCCCCACATGAGGCTCCGCCCTGACAGTGCTGAGCCTGCTTGGGGTTCTCTCTCCCTCTCAGCCCCTCCCCTGCTCGCACATGTGTGCAAGCTCTCTCTTAAAAACAGACTTAAAAAAATGAACTTAACTGCACAAAGCCAAGTAAGTATATCATCTTAAGGACAACATACATAAATGCTTCTTAGGTCACAGGTTGGTGGCAGTCCAGGAAGCCATGCCTCCTAATTTCCAACGACATATACTTTACACAGTCCCTCCAAGTAAATACTTAAGTGTGTTCAATTCTTTAGTAACTTTCTCTAGGCAAAGAGAGGCACTCCTTACAACTACCATCCCTCTTACTTTCTGGTACTCCTGCCTCTGGCAATGCCCTCCAGTCAGAGACACCAAAAACACACCTGCAGCCAAACAATGTTGTGTTCAGTGCACTGAAGGGGACAGCAAACCACGGGGAGCTGCAGGCATTCCAGTGAGAGGGTGCGACGGGGGGCTGGTTACGGGATTTAGGTTTATTTGTACCAGGTGACTGGGGTCGGGGATAAGGTTCAAGAGAGTGTGGCTGTGCTCTGCATTAGACACTGTCAGAAAGACAGGGCATTCGATGACTGGGTGTCACAGTTCTTCTACAGGATGAATGGGGGGAGACTAATTGGTCCTAACAATCACTGGCGTTAGCAGAAGGGGGCAATGTGTGGGCATTTCTGTGGTTTGGACAGTCTTGTTTTTGTCTCACTCCACCAGCGTGACGGAAGTTTCTGAAAGCGCAGCCAAGCTGTCAGTCAGGTGACTTAAGCCGCCTTGTCCTTCCTCAGCTCCAATTGCTGCCAGTTGTTTGCTGCACTCTTAGCTCTAACAGGAATTTCCTTACTTTGCATCTGTTCCCTCTGCTTCCTCCAGCTTCTTTGTCTGGTAATACCTTACACATCTTTCACATCAAAGTTTAGGGGTCACCTCTTACAGGAGGCACTCCCAAGAACCCCTCAAACGGTGTCCACCTCTCCTCTGCACTCCCAGGGCACTTTGTTCCTAACGTTAGCCATATAACCCTGGCTATAAACCGATCTCCTCTACTTCAGAGCAAAGGCGGTATCTTAATCATCTAGCTCCCCACCAAATAAGTGAGCCACTGACACTACAGACTTGCAGAGATCTGCTGGTATTTTTTGAATAAACAGGCAACCAGCTCTCTTATTAACACTGGAGGAGTTTCTTCCAGTCTCCAGCTCTACATAACCCCGAGGTCCAACGAAGAGCTTGTGAGACTACACAGCAGGAAGGCCGTTAGTAATAGAGACCGCCCCCCGCCCCAAACCTAGCCCAGATTAGTTAAAGCAGAAGTGGGTGGGAGGAGGGCTGGAGAGAGCGTGTATTTTCAAAAGTGATCGCAATCTGTTGACCGGGTCGAGAACCGCCAGGACAGAGATTTCATTCCACTCAGCCGGTCTGCCAAGCACCCTTCTGAAGCTTTCCGGTACCTCCGCGAACCGGCACGGGCCTGTCCCAGGGGACCAGCCTCAGCTCCCTCCCGGGCTACTCACCCGCTTCAGGTGCAGCTCCCGGAACTTGCGCAGCCTCTGTTCGCGCTTCTGGGCGGCCAGCTCCGCAGCCGCCGCCGCCGCCAGGGGCTGCTCCCCCTCCTCCGCGCTGCCCACCGGTACCTGCGGCGAAGAAAACCCGTCGCAGGAGGGGTCGGCTCCGCTTTTCCCGGACCACCCTGGCCGATTCCCCGTCGGTGCTGAGCGGCGGGCCAGGCCCTCATCCCAACCCCCACCTCAGTGTCTGCGCCTCCCTGGCCCGGCACCCCGGCATCTCCTCCGCCCCTGACCTTCGCCGTCCTCCGGAGCCTCCCCACACAAAAATCCTTGGGTCGAGCCGGCAGAACTTACCTTTTCGGCTAAAGTTGCAGCCGCCATCACAGCCTCTCCCTCGCCACTTCCGGCAACAACACAGACCACTTCCGTCCGCCTTTGGCCCGCCCCCGCCCATATATGAAAAACATACCATGAGCCCCGCCCCTTCCCAGCGGTCTCTGGAACTTGGGACCAATCCCTGCCCCTTTTAGCAGTAGAAAGTTTTCGATTGGGTAAGGGCTTGCGCAGCCTCAAAAGGCCGCAGAGGGAAGGGCGGGGAGGGGTGAAGTGGGAGGAAAAAGGCCGGAAGCGCCCAGAAGCGGACGGCTGTGAAGGGCCGGCTGAACCCGGGCTTGGTAGAAAGGCACCCCGAGTGCGTGCCACTGCCTCGAGCGGACCGTGTTTCCCGTTCAGCGCTCAGCCTCAGTGTCATCGCCTGCGAGGCAGACGTCTCCTGACTACCTTGGCTCCCATCAGCCCCTGATACTGTCACGTGGCACCATTTTAATGCTCTTCGGTAGTGGGAGATATGTTTCTCTTCTGTGCCTTCTTTTCCCCCATTGGAGAATTGTATAACGTTTCTGGACGTGAGAGACCATTTTGAGAGAAGCTCCGTTTTCCTTTTTAAAACAAACAGCTAATGAACTCCACCACTTCTTTGCTCCCCTCCATAAAGAGCGTGTTCAAGGGGTACCTGGATGGGTCAGTCGATTGAGCGTCCAACTTTGGCTGAGGTCATGATCTCACAGTCCGTCGGTTCGAGGCCCGCATCGGGCTCTGTGCTGAACGTTTGCTCAGAGCCTGGACCCTGCTTCAGATTCTGTGTCTCCTCTCTCTGCCCCTCCTCCGCTCTCACTCTGTCTCTCAAAAATAAATAAATGTAAAATAAAAACCTTTAAATAAATAAAGAGCATGTTCAACTGATAGTATCCACCTGTTAAAGTAGCTTAAAAAGAACAAAGGTACCAAAAGAAAAATTACAATTTAAAATGCCCTAAATTCCCTCCCCTCCTTGCACTCTCTCTCTCTCAAAAACAAACATTTAAAATGCCCCAAATTGGCGGATGGACGACAAGAGGTAGAGAGAAAAAAATTAACTTAAAAAAATAGCGCCTGGGTGGCTCATCAGTTAAGCGTCGGACTTTAGCTCTGGTCATGATCTCATAGTTCGTGGGTTCAAGCCCCGCATGGGGCTCTGTGCTGACAGCTTGGAGCCTGCTTTAGATTTTGTGTCTCCCTCTCTCTGCCCCTCCCCCACTTGTGCTTTGTCTCTCCCTTTCTCTCTCAAAAATGAATAAACATTGAAAAATAAATAAATAAGTAAATAAAATGCCCCAACTTAAATATTTGGGATATGCCACTAACAAACAAGGATTTTCTCTTCGATCCCGAAATAAAAAGCATTGCTCCTTTCCCCTTCCTCAAACCCAACAAGAGACAAACTGGATATTGCTGAAATCAGATTCCTAATTTCTCTGCTATTGCTCAATCCTTAAATGTCTTACTTGAGGCACTCTAACCTACAGCCCTTCCACTGGTTTCCTCAAAAACCAACCACAGGCTTTTGAGGAAGTAAAACAGCTCACTGAATCCCTGCTTTGGGGCACCCCAATGATCGATTGCCCTTCTTCCTCTTTGTTCACAACATGAAGGTAACGCTTCAGGAGTTCTGACATAGAGACATGGAGACCAACACAGGACTTTAGGGTACTACACTCAGCAGCTGGATCCAAGAGCCAAGGGACCGCCATCCTGCATGAGAGCTTTATTTTGTCAGAAGACACAAAAGAACTAGTCATGGGTTCCCCTTTGACCATTTAAGGTCCCCATTCAATGGAAACTCTTATCTGCTAGCAAAGTGACATCCTATGCCATTCTCCTGCAGTCACCTTCAAACATCTGTCACCAGATGCTGTTTAAATCCTGCTACTCTTTTTTATTAACTTTATTTTTAAGTAATCTCGACACCAAACGCAGTGCTCGAACTCACAACCCTGAGATCAAGACCTGCAAACTCCACTAACTGAGCCGGCCAGGTGCCCCTAAACTCCACTACTCTTTTGCCTCTTCCCTCTGACGCGATCCCTCATGGCTATATTATGGCAACTGGTCCACTATTGACTCCTGGACTAGATCTTAAAGAAAGTCCCATTGAAAATGCTGAACTAATTTGGTTCACCAATAGTTCTCATTTAAGGGGTAAAACAGGAAAATATCAGGCAGGATATGCTGTAGCCAGCTACAGACACAATGGAGACTCATCCTCTACCTCAACTGTTTTGTTTTATTAGTATAGTTGACACACCATGTTACACTTGTACAACATAGTGATTCGACAAGTGTATGCATTCTGCTGTGCTCACCACAGGAAGAAAACGTTTTATTCCATCATCCTTCATCACTCTCCTACTTCTCCTATCCTATGATGGTTATTCAAGCTCAACTGTCCAAAGTTTCATTCGCACGTGATCCTGATCCTCGCACTCCTAATTGTAGAAATACTTGTGTGAAGTGGGGAGTTTCACAAATACTTAGATGCCTAAATACTTAATATTTAGGGAAACTCAAAGGCTATGTGAGCATATAGGATGGTTAAGCCAGCTGAAATATTTGGGATATTCCTCCTTCTTGGTGGAATTCTCACGGCTTTTGCTCTTTGATACAAAGTCACTTCTCTGCTGGGGATAGAATCCCTTCTTTAATAAACTCCAGTTCTGTAGAACTCATTTAGGTTAACGACAGATACAACTCTGGGTTGCTTTGCCTCACATTTGTTCCCAATGCCCTGGAGCTCGTCTATAAATTTCCCCAATAGAGACAGGCAATAAATCTGCAGAAAATGCACAGCACAAGTAGCATCGTGTAATTTTTAGAAAGTATTTGTTTGGGTTTCTGCTTATCCTATGGTGTCGGGTCATGGGATGGACACCTGATGGAAATGTGTTTCTGCAGGAGGCCCCACTCATTTGCCCAAAATAAAAATCAATCCAACTGTTGAATATGTGGACAACTTCCACTCTCCAGCTCATCAGAATTACTATGGTGGATATAACCACTTCACAGGGGAGGTCAGAAGGACGTAAAGCAACAGATTAAGGAGGAACATCCTGAAAATGGTATCCTTAGTACATCTGACATGACCAACACGGATCCAGAAACCTGGCCTATGCCACACACGATTAATGATATGGGACATAAGAATTATTTTTCTGTTAACCAAACTATGCAGGCAGCCCATCAAATTGTTAACCAAAAAAATCTTAAAAACATGACTGTTGGAACCATGAATGGCTATACCCAGATTTGGGATGAGTTTTAGGTGCCTTACCCCAGGTTATGGACATTTGAACACCCAAACGCCCCTACGTTGAGAACAACAACAAAATTCACTCTAAACAGAACAACCCAGTTACACCCGAGATGTGGGATGTGGGATATCTGGAACATGGTAAGCATTCTGTTATACTGAGGGAAAGTGACTGGTTTGGCACGAGTTGGTCACACTGTCCTGGTGTTTACCGAGCAGCCCTGAATGGAACTCAGCGGTTATGTGGCACAGATCTTTGGCCATGACTTCCAACTGGATGGTTAGGTCACTGCACCCCGGTTTTCCCTGGGCACAGGGAGAATTCATCCCACCATCTTTGTTCCCTCTGTTGGCCTGGATGTTATAACGTACATAGAGGCTTTACTAAATTTACGACAAGCTTTAAATGATACCCAACAAAGAATGTTGTGTGTTCTCACCCAATAAATCTGCTACTGTGTCATCTTTACTAATAATCATTAGGAGAAAACAAATAGATGCCCTAAATTATCCTTCTACATAGTCATTTTATACCTGTGCGATTGCAACTGTAGGGTAAATTTCCAGGTGTGTAATAGTCTGGCCAAAAAGTAAATACCTTTGTAATTTTTATAGATATTGCCAAATTGCACTCCCTAAGAGGTGTATCAATTTTCAGTCCTACATGACCTCTCCATTTGATCTGGGCTCCTTCAGAGAATGGTGCCTGGGTTCAAAAAAACAAAACAAAACAAGCATCGCAGGGCACCTGGCTGGCTCAGTTGGAAGAGCGTGCAATTCTTGATCTCAGGGTTGTGAGTTTGAGCCCCATGTTGGGTGTAGAGATCACTGAATAAATAAATAAAGACTTTTTAAAAAGCTCCCAAGAGAACTAGTTGGAATCCATCTTACCTTTTATGACTTAGCCTCAGAAGTCACACAGTGTCACTTCTTCCATGGTCACATATTCAAGGATTAGAGACATAGATCATACCTTTCCTTGGGGAGTGTCGATGTTGCATTGTAAGAATAGCATAGGACAGAAGATCTTCTATCATCCTGGAAAATTCATTTGGCCACACAACTCTCTCTGTTCTTTTTACTAAAGCTATTTAAACATAACTTGAACAAAGAGTTCATTAAGACCTCAAAAAATTATGAAATTGTTACCATATCCCATGAAAAGAATTGTGCTAGATATTGTGTTTGCTCCTTTACAACCACCCTCCTCCAGTGTCCACTCTGTTCTGCACCCACAAGTGCTGGCCTGTATGGACGGCATCAATAAGCTCTCTTGGTGATTGCTCTCTTCTCATTGGGCCTGCCAATGAGTGGCATCTACGGAAGAGAGGTCTGGGAGAAGTGAGGTCAGGATACTTATCCCCTGCCTGGATTATGGGTTGGTTGCATCTCTTTAGTCACAGCCTCTGTCTGAAGACCCTCCCTATCCCATCCTTCCCTTGCCTCTTTAGGATTAGGGGTAGCAATGGCTTCCCTCTACTGGAATGCCTTCCCTCTGCTGCTAGGCCTAGAATGCTTCACTTTCTTTTGCTGGTTTCTCTTAACCCAGTCTACAACTTTGTAAACAGTCATTCAACTCTCCTTAATTACTTGGTTTCAGTTTGGAGGGCTCTGATAAAATATTTTGTAAAACCTGTAATTCTGATGTGATCTTACTGAAAATAATTTTGCCACTGACATTTCTGTGTTCCTAAAAAATATAAATACTTGTAATATTCCTCTGTCAATTCATCCATATGCAGAAAAAATAAAGGCCTACATTTGCTGCTTTAAGACTAAGAAACTAGTCTCTTTTAAATTAACAGCACCAAACAAGTAATTTCACACTTTACACTTAAGTAAACACAACAAAGAATGAAGAGCTATACAAGGGGAAACTGACCCTTAAGGTGGTGGCAGTTGGGGCTTCCCTGAAGGAAGACATTTAAGAAAATCTCAGACAGAAGGAGGGCACATCTAATGACAAATGATAAAAATCAGCAGTTACTCATCATTTGCTATGGACCAGGGACTAGTCACAGATATGTCACCCATATTACCTAGTTTGTCCTCAAGCTAATATGTGACATGGGTATTGCTTTATTTCTTTTTCATATATGAGGAAGCAAAGAATAAATTAGTAAATAAGAGCGATTATACAGTTCATTATTGAATGAATGGCAGATCTATAAAGAATGGTGTTCTGTGCAGAATTTTCAGAAGAAAGCCAAAGCCTCAAATTAATCCAAGAAATGTTACCGCATCATGAAGATGCTCCAGATCCCAAATAACCCCCAATTTGTTCCTTCCTTTCTATTCCTTATTCAGAAATCTGAATTACAAGGCTGGTCAGTTGACGGTCACAACCTGTGCTCTGGGTCGCTTTCTCATACATTTATTTGGTGGTTTATTCCGTTTTTCCCTCTTCCTCCTTAACTTCCCCAACACCATTGACGCCCAGCTTCCGATTTTACCTGTGTTGGCCATGTGGCTCCACTCAAAAGCGCCTGCGCACAGGCCTGACCCAATCGGATACCACCCAAGGCTGCGGCCGACGGGGATTGGTTCCCCATCTCCCAGAGTAGCAGAAAGGGGCGGGGTTTCCCCGGAAACCTGTGGCTCCCGGCCTCCGGAAGTGAGCGAGAGTCGGCAAAGTTATTTGTTGTCGCCGGAAGTGTGGAGGGTACCGCGCTGCCGGGGGATGGCTGCTGAGGCTGATAAGGTGGGTGGCAGGCTTTGTCCAGGGGCTTGGGATAGGAGCGTCTGCCGGTAGGGCTTTGGCCTTGACCTAGGAGCGATGCCACAGAGGGAGGCGCAGACACCATGGGGTCGGGGCGGTGTGAGAGCTTGGCCCGGCCCGGCGGGGCTGGAGAGAGGGGATCGGTCTGGGCTGCCCCGCCTCCAGCCTGTCCTCCTCGCTGCAGCTGCAGGTGGACAGCCGGGAAGAGGGGGAGCGGCCGCCGGCCACGGCCACTGAGCTGGCCGCCCAGAAGCGCGAACAGAGGCTGCGCAAATTCCGGGAGCTGCACCTGAAGCGGGTGAGTAGCCCCGGAGGCATCCGAGACTTGTCACCCAGGCAGCCCTGTGCACCTTTGTGGAGGAACGAGGAAACCACACCAGCGCTCTTGACAGACCCGCAGGGCCGAAGAAAGATCTAGCCAGCACACTGGCATCACTCTGAGAACCCTTAAAAAATGCTCCTGCTTAGGCCTCACTGCCAATGTCCCATTTAATCAGTTTCTGGGCCCAGACATTGGTATTTTTCTTTTTAAGAGATGTCTCCCCGGACTCTGACTCTGCTCTCAGCCTGTGATTCTGTCAAACCCTCCTTATGGAAGGAGATGCCGCGGACCGGAAATGGAAAGAAATTTGTCTGTTGTCACACAAGTTAGCTACTCATTCATTGTACAGAAAACTGCCCACCACCCCCGTGGTCCCCCCAGCTTCTAGTGTGTCAGAGCCCACTAGATAGTGCTGTTACACTGGCAAATATGGTAAGTCTTCTGCCTGGTTATGGAGGCAGATCCGTAACCAGTAATGACTCCACGACTTGTAAATGCCATTGTAGAGCGAGGAACAAAATGCCTCTCATACAGAGAAGGACAAAAACAAGTAAAGACTGATGGGACAGCTGAGCTGCTTGAAAGATGAGTAGGATATTATCAGACAAGGAGTTGGGATGGAGAGAAGGAAGCAGTGGAAAGGCAGAAGCCTCATTAGGGTGGGGGTCCCCCAGGAAGCTGGGACAGGGTATGTGTGAGGAGTTAGGTATCTGTATTTGCTAAAAAGAACTCAATCTAAAAACTGGTCAAAGACGCACACTTCATTTGAAACATTCTGTAGAGAATAGGGTGGATGATGTGTGAGGAATAATATAATTCGAACATCAGCCTTTTGCAATCTTTAACACATCACTGCATCTAGGTAATCCGTAACTGCAAACATCACAAAAATGGAGACCATCCAGAGATTACAGGTCTCTTGATAGAAGTAAAGAACACAAGTTCCATATACGTAGATTTATTAAAAATAACCTGAATTGATGGGCACCTGAGTGGCTCTGTCGGTTGAGCATCCGACTTCGGCTCAGGTCATGATCTCATGGTTCATGGGTTCGAGCCCCACATTGGGCTCTTTGCTGACAGCTCAGAGCCTGGAGCCTGCTTCAGATTCTGTGTCTCCCTCTCTCTCTCCACCCCTCCCCCACTTGTCTAATCTCTGTCTCTCAAAAATAAAAACATTAAAAAAAAAGATGAAAATGGTATGTGACTCTCAGTATTTGATTTGGTGTCATTCAGTAGCATCTAGAATCCTCTCAAGTAACTCTGTACAGTGGAACTCATACTGGGGGAAGCCCAGTTTCATCCGGTCCTAAAAACCTTGGCTTACATCTCACAGCCAGAGAGTCAAGTCAGTATATCCCTCAGGCTTCTTCTTCCCAAACCATAGCTCTTCCCATCCTTACCACATGGTTCCTTGAAGGTAGTGAAAGAATATTTAAGCTATAGGTACCGGTGTTTACCTCCTAGTCTCCCCCTCCGTAGAATTCCCCAGCACAAATACACACGTAAAACTCTCTAGCAACTCCCTTCCTTTCAGGATAAAGTCCCCCCACCAGAAAGTCTCCTTTGGATGCCTGTCATTCTAGGAGACAGGTCATGTCTATTTAAATTTGTTTCCATACCTGTGCTGACAGACTTTGTGTGTCCTGGTGATAGAATGAAGCTCGAAAGTTAAATCACCAAGAAGTTGTAGAGGAAGATAAAAGACTTAAATTGCCCGCAAACTGGGAAGCTAAAAAAGCTCGTCTGGAATGGGAGCTACAGGAAGAAGAAAAGAAAAAAGTAAGTACAACTCCATGCTCACAAGCTGTGCGTTCCAGTGCCGAATTGTGTTTTGTCACAGCCGTGGAGGGCACGGTAGGTGAGCGTTCTGGCTCTGGGTGCCTCCACTGCACCTTACAGAGCTGTGAGAATAAAATATGGAAAACACTAGAAACGGTGCCTGGCGCATCGGTAGAGAGAAGTAAGTGATGCCTGAGGAACTGTGAAGCTCACAAGTCTCTCGTGTATCAGTTCCTGGGTGAGCAGCTCCAGTGACCAGGCCTGATCCACCTGCACGGAAGTTGGGAAGCGGGCAGCCCTGCGCCCAGAAAGGAGGGGAGAGAGGATTTTAGCAGACACCTAAGGTGTCCACCGCAGCTGTTTTTGGTGTCATCGTTACAGATGTATTACTTCTCAGGGATGTAGCAAGTTCCACAATTTTCTCTTCGGCCCAATCAACTTCCAGTCTTGATAGCAGTCTTTAGGCCTTTCTTGATTTTAAAAGCATCAAAGGATAATGTAAAGAGAATAATGGGATTTTCCCCCCTTTTGAGGAATGTGCAGCAAGAGGGGAAGACTACGAGAAAGTGAAGCTGCTGGAGATCAGCGCAGAGGACGCGGAGAGATGGGAGAGGAGAAAGAGGAGGAAAAGCCCCGACCTGGGATTCTCAGGTAAAGCTGGCTTTTATTTCATTGAAGGTGCCTCTTAAGTAACAGGTCTAATAATGCCCCATCTAAAATAGTCTTGGGGTCTCATTTTAGATTATGCTGCTGCCCAGTTACGCCAGTATCACCGGCTGACCAAGCAGATCAAACCTGACCTGGAAACATACGAAAGACTGAGAGAAAAACAGTAAGCCAGTGTGATTCAGTGGCGTATTCTTTTTTTTTTTTTTTTTTTTTTTTTAAGAGAGAGAGAGACAGTGTGAACAGGGCAGAGAGAAAATTTAAGCAGGCTCCATGCTCAGCACGGAGCCCAACATGGGGCTCGATCCCACAGCCCTGGGATCCCCGTGACCCTGAGACCATGACCTGAGTGGAAATCAGGAGTTGGACGCTCAACCGACTGAGTCACCCAAGCACCCCAATAGCCCATTCTTTTATATGCTACTTGGGCTTGAATTTAAGAGTGCCAGTTCTGGAGCTTTGCTTCCTGGCCTTGGGTTCTGGCTCCACCACTTACTAGACCTGTCCTACAGTTTTTCTTCATTTCATCTATACACAGAAAATAACAGTAATGCTTATCTCATAGGATTATTGTAAAGATTAAGTGAATTCATGAAGTGTACTTAATTTTTGACACATAGTACTGAATACGTGTTACCATCCTCATGACTATTACGTTGCTATTCTGTGTCCCTTCCCTGTGGACTTGGGCAGTGGCATTGCTAAATGACACTCTTTCTTTCGCTAAGACAGGTAGTGTGCCTAAGACCGTTTTAGTGTGGAGAGAGCACTAAACTATGCAGAGGACACCATGTTTTCATTCAAGCTCTCTTTCACTGTATGAACTTGGCCTCCCTTTGTGTCCATTAGCCTCTGGTCCTCAGCTGGTGCCTCATTTGAGTACTGGAGTGTATAATTTCTTAAATACCTTCTTTCGGGTCGGATTTATATATCCTTGAAATCAACTGTGATCACAAAGACTTCCACTTTTGCCCACTAAACATTGTCCAGTTCTGACGGTATAGAATCTTCATGGTGTTGCTTACATCCTGTTCTTTCTCAGCGGAGAGGAGTTCTACCCAACATCCAGCAGTCTTCTTCATGGAACACACGTGCCTTCCACAGAAGAAGTTGATAGGATGGTCATAGATTTGGAAAAGCAGTAAGTACTATAATGCAGCCTTCAGTTTTAGATTTCATTCCTCACGACAAAAATAACTTTGTGGTCTTTAAGAGACGCAGTGGGGTAGATGGTAAGGAGCACCTGAATTACTAGTTTCAAGAGTGATCCCATTCACCATCACTTGTCTATTTGTGTTCTGCGTAGGATCATTATTAGGCAGAACCAGCGGTACGGTATACTCTCCCAGGAGTATATCACTGCCCTTGTATTTCAGCATGAACTTGGGGTATTTCCCCAACTTCAGCCTAAATCTGGAGTACGGTTGACTTATAAATTCAGGAAAAATCACTGAACATATTTCTTTGTAGAATTATTTTCTAAAGATACTGCTTTCAATCTTACTATGAGAACAAAAAAAGATAGCATGGAATTTTGTATATTTGTTTCCATTACTGAATTCTATTTTTAACTATTTGAGCAGGTTTTATTAATATCAAAAAAAAAGCAAATTTTGAATGTTATAATTATTTTTTCCTCTAGAATTGAAAAACGAGACAAATATAGCCGGAGACGTCCTTATAATGATGATGCAGACATCGACTACATTAATGAAAGGAATGCTAAATTCAACAAGAAAGCAGAAAGATTCTATGGGAAATATACGGCTGAAATTAAACAGAATTTGGAAAGAGGAACTGCAGTCTAATCTCCTTCAGGAACTGTTTTCACTGCCAAATTATAACAGTAAATCAGGGCTCTATTAGCTTTCTTTTTATAATTTGTAAAGAAGTGTGCTTTGACTATTCATTTTCCTGCTTATTTATTACTCACTCGTTTCAGAAAAAATATGTCTTGTATTTTCTGTATTCAAAGTGTGTGCTTCATGTGTGTACCCTGCTGGGCTTTAAATTCCTGGCTACAAACATGTGAATCATCATCCTTAGATTGATCTTTTTGGACTTGACCTACAGTTGAACTTGGGAGCTTCAGAGACAGAATGCTAAATTGGCACTAACTGTTCTTGTAAACTATGGCAGGTGGTGAAAGGAAGGGGACAGTGGCTACTGGAAATCACCTTCACACACACCGCCGGAAGCAGTCACAGTTAACAAGTGCTTGCCTGCCCCCTGCTCCACGCCATGGCCCACGTACACTTATGGGGCAAGCACAGAAGGTAGGAAACTGATTCTCTAATGACATTTTGTAAATACACCACTTTCAAAACGCAAATTTCCCTTGGAAGAAGGTAAATTAAAACATTTGGTCAAAGGACTATTAAACATAATACAATCTTTTCTCAAAGCCTAATTGAAATGTTAACCTTATTTCAACTGTTACTGAAAAATTAGGACATGTAGTTTGCGTAGAATTATGGGAAATATGGGACAGAAAACCTGAATGCCAGGAGTTTCCCCTAAAAGTAGAGGAGATCGTGTCAGCTGATGTGAATAAAAAGACTAGGACTGGAATCAGGAAGTTGGGCACACCAGCCGGAAACTGATTTAGTGAATGATGATGGGCTGATGAAGATGACAATACAAGCTATTACTATTAATAATAATGTGTCCTGTGAATAGGGACATTCGAATACTGTACATTCATCCAAATATAGAACGAGGCAGATCCGTATGAACATGAAAAGATGCTCCTATCTAAAGAGGTTTGTAGAAGGCATAGAAAAATCCAGCATGTACACTATTTACAGTTGCTTCTGCAGAATGTAAACAGAACCAGTAATTTGACTTTGACTTCCTCTTCAAAATAATTCAAGACAAATACACACTCATGCTGCCCAATCTTCTCAAAAAGGTAATAATCTGCCAGTTGTATTCAGTTCACCAGTATTTCTAAAGAAAACACCACCATTGTACTAAGGGAAAAGAGGAAGGAAAGCTTAGTAGGGATAGGATTCAGAGAGGTCCCAATAACCTGAATTTAAAGGAAAACTAGATTTCTCTAAAGGAGAAAAGCACTCCCAGCAGCCCCTTGCTGCTTCAACCAACAGATGTTCGTATGATTTGAGGACAACTCTGAAGGTGACTGGATGTTCAAAGCCACTAATTCAAACAAGCAATACTGTACTAAGCACAGTATAGGAAAGGTTCATTTTGAAGAGCCAGCAGAGGAGGCACTGGAAAAGAGCTCAGGAAATTGATCTTCAGATAGTAGATGGTAGTTACAGGTAGTGAGAGTGGAGGAAATTGCCAAGAAAGCCTGTAGAGGGAGAAGCAGGCCAAGGATAAATCCTAACCATAGGCAGGGCAAAGGACAAAGAGCCAGTGTAGAAAACGGAAGAAGTCAAACTAACTAATACCTATAAATCCCTAAAGATAATGTTGAGGACTTTTATAGAGAAAGCATGAAAAGCAGGCACTCTTAAAGGCAATATTTTATTTTACTAAATAGAGGTTTACAGCCAAAAAAAAAAAAAAAGACAGCAGGCTATTGTGAGATAACAAGGTTTCTCTAGTTTACACCTTAAGAAACAAAGCCAAGCCTAACACCTGAACCGATATATGGAGCTGTGCTTTCCAAAATGGTGGTCACCCAGCATGTGTGACTGCTGATCACCTGAAAAAGTAGGATGAATGGACATGTGCTTTACATCTAAAGTACATGCTGGATCACAATACTTAGTACAAAATAAAGTAAAATGCCACTACTCCTTATAATATTGAAATGCCATTTCAGATATACAGGGGTAAAAAAATTTTACTTTTCGCCTTTTTTTTTAAATATTTATTTTTGAGAAAGACTGTGAAACAGGGGAGGGGCAGAGAGAGGAGACACAGAATCTGAAGCAGGCTCCAGGCTCTGAACTGTCAGTGCAGGACCTGACGCAGGGTTCAAACCCATGAACTGTGAGATCATGACCTGAGCCGAAGTTGAGCACTTACCCAGGTGAGCCACGTAGGGCCCCCCTCTTTTACCTTTTTCAATGTGGTTCTTATTTCCCCTGGATAGCACTGAACCTGTCTCTTGGTACAATTTTTACCATCAGGACCGTCTTGCTGTATTGTCCACCAGTTATACCGTGACGGGGTATCACACCTGGGCAACTGCATCCCACTAACAACGGCCAGTCTGGGTTTATACACACACGCGATGTGTTACAAAGCCCAAGACTGACGACACCATAGGCCTGGCCATGCCCAACAGACAAGGTCAATTTAGACAAGTAAACAAATAATAGTATACTTGATAGGGCAATTACAAAAGAAAAAAATACATACTCTCTTTTTAGGGCACTAGAACTAGAGAAAATGAGCCAACAGACTAAAAAATGAAAGAGGAAATGGTGAAGCTTCAAGCATGCTAACAGGCTGAAGAAAACGTGAGCGGTGACGGAGAGAGATCACTGTAGAAGTGAATGTCACAAGGTGTAGGTGCAGACGTTTCTTATTATCAAGGGGTTTGGCTGAAGATTAATGACTTGCCCAGTGACTTCAGTTAAGGGCTAGTTTATCTGAATACAGGTCATTATCAGGGTTAAGTGTTCCTATCAGCGAAATGAAGGTAAAAAATATTGTCACCACATCATTCTTTCCCAAAGATCCTGGAGTTCTGCAACTCTGCTAAGGATTCCAACTAAACGTACTAGCAAGGTGCTCATGTTAACCACGTTCTCAGTTTCGACTCAAATCCCAATGTTTTATTGGACTTTGCTATAACCACGCTCGTCTACCAATGTTCTCGTTTCCTTCGATTAAGAATGAACTCCCCACAAAAACTACATTTAACCTAGATGTAAACTGGACATGTTTACCCAGAGGAGCAACTCTTTCTTCCACAAATTTCCCTTGTTCAAACCAACTGCTGCTGGCTTGAAGGAGGAGAATGCACTCAAGGCAATGTAAGTAATAGGAATTACACGTCCAGGAATGCATGCACCTAGGTCTGTCTGTTCAAACCTTTCCTAAGGTCGGGTGCCTGGGTGGCTCAGTCCGTCACATGTCCAACTCTGGATTTCAGCTGTCTTGAGCTCTCTGCTTGTGGGATTGAGCACATCGGGCTCCAAGCTGACCGCAGAGGGAGCCTGCTGTGAGGCAGAGATTGGACTTCTCCCTCTTTCCCCTCTTCTGCGTTATTCTCTCTCAAAATAAACACACTTAAAATCTTAGAGCACCTCTTTCCTGTACAATGTTCTATGATGGAAATAACCTATCTGTTCTCTCCAGTAATACAGCCACTGGCCTTAACTTCAGAAGTTGTAGGACTGAGAAACTAGGAGCACCTCAGTGGCTCAGTCTGTTAACCCTTTGACTTCAGCTCAGGTCATGATCTCGCAGTTCATGGGTTTGAGCCCCATGATGGGCTTTGGGCAGACAGCCCAGAGCCTGGAAGCCTGCTTCGGATTCTGTGTCCTCCTCTCTCTGCCCTCCCCCATCTGCCCTCTTAAAAATAAGACATTAAAAAAAAAACCCAAAGAAATTAGATGAGCTGTCAGTGTAGAGACCTGCTTGGGATTCTCTCTCCCTCTCTGCCCCTCCCCCATTGCTCTCAAAATAAACCAGTATTTAAAAAAATTTTTTTTAAATTAGAAAAGCAGAAGAAATGAAACTTAAAACTTAGCCCTCACAGACTTTAGAGCCCAGTGAGGCATTTCCACCTCTCCCTCTGGCTCAGTTTCCCGCCCTTAAAGATTGCAGATTAACTTGTGCAGCACAACACTGTGCCAGAATCCCACAATAGCAGGCCTAACTCAAGTTTTAGTGAAGAACCACATCAACTGGGAATATTAATTCAGGTTCAAATTCAGGTCTAGGGTGGAGACATTCAACATTTCTCATAACCACCAGGTAAGGAAGGGTCACTGAACCCTATGCTGTCAGTCCATGGATTTGGATTTGGGATTAGCGAGGCTTTAAACAAGAGACACATTATGCTTCTTTAAATAGAGACTCATTACATAATATACAGAGACAAAACAAAGTGACACAAATAATTAAAAAAACAAATTTATTAACAAATATAAACAATTGAATTACTGTTTTTCTTATAAATTCCACTTTACATTACATTGCTATTATACAAAATATTTACATGCGTATGTACAAAACTCCCACCTGTATGAATCCTCTGGTCCATGTGTGTTATCTCTTATCTACAAGAGAAATCTCAAATGTTAATATTTAAATAAAAAGGATTTACACATTACTGTATCATTGTAATTGCAACAATGACCCCTAAATGACTCTCAGGGATGGAATAATGCTTGGAACACAACTTGCAATGAAGTGCATTTCAGCCAACCTCATAAATTACTTTTCTTTCCTTAGACAGGTACCCACAGTCCATATGGACTTTTTTTCTTATTTATTTTGGGAGATCCTGTAGAGGTCTCTTCAGCAGTGGCTTTAGCTGATTTCTGAAGCATTGGCTTTGCTACAGAATTCTGGAAGAGAACAAATTCTTAAGTCAGCTATGCAACACATACATTGCATTCAAAATACTTGCATTTTACAAAATACACTAAATAATTTCATTAAAAATTAAAATGCGAAGACCCCATTTTCATCACTTGATTCAAACTGTGAAGTCAAAAACTACTGGGGGAAATCAGACCTTGATGCCAAGCATATTACAAAATAAGGTGTTAAATAGTTCTTAGTTTTGTTTTTTTAAGCTCTTAACCGATTTTTTAAAATATTGTGATTACAGGGTTTTCTGAGATTTACTTTTTAAATTGCTTAGCAAGTGTAAGGGGAGTATTTAAAAGTAAATACTGGAATCAATGGGGCGCCTGGGTGGCTCAGTCGGTTAACCATCCCACTTGGGCTCAGGTCATGATCTCATAATCTGTGGGTTCGAGCCCTGCATCAGGCTCTGTGCTGACAGCTCAGAGCCTGGAGCTGCTTCAGATCCTGTGTCTCCCTCTCTCTCTGCCCCTCACTCTCTATCAATATAAAATAAAGACCAAAAAATTGTTTTTTAAATAAAATACTGGTATCAAAAATGTGAATATTGGGGCACCTGGGTGACTCAGTTGGTTACCCATCCAACTCGATTTCAGCTCAGGTCGTGATCTCAGTCTGTGGGGCTGGGCCTGGCATTGGGCTCTGCACAGACAATGCAAAGGGCCTGCTTGGGATTCTCTCTCCCCCTCTCTGCCCCTCCCCCACCTGTGCACATTAGTGCTTGCTCTCTCTAAAAATAAATGTGATTATCAGCTGCAGAAGCCATTATAGTGGCTATTTGTAATGGCACAAGAAATTATGACAAATTCTATCTAAAGTGGCTGAGCAGATCCTGAGAATTATTGCCATAAAATCAAAACCTTCCTACAAAATAAAAACCCACATCATTCTATGCTAAGTCCAAGTTTTGAGGAGTCATTGCCTAGATATACTCACATTAGAGCTAAAAGCTATGCTCTTTTGCTGGCCAGACTTTTCATTGAGATTTTTAGTTCCATCTTCTGTTTGCTTTTCCGACAGCTAGACATGTAAAGATAAAGAGTATTTTTTAAAAACCATACCCTTGGTTTATGATACCGTATAAAATGCAGCCCAACTGTATATAAATTTAGTTGTAGAGACACAAATCAAGCTGGATCTAATCATACAGTTAACAGCCAAAAGGAAGAGTACTCCAGCTTTCCCCATAACAAAATCAATTCATACATAATCAGCTTAAGATACTCATCCCCATAAATCAATATTACATTTCTCCTGATACAAATTCAAGTAACTCTGATAGTAAAGTCATACCAGAAAATATCTAGTTTCAAAAAACTAAGGCATTTGCCAGCTGGGCACCTTATCATCTACAGAAGCAACTCAGCTAAGATCTCACTACTAAATACTTAAGCAAACCCACATCTGCGTCT
Organism: Suricata suricatta; assembly: GCF_006229205.1. Taxonomy (NCBI): domain Eukaryota; kingdom Metazoa; phylum Chordata; class Mammalia; order Carnivora; family Herpestidae; genus Suricata; species Suricata suricatta. The sequence continues at coordinate 123,494,720 of NC_043707.1, read as the reverse complement.
GAATGATAGGTTCATCTAGACAACATCTTTCCTGGGTTAAAGGATTCTATCAAACCCCTAACTAAGCCTCAAAGGCTATGAATGTTATACTTTGGATTTCATATCATTAACAAGACCACAGTGCAATCTGCCGATGCACATCCTGCACATTTCTGGAGAATGATAATAAACTTATCTGCAAGTGAAGCAGGCCTCTTCTTCTGTAATCTCTCAAATCATCTGGAATATATTGCATATATTATGAGAGGGACAGACGCCCCACCATTACAAAGCGTTTACTTTAAAAAAGAATTGTCTTCAGTGTCTCATCAAAACTGTCCCTGTCCCAGCTTCTAGCATGCATGTGGATCTACCAACAAAAAAAACTAAACTTTCAGTCTGTGAACATAAACTTCAAATTAGTTAAACCTCTGATGCTTTCGCCCATGTTATCAATTACCAACAGATTTTCTTCATCAATGTCTGGAGACCACATTCATGATTTCTATAAGACAGAAATAAAGCAGATAAACTATACTGTACGTTGAATACAGGACTTGTGGGAACATAACGCTGTGAATAAAGCTACAGATAAAATACTCTGTAACAATTGCATAGAAAAATTTGATAGCTTCGTGGAAATTGCCAAATTACCACCTACAACTCTGAAGATAATTAGTACTGTGTCCCGTGAAAATGAAGTTCACTAATCTCCCAATTTCATGGCGGAGAGACCCTGTCTAGAGCTGCTATGATCTTAACAAACTGTATGTAGGCCTTCCAAGAAGCAGTTTAAGGTAAAACAAGGAAAAACGGCCCATTAGGTCTTTCTCTGGCAGCAGCTTTCTGAGGACGACCTTGTTTGGGTAAAGCCTAGAACACTTACCTCAGACTTTGCACCACTGTTTGCTACAGCTGTTCCTCGGTTTGTTTCTTTAGAGGCAAGGACAGTTCGGAGACTGGCCGGTAGGTCAAAGTTGGTGGTTCCTAAAGCTTTTGCTGCATTGGCTTTCGCTATTTCCAACAGCTCCATTCGATCTACAAAAATAAAACAAGACATTCGTTCATCCTGCACTACATTTCCCCGGAGAGCTCTGAACCACAAAATAAACTTGTACCCGACCAAGGTCCTTTGTACGTTTTATATAAGCCAATAAAGATACATTACTTAAACCCATTTTCAGCCTATCTATAATCTTCGTTTCGAGGTCTTTCTCTGATCCCATCCAACACCAAAACAAATCATGTTTTAAAATACTGGGACAAAATCCGGTTTTGTTTAAAATGGTTTTAACTCTTCTCCCCGTTCAATAGGTAACAAAACCTTAAAACAGATAAAGTGACTCACCCGTTTAACACCTAAGAAGGCCTCACTAAAGGGCCAGCCACTAGGAAAAAGGATTTCCTCCCCCCAACCTACTGGACACCACAGCTGTCCTCTAATGTCAGGGAGAGAAGGCCGTTGCCTTCAAAGCTGGGTGCCAGTCTCGGCTAGGTGGCTAAGTTGGACTTCGGCTCAGGTCATGGTCATGATCTCGTCCTTCCCGAGGTCGAGCCCGGCGTCGGGCTCTGTGCCGACAGCTCGGAGCCTGCTTCGAATTCTGGGTCTCCCTCTCTCTCTGCCCCTCCACCGCTCACACTCGGTCTCTCTCAAGAATAAACCTTAAAAATTTTTTAAGCAAAGAATAAAACTGGGTGCAAAGACAGCGATCTAACCACTAACCTGCCAATGCGTCCCTCCCTCCTTCCTCTCCGAAGAAACCGAAAACCAAGTACCCAATCGCCACAGCCACCGCCGCTCCGGCTGTGCCCGTGCGGCCGCCGGCGCGTGGCAGGGTGCGAAGGCCGAGCTCCCGGCAGATGACTCACCCTTGTCGCTCAGGCGGAAAGGGCTGGGGCTCCGCGACCGGCTCCGGCTCCTGGACCGGCCCCTCCAAGCGCGCCGCTCCTCCGGGTACAGGGTGCGGCCGAAGCCGTAGGAGCGCCGCCCCCGCGCCAGCGCGTAGGCCCGTCGGTAGCACGAGCGTCCCCGCGAGCGGGACCGGCTGCGGGAGCGGGGCCGCGACGGCGAGCGGCGGCACCTCCCGGGCGCCCCGTAGCGCCGTTCCCGGTAGCGGCGGCCGCGAGAGCGCGACCGGCTGCGCGAGTACGAGCGCGAGTAGCGCCGGTACTTCCGCTGGTGGCGCCTGCGGGACCGGGACCTGCTCCTCCCCCGGGGCGGGCTCCGACTCCGCGACGACGCCCGGCTCGGGGCGCTGGAGCGGGACCGAGAGCTTCGGGAAGACGATCGGCTCCTGGACGCCGAGGACAGGCGGCTGGACCGGCCCGACCGGGACGTCGACGGGGACTCCTTGTCCTGCGGCGAGCCGGGCCACAGGTCGTTCACGTACTGGGACATGTCGGCCCGAGGCTGCAAGTCTCCCCGCCCGGAAACTCGGCGCCTGAAAACAACTAGGGAGGGCGGGGGAGGGGCACGGAAGTGAGTCGCGCGGGCGGCGGCGGGGCCCCAAAGCGACAAACTGTACAAGCCACTCCGATCCCAGGCGGTGGCGACCCCGAAGGCTGGCCTGCCCGCCCCACCAGCGGCCCCCTCGCTGCGCCACCCGCCAGCCCAGGCTCCTGCCCCCCGGCGCCCCAGGCACCTGGAACCGACCCCGTCACCAGGAAACTTCCACCACAGGCCGTCGACGCCTCACCGAAGACGAAAAGGAAGGGCCAGCAGATGCCTTCCTTTCGAGGCTGAGGACGGAGAGAGCGTTTTCCCAAATTACTCTCCAACAGGAGACACTCAACCGCCACCTACGACCTCCACACGCGAACTGAGGTAAGTGCTCGCAGACGCGTCGAAAGTACCAGAAGCTGACGCGCCGAGCATGCGCAGAGACGTTGGCGCGATGGGTGTGGCTCCCCTCTTGCCCAACCGCCGCCCTTCCTCCTCTCTTCCCGCGCCCCGCCCCCTAGCCCAAAGTCTTGGATGCGCATGCGTTACCGTGCTCCGGGAGGCGGAACTGTCGCATCCGGGTACTCCGGTGTTTATGCTTAGCGAGTGAGGGGGATTATGTCCTCTTTGTTGAAAGCAGTAGAGAGCGGCATCGTCCCGCGGCGGGGCAACTGCCTCGGGGCCGCATGCCGGACCGGTGCAGACAGGGTCAGGATCATTGCCTCCGCCCCCTGGGAAGTTACTGGCTCGGGCTGAACCTCCCTGGACCCTTCGCGACCCCTTCCTTTCCTGCGTCCGGAGGCTGGAGGGGGCGACCGCGTTGCGTTCCCCCAGGCTGCGGGACAGCGCCCTTCAGCGGACGTCGCAGGATCTCTATCAATGCACTATTGGCTTAGAGAAGGTTGTTTGCTCCCACGTTTTCCCTAGTAGAGTTTAAGATAGATGGGAGACAGAGAATGCGAGACCCCCACAGTTGACCTAAAACCTGAGAAGTCAGAATGACGTCTGAGAAGTCTGTTCCGAGGCTTGGTGTTGGGGATTAAACAACAGTGACTTTTATTTCCAGGGATTTGTAAATAGGATACATCCAAACATACTGAGGGTTAATAAAGCTTGACAATTGCCTTGAAATCACTTTTCATTGAATAAACTAATCACATCTGTAAATAGAGTTGTTGTATGAGCTTCTTTGCAGGTCAAGAGTGACGGTTTTGCAAAAGTTACTTTCTTTGGAGGGAGATACAAAATCATTTTTCTCTTGTTCATCTTCACATTTCCAAACAGGCAAGAAATGGAGGGAATAAGGACCTTATCACAGAATCTGCACCCACCCATACGATCTGCCGTGGCACTGTCCACAATATCATACACAACTCTACAGCAGCAGCATGATGGAAATCGCTCTTAAGGAAATGTTTAGAAACACTTTTCTACGTGGCATCACAAATAAACAGAAGACACTGCCTGTCTGCCAGGAACTTTTGCTGAAAGTTGTCATGCAGCTGTGTGAATGGATGGAAAAATAAAATGAATTTCAGATTTGACAAGTGTAAAAAGGACATGTTAGGGGAAATAATGTGGAACCTTATGTATAAGATGATGGAGTCTTGAGCTTTTGGTTATTAAAAAGGACAGTGTGGTAGGAATCTCTGTAACTGGCTCAAAATCTCAGTCAAATGTTTGCCTAAACTAAGGGGACTAGAAAAATCCTGGATGTTAACAGTAGGAATATTGGAAGCACAGTGGAAAACATTACCTTGCCCTTGAGCATAATATGGGCATATTTGTATCTAGAATATGTGTAGTCTACCTGAGTTAAAGTCTGCAAAGTCTGTCAGTGTTTATTTTTCTAAGCAACACAGTCTTCCCTGAGCATCTATTCCCTCACTTGATTAAAAATCCAATTTCGGTTATCAGTAAAGCATCTTGCAGAGAATTTGTAGGCTAATGCAGGCAGAAATGACATCTCTTGACAATAGCACATCTTCCTATCCAAGAATGTGACACTTTAAAAATGTTTAGGTCCTGGGGCACCTGGGTGCTCATTCGGTTAAGCATCTGGCTTTGGCTCAGCTCATGATTTCATGGTTCATGGGTTTGAGCCCCACGTCGGGCTCTGTGCTGACAGCTAGCTCAGAGCCTGGAGCCTGCTTCGGATTCTTGTCTCCCTCTCTCTCTGACCCTCCACTGCTTGTGCTGTCTCTCTGTCTCTCAAAAATAAATTTAAAAAAAAAACAAAAAAATGTTTAAAAATATTTAGGTCCTTCACTGTGGAAGGCAGAAGAATAGCCCCCAAAGACATCCACACCCATATTCCCAGAACTTGTGAATCGGTTACCTTACTAAAGGAATTTTGCAGATGTGATTAAAATTAAGGACCTGGTGATAACATTATCCCAAATTATGGAAGTCCGCCCAATCCAATCACAGGAAAGATTCAGAGCCTGAGGATGCCACACCCTTTGCTGCATCTGAAATGTCGAGGGTTATCTGCAAGGTCCCGAGAATCCTCTAGGAGCTGAGGTGGGCAGACTGTCACCAAGGTAACAGAGATCTCAGTCCCACAACCTCATGAAATTGAATTCTGCCAACACCTAAAAGAACAAGGTGTTGGGAGATTTCTTCCTGGTCTCCAAAGGGAACATAGCCCTGCTGACATCTTGACTTTTGCCCCTTGACACTTCTTGACCTACAGAACTGTAAGATAATAAATCTGGGTTGATCTAAGCCACTGAGTCTGTGGTTGTTACTGAAGCAATAGAAAACTAATACTTACACTGAAATGTTATAGCTTATCTAATACACATCTTGCTCTTGTCTTGCTAGGTGTATTCCAAAATATTTTAATGGTATTTGCAGATTGTGAATAGAATCCTTTTGTTATAAGTTCATTTTGTTTCAGGTACGCAACACCTAGCCAAGTTTTTATACGCTGTATGAAAGATTTTTTTCACTTGATAGGTAAATTCAACTCATTTACATTTAATGGAGTAACTGCAATGTTGACCTTATCACTTCCATTAGTGTATCTTATTTACTTTGCTTTTTTTCCACTTGTTTCTATTTTAGTTTGCCAGCCTGAAAATTTCTCTTTTTTCCTCCCTCCCAGTATTCATTTAGAGGTTCTGCAATGCTTCACTATGCCATTAGTTGCTTAATGGCCACCTTTTTCTTTTTTTATCTCTATCAAACATTTAAACCTGTTTCTCCTCCCCTCTGTCTCCTTCCACAAATATTTATAGAATGTTTATTGTATTAGATGCTGTTGGGTAGATAAGAAAAACTTAGTGGCTCCTTATCCTACTAAAATTAAAATTGTTTTTCATTAATTAAAAAAATTTAATGTTTATTTACTTTTGAGAGAGAGACTGAGACAGAGAGAGACAGAGTGGCAGCAGGGGAGGGCCAGGGAGAGAGGGAGGGAGACCTCGAATCCGAAGCAGGCTCCAGGCTCTCAGCTGTCAGCACAGACACGAGGCGGGGCTCAAAGTCACACCATGAGATCATGGCCTGAACCGAAGTCAGGCACTTAACCAACTAAGCCACCCAGGTGCCCCTTTCATTAATTTTAATGACAGTTAATTTTGTAACAAATGAGAAAATCCAAAGATATACACAGTGAAAGCTACTAATCTGTTCCTTGGAGATATGGAATCCTCCAAAAAAAGGTCCCTGCTATTTTTCCCGTAAGTTAGAGGTAACCAAGATTAATGGTTAGCAAGTACCCTTTCGTCTTTCTCCAAACTCTTTCAAATATACAAGCATGCGGATTTTTATGAGTATGGGCTCATTCTAAACAAATGTATTTAAAACTTGCTTTTATAACCAATATTCTTTAAGATAAATCATATAGATCTATTTTTTCTATTTATCAGCTGTATAATATTCCAGAGTCTAGAAATGCCAGAAATTAATCTTTTATCCCATATTGCTTATTCATGGACAGTCATGTCTTATCCAGTTTTTCCACCACTGAAAACTATGCCTTGGAACCAGTGTTGGGTTCTGCAGTCAAATGCTCTACCACTGAGCTACACCCCCATGTGTTGGATTCTGAAACTGTGAGCAGTAGCAGAGCTCCTCTGAATGTTCCTACTCCATGGTTCAAGGTCAACAGAGCCATGTTCAGGATACAACCTGGAGCAGCTGATTGCAATGAAAACCCAGCCCTCCCCGAGGAGTTACCTGTAAGGCACATGACATGGGAGCTTGGGGTCAGCTCAGCTCAGGATTAGAGGAGCTTTCAACCAAGGAGTTCATCTAAAGAGTGAGCTGCAAGGAGGAAAAAAGAGCGCTGAGTGATTGTGACACAGAAGACATATCCACTGATCGTCCATCACAGACAAGTTGACATCTCTGTTGTTAGAGCTGCTGCAGAATGTTACCTACAGTCACCAGTGCAGCGTTCAAGGCCAACAACATAAAGATCAATAAACTACAGTCCAAGGTGACAGTCCTGCCTTTTTGTATGTCCCAGGGAACTCCTGCCATTGGTTCAATCATCACCCATGTGGGCTCATGCCTCCACTGCCTGCAATTACTGAGCTGCGCTATAGTTAGGCTGTTATTCCTAGAGCCCCTCCGGCCGTTTCCGGGATTGGTACCTCTGGTCCGGAAATCACAGGCTTATAATGCTACTTAAGAGGCAGGCTTATCACATCTGCTTCCTGCCATGAAGACTTACCACATGAGGATGTTATCTGTAACATCACCACGGAAGCTGCTCCCTCTGTCCCCATGGCAGCCGCCATAGAGAGGTGTTAGGGTTTCTGTACTATCATCTGGCTTTGAAGAAGCCGGGAAAGCAAGTGACCAGGACACAGATCTGGATGTGTGTCTGCCAATACCATTCCCAATAACCTGCAAAGGTGCAATTACTGGTGGTGTTATTACAGTATAAGCACTGATGGGTGCCTCTGTCTAACTAAGAATGTAACATTTGTGTTACAGGCCTAATGGTCGCCTCGTTTGAAAATAACTCCACTCCGCACAGCAATATAACTCTTCAGTGCACACCTTGCTCACCAGGGTGCTACTCCTCAGTCAGACAAGCTGATACTCCCCTGAATGTCAGAGGAGCCATAATTAACCATATGTGGATTATGCTGCATGACCTTCACAATGAATTTGACTACAATAATGGCACATCATGGGAGACAAATTAACTGGAGAATGTCAACTGGTCCAGAATGGGAAGAGGCAAAGTACCGCACAAGGCTACACTATCGAAGCTGTAAAAGACTTCCTTTTCAAAGGTTATATGTCATGCAGTCTACTGCATGCCTGCTTCCTCAGGTCCTCTCGCAGCCTTTACGTGACCGTGCTCGCTTTTCCCTACCTTGGCTCAACAACCACTCTCAGGTCTCAGGAGACTCAGCACTTGTCTGTGTAAAGGTGAACTCTTTTGTCTTCAACCCAACAACAAGTGACCTTTACTTCAAGGTACAATGCAGTGAAGCCATGATGCTTTACCAGTGGAAAAGGATCTTTTACAGCGCTTTGCCTTCCAGAGACAAAGGATGATGCATATCAATCAGTCTGGCCAATAAAACAAATGTTCTTGGGGTAGTCCACCCAGCCATTACCCCCATTTTCAACAACCATTTCATCAAAGCACATCAGTGGGGAAGTTTTTACTGGGAGACATCCAATGGGATCTTATAGCAAGCTCTCATGTGCTGGATCCGTTGTATTATGCAATTGGACCTAAATCCGATTTCTCTGGAATGTCCCATGCATCTCATGACCAGGGCACCCACCTGAATAGTACTTTATGGCACATTAGATTACCTTCATTTCCTTTCCTCCATGCACAAGGCTGTCTTGGAGAGTTGACCTTGTGGGCAGCTTGGCCGGGTAGGATTTTAAACCTTTGCTAGGAATCAAAGTCACACACCACTTGAAGTATCTGGCACTTTTCCTGTAATATGATAAAGTCTCCAAAGTGAAACTGCTGGCACTTCAATGTATAGAATTGCTGGATCATTATATTGTACACCTGAAACTAATATAACACTTTATGTCAATTGTACTCGAATAAGGAAAAAGAATGCAGTTTTGGGTTAAAGGGTCTATGTGATTTAATATATTGCCCTATAATTTCCCAAGCGGTTGTCACAACAATGTAGGAGAGAAAACCTTTCTGACACTCCAGACCAAGTTCATTTCCCCCATTATAGGTTATCCTATTTTCCTGTGCCTCATTATTATTAGCATTTATCACAGTTGTAATAATTGGCTTTAATTCATTTTGTATCATTTTACTGCTTGAACATAAATTACATAAGGACACGCTTGTTTTTATTGAACTCCAGCGTTCCAGACCGTGCACTGCATATAATAGGCACTCAGTGTTTACTGAATAAACAAATGAGCCAGAATCTCAAATAAGTCTTGAAGGATAGGCAGAGGGATAGAAAGGGAATATTCTACAGAAGAACAGAGGTCTTAGCAAAATATTGGAAATGGGAATGCCCATTTTAGTATTTGGAGACTAAGTGAGCTTGGCTAGAGCACAGAATTTGTGGTGGGAAATTGAGAAGATAAAACTGGAGATGCAGGGGGCGCCTGGGTGGTTCAGTCGGTTAAGCCTCCGGCTTCGGTTCAGGTCATGATCTCACGGTTCATGGGTTCAAGCCCCACATCGGGCTCTGTGCTGATAGCTAGCTCAGAGCCTGGAGCCTGCTTCAGATTCTGTGCCTCCCTCTCTCTCTGACCCTCCCCTGCTCGCACTGTCTCTGTCTCTCAAAACTAAATAAAAAACACACACAAAAAAATTTAAAAAACTGGAGATGCAGAATTGGAGCAGATAATGAGACGTCATGAATGTGAACATCTCCTCAAGCATCGGGGTCCTAGTTTGTCAGAAGTACTGAGCTGCCCTTCCAAAGTAAATGGACACACTGAGGTAGTAAATAGCTTTACTTAATTGGATTGGAAAGAAGAAAATACTTGCAGGATTTGGGGAATAAAAATCAAAAGGCTTTTAATTTTTAACATATTCTCTCCTTAAACAGCTACACTACAAAAAAGCATAATCCCACACCTCATTACACACTATCAAATACAACAATAAAATACTGCCTTTAATGAACACATTTAGCTTCCTTTCTACAACTTCCAGAACCTTCTGTCATGAGGACAAATTCATTTGCTAAAGGAATTTTAAACTTTACTTTCCCTTGGCATTCTGCTGAAAAGATCTTGATTAATACTATAGGAGGGGCACCTGCAATGGCTGTTACGTGTCTGACTCTTGATGTTGACTCAGGTCTTGATCTCAGGGTCATGAGTTCAAGCCCTGCGTTGGGCTCCATGCTGGGTGTGGAGCCTACTTAAAAAGCCACATGCACACTACAGGAAACAACAAGGCGTAGGTGACACTGACAATAGTAATTTCTGTGGGATACTGGTAATGAAAACCAGTAGGCTCAGGGAAAAATGTGGGCAAAGAGGAGTCAAGGTAGGCTTAGACAAATTAGAGAACTCTTAAAATTGAAATACCAGAACACTCATCCTTTTAAAGTATACAATCTAGTGGCTTTTAGTATATCTACGATGCTGTGCAATCATCACCACTACTTCCAGAACTTTTTCATCACCTTCAAAATAAGTCCCCTACCCATCAGCAATCATACCTCATTCCCTTCTTTTCCCAGTGCCCTACAACTACTAGTTTACTTTCTGTTTGTACAGATTTATCTATTATGGACAGTTCATATAAAAGGGATCACACAACATGGGTGTTTTTTTTTTTTTGTCTCTGGCTTCTTTCACTTAGCATGTTTTCAAGGTTCATCCACGTTAGAGCACATATCCATACTTCAGTCCTTATTATGGCTGAATAATATTCCATTGTATGGATATCCCACAATTGGTAGGGGGGTTTATTATTTTTTTTTACATTTTGTTTATTCATTCATCAGTTGATGGACATTGGGTTGTTTCTACTTTGGGGCTATTATGAATAATGCTGCTATGAGCATGTGCAAGTGCTTGTAAGAACACGTGTCTACAGTTCTCTCCGGTAAATACCTAGGAGTGGAATTGCTGGGTCACTTGACAATGCTGTGTTTACCTTTTTGTGGATCGTCAGACTGTTTTCCACAACGGCTCCGCCATTTTACATTCCTGCCAACATCGTATCAGGTTCCAAGTTCTCTACATCCTTGCCAATACCTCATATTCACTCTCCTTTTTATTACAGTGGGTGTGAATTTAGAGGAGTTTCACTGTAAAGAGAAATAAAGAACTGTGAATATAGCTAGGGAAGGTGGTTGAATCAAGCTTTTGTCTGTTTGCTTGTTTGTTTGAAGATGGGCCTTATTTTAGTGTATTCATGTACTGATGGAAATGATCTAGTAGAAAGGAGAAAATGGATGATGTGGGAGAGAGACTGGACAGTTGTGGGGCCCACATCCCTGAGGAGGAGTGAGGACAGGTCTAGTGAACCAGGGGAGGACCCGGCCTTACACGGGCACAGATAGTTTATCCAACATAAAAAGCTAGTGCTCTGCTCTGAACGTCTGTGCCCTCTCCATTCATGTGTTGAAATCTAACCCCCAAAATGACTGAATTAGGAGGTGGGGCCTTTGGGAGGCTATTAGGTCATGAGAGTAGGGCCCTCATGATTGGGATTAGTGCCCTTCTAACGGAGACCCCAGCGAGACCCCTCACGCCCCCACCACGTGAGGCACAGTGAGAAGTCAGCAGTCTTTAACCCATAGGCCTTCACCAGAGCCTGACCATACTGGCACCCTGATCTTGGATTTCCAGCCTTCAGAACAATGGGAAGAAAATTTTTGTTACGATAAGCCACCTAGTCTGTATAAACTAGGACAGGTGGGAAGGCAGAGCATGACTACAGGTGGAGATAGGATAGCTCAGTGGTGATCACTTATGGAAGTCCCCTTGTGATCCCCACCCCTCCCCATTGCTGAGATTGGAGAGGCCGTAGGTACTAGGGTCTGAAGAGAAGGAAGGTCCAGCACAGTCGTCTAGGGTGACACTGACTAGACATAATAGGGCAGTGAGGCATCCTTCAGACCCACTTGAATTTGTGATCATGAGTTTAAAATGAGACCAGTCAGTATTCTCTCCAGCATCTGATCTTCTCTTACCCTATTAGAAGTTTCCAGTATTTAGATGAATGAATAGAGTTAATATTGAGTTTACATTACATGCACAAAAGACAGTTTTTAATTTGCTACTTCTATGTTAATTGGAACTGCTTCATGCTAGATTTTATTAAAATTAATGACTTAATAGCAAAGAGTAACACATCCTGGTTCAGTTTTTCTGTTCAAGGTAATTAGAATAAACAAGGGTTTTATTTTAGTGCTGCTATTTCTCTTGAGGGTAATGTTGCTGAATAAAAACAAAAAGAAAAATGTGAAACCGACTAGTTTTGAATCATTCCATCTATATATTATTTTCAGAAAAGGGGGAAACTAGAAGCAAATGGTAGCTTCTTTAAGGATCTGGTATTCTCTAGAAATTCCTAGAATTCTGAATTATGCTTGACTATCCATTCGTTTATTCAGGCATTTCTCAGTATTTCTTCTTTTACCTGTTACAGGAAGAATGAAACTAAATTAACTAATTTTTTAAATGTTTATTTATTTTTGAGAGGGAGGGGAAGGGCAGAGAGAGGGAGACACAGAATCTGAAGCAGGTTCCAGGCTCTGAGCTGTCAGCACAGCTTACAGGGGGTTCGAACCCATGAACCGTGAGATCATGACCTAAGCCGAAGTCAGATGCTTGACCAACTGAGCCACCCAGGCGCCCCCAAAATGAAACTAAGTTAAATATGATGCCTACTGTGACGTACATCACAAGCATCTGGACATTACACTGTTTTTAGAAAAGGCCGATACACTTTTATTTCAACCAATTCTTTTAGAGAATTTGGTTCCATGTAGCATCATATAAAATTAGCACTGGTAAAGAATGTCATGAAATTTATAGAGTAAACATTTCAAGTGCATCAGTAAGTTTAATACAGTGTATTTTCAATCTTCCTGGGAGCACCTCTACTTGTTAAACTGCCAATAGCGTGCTCCTAAAGACACAGTCACGTGCTTTGTGGAATGTTAATGAGAAGACACTACTCCAGTTTTAAGATTTGTTATGCTTTCCTTTTTGAAGAGTCTTTCTAAGAATTGACAGTTTGTGAACCTGGTAGTGCTTGTGTTTCAGACTTCCACAGAGTCCAAAGGCAGAAAGAAGCCCACGGTCCTTCGGCTGCAGGACACACAGATGGACAGTGTGTGGCAGTGTTTAAATGCTGATGCCACGGTTCCACACACACAAACACATCCCACAATGTTTTTCTCTGGCTCCGTCACAGTGAGTTTGCCAAACAGAATATGGAAAATGCATAGGCAGTTTTCTTGCACAATTCTTAATAAACGGTCAAAATGAACTCCATTGCTGAAGAAAAGCATGGACACAATTTAGTCCTTGAACATCGCTGTATATAGATTGTTATTGTGAAAGATGCTTGGTATTAATACACAAGTATTATTTTCATTGAAAATTCTGAAAGATCAACATTCTTTTTTCCCCCATAACACTTAAAAAATAAAAATAGTAAACAAGCTATCAAATTACCAAGGTTTCACTTTTATAACTAATAATTGTCGATACAAATTTTGATGGTGAATTTATTTTTCTGGGACTTATAGTAAATTACGAACATTATTTGAATGCAAGAGAACCAATTTATTGGTGGGTTTATTTTTTAGTCTTCACACCCGGTGCAGAATCCATTGCAGGGCTTGACCTCACGACCCTGAAATCAAGACCTGAGCTGAGATCAAGAGTCAGATGCTCAACTGCCTAAGCCACCAGCCACCCCTCTGTTGTTTAAAACTGAAATACAGGGGTGCCTGGGTGGCTCAGTCGGTTAAGCCTCCGACTTCGGCTCAGGTCAGATCTCACGTTCATGGGTTCGAGCCCTGCGTCAGGCTCTGTGCTAACAGCTAGCTCAGAGCCTGGAGCCTGCTTTTGGTTCTGTGTCTCCTTCTCTCTCTGCCCCTCCTCCCCTCATGCTCTGTCTCTCTCTGTATCAAAAATAAATAAAACATTTAAAAAAATTAAAATAAATAAATAAATAAAACTGAAATACAGTTTTATTTTATAGATTTCCCCCCTCATATAGTACATAAAACAGTGAGTTGGATGCCACTGCCCAGTACATAGGGGGGTGTGCCTTCTTTCCTAAACTTCACGTTCCTAAAGTGATTAATATCTTCACTCATGGTGATAGTTATCAGACTAGGTAGCCTAAACAACAGACATTTATTTTTTCCCACAGTTTTGGAGGCTGGAAGTTCAAGAGCAAGGTGCTGGCAGGGTTAGTTTCTAGCGAGGCCTCTCTTTCCTAGCTTACAGATGGTTATACTGTCACATGTGCTCACATGGCCTTTTCTGCGTGCATGTGTGCTCCTGGTGTCTCTTCCTCTTCTTAAAAGGACACCAAGTCCTACTAGATGGGGGCCCCACACATATGACCCCATTCAATGACTCCTTTAAAAGCCTTATCTTCAAATATTCAGGTTGGGGCTTCAAGATATGAATTGGGAGAGGGGGACACAATTTAGTCCATAACTGATTTTATAGAAAGACAATTTTAATCTATGGTTATGGTCTTTGTATATAAACGTTCTCAGTATTTCTCTGCCTTTCAACTATGCTGCTATCTCACAAAGACTGAGAAAATGTGATTCCTTATTTCCCACATTGCCATTCCATCCCAATTTATTATAATAAGGATAGGTCTGTTGAGCACTCAGTGTATTGCAGGAACTGTCCCAGGTTCTGGAACATATCCATGAAACAACCATTGTCCCTGCTCTTAACTCATAATCTGACCAGACCTTTAGAAATTCAGAAAATTGCCACTTTCAAAGGCATCTAGGAATTCAGGAGTCCCAGATTGTGAACAACCTTTTTAATTAAAAAACTTTTAATGTGTATTTATTTCTGAGAGGGAGACTGAGACAGAGTGTGAGCAGGGGAGGAGCAGAGAGAGAGGGAGACACTGAATCCGAAGCAGGCTCCAGGCTCTGAGCCTGACGCAAGGCTGTAACTCACGCACTGCAAGATCATGACCTGAGTCGAAGCCAGATGCTTAACCAACTGAGTCACCCAGGAGTCCCTGAACTACCTTATTTAACAATTCAACTTGCTTGTTTAAAAAAAAAGTATTGGGGTGCCTGGGTGGCTCAGTCACTTAAGCGTCAGACTTCGGCTCAGGTCATGATCTCATGATTTGTGAATTTGAGCCCCACATTGGGCTCTGGGCTCTGTGCTTACAGCTCAGAGCCCGGAGCCTGCTTCAGATTCTGTGTCTCCCCCTCTCTCTGTCCTTCCCATGCTCTTGCTCTGTCTCTCTCTGTCTCTCAATAATAAATAAACACTAAGTATCTTATTCATTAATTCACTTATTCAGCCAATGTTTATTGAATGTTAACTTTGAGCCTAAGGTATAGCACTAAACAAATTGGATAAACTGCCTGGTGTGATGAAACTTGTATTTTCATGGAAGAGACAGACAATAAGCAAATAAACAAAGAATATAACATCAGGTAGTGATACATATTTGGAAACAAAGCTGAGGAGAAATGATAACTTGTGGGGGAGGCTGCTTTGCAAGATAGGGTGTGAGGCACGCCTCTCTTAAAAAGGAGCATCTGAGCAGAGACTTGAAAGGAGTGAAGGAGCTCACCCCCCCGGAGGGGGGGTGGGGAGGGGTGTGGAGGATGAACATTCCGGGTACCGAGGCCAAGTACAAAGGAGCCTGGTGTGTTTCAAGGTCTGCAGCCAGTGAGGCTGAGCCAGGGGTAAAGTAATTAAGTGATGGGTCCACGGAAGTGGCCAGGAGCCAGCGCGTGAATGCTCTTGTAGGATTTTATTCTCCCAGACAAGAAGCCACTGGAGAAGAGAAGTCCTCCAACAGAAGTTCTCCAACAGAAGTCAGAGAATCTGATGCACATTTTAAAGCCTCTCTGGCTACTCTGTGCAGAAGGGATGGGGGCGTGGAGGCCTAAGATGAAGTAGGAAGACCACTGCAGTGGTTGGAGTGAGAAATGATGGTGCTCACACTAAAACGATAGCGTGGAGGTGGTGTGTGCACACGCGCTTATGCACACGCTTGAGGTAATCTCAGCAGGTGTTACTATAACTAATTAGTAATTTTTAATCATGAAATGCTTTCTTATATGTAAGAACTCATCAGCCCCTGAAATATTCATGACCAGGACTCCTCAAACCTGTCCATCAAAAACAAGGGAAGTCTGAGAAACCATCACAGCTACTAAATCTTAACCTTATTCTTACGGCATCTTCAACTACAGTAATTCTGTGAAGAGCCCTTAAGCTTCCTCTTCTAACCCCAACAAGAGGCAGTGCTACTCAAAGTCAATCTGTTAAAGACTTAGAGGCACAGAGCTTGAAGAAAGCTGAGCTATCACACTCATCCTCAGAGGGAACAGGCTCCAAGTTTTACTTGATTTGCTTTGGGACAGCCTAAAGTAACTAGAAATGGGACGAACCCACATCTACTTCCAGTTCAATTCTCATTCCATCATCCATATGGATTGAACTTTAAAACATTGTAAATTTAAACTTTCGTAAGATAGTAAGAATTTTCTAGACAGCATAGTTGTATAAGTTGGCTTTGGTATCTCACAGGCCTGGGGGATAACCCGAAGAATAAGTTTAACTGCAAAGTTGGAAACTTAAACTTTAGCAAGTTATTGACATTTCCCGGATAGAGGCCCAGGGTTTTGGGGGCTCTGCTGTCCAGCAGGCGTTGGTGCTAACTGGCAGTGTTTGGCTAAGTCTTTGTGAATGTAGTTTTCTTCAGGAGTTCTTTGTTGCCTGTGAAATAATATAACATATAAGATTTGCTTCAAAAGAATCCAGTAAGAAGGAGCATTGGATATGTATATAGATGAAGCAAGATCGGCCAAGTGTTGGTTGTTGTTGAAGCTACATGATGAGTAGATGAATTTCTATTATCCTGCACTATTTATTTCTGTATATGTCTGAAGTTTTCCATTATCAAAAGTTTTAAAATATAATTATTTATATTGTAAAAGACAAGCTGATGGGTAATAGGATCTGGCTAGCAATAAAGTAATGAAGCGAAGGGCAGTTGGTACACATGGTAGATTTTGCCGTCTCCTACACCGTCTTCTATGTCAGTGTATGCGGACATAGTCGGACCACACGACGCTTTCACTGGAACCTTCAATGTCACAATCTTGCTTATGGCTCTAAGGTCTTATACACGTCTCCATCCCCAACTACGAGGTTTCTTCAGAAGCAAGAACTGGTTTGCAAGACCGGTACAGGGAATAAGAAACCTTTGACTTATTCAATCTTCTGTTATAAGGAGTGAGACTTTTACAGCCTGGGGTTTTCAGGGGTACTGTGGAAGCAGTTTAGAAGGATCAATCTGAATTTTAATGGGTTTGACACTTCTGATTTCCCCCCCACCTCTGTGGAAGAGGCCCACAGACTTGCAGGGATTTCAGAGAGATCTATAGCATCTACACTTCCATCGAATTTAATAGTCTCCTCAGGACAATCAATTTGGACTTGGAGAACACATAAGGATTCAGTGTCTGATGGTCTGGAAACTATTTCTCCTGAGGAAAATTTTATGTGGCCTCCTAATATAGAAAGCACGTCTCTGCCTAGGAAATTCACAAGGGCAGTATCACGTAATAGAAAGGTATGACTTTCAGAGAAAGGGCCAAGGGTAACAGTTATGGGTTCCAGTAAGGGAACTCTTTGAACTTAGCTAGAAGCTCCCACCACAAAGATATTTTTATTACTCCAAGGTAGTTCTTCATGTATAATGGCAGGGTTTAAAGTCAATAGAGTTGCTTTGTTATCTATCGGCACAGTAGAAATTTTTCCATTTAAGTTTAGTTTCATTTTCTTTGTTGATTTTTTTTTACATTTATTTATTTTTGAGAGACAGAGAATGAGCAGAGGAGGGCAGAGAGAGAGGGAGATACAGAATCCGAAGCAGACTCCAGGCTCTAAGCTATCAGCCCAGAGCCTGACAAGGGGCTCGAACTCATGAACTACAATATCATGACCTGAGCTGAAGTCGGCAGCTTAACTGACTGAGCCACCCACGTGTCCCATAATCTTCCTTGTTGATTTAAGCAATTATTGAAGTAGCCTACCAGGCAACTTCTCAGAGCCCTATCACGTTGACAGTTATCACCAGAATCTGGGAGCTGAGGGCACTCTCTTACAGGACAACTGGATTGTTTAACAGGCCCTCTATTGAAAAGTGGGCAATTCTTTTTCCAAAATCTCTTTTGATTACAATGTATTGTATCTATCAACTTGTGGCAAGATTGGATCCCTTGAAGTTGGATCGAAGTCCCCATAATCGTTGCAACTCTAGGGCCATGACTGTTCATCTGACAACCTTTCTTTCTGCTCCAGTATTCTTTCAAAATGTTCAGCAAGAGGTTGAAGCTCTGGGAGAGGAGTGTTGTCCCATTTGAAATCACGTTCCTTTAACAAATCATTGGGGTCTGCATGAAGCCCCTTAACAAATGGGCACACAGGGCAAAACTAGTCCCAGAATCTTTTGTGACCAAGGCATTGTCTAAATACTGCCTCTAAATAAATTCGGAAATCTGCCACTGGCTCGTCCTTTTTCTGTTTACAGGGTGTTCTCACGGGAAAAACTTTGGGAACTGCTTCAAGAAGTTGACTTTTTTTTTTTTTGCTCTTTTTATTGATCTCTGGAAGCATGTTTGGTGGGATCCTCACAATCTTAGGTAGGGACTTTACAATATATTTCTTGAAGCCATTTTTTTAGTATCTTTTGGATGCTATCAAACTAGCAAAACTATCAAACTATCATGCTAACAAACTAGTAAAAATCAGGTAGTCTAGGATCATAGGCACCAAGAAAAATTTTCAATTCTTCTATCATGTTAGTTTGGTCCTTTTTAGATTCTGGAAAATCATTTACAATGGCTCAAAGTTTGGTTTGAGATCACGTTTTAAATTCTGCTGAGCCTAAAGATCCCTGGTTCATTAGAAGGTCTTATCTAAGGACATCTGATATTTAAGGGGTTTGGAGGGAAAGGGTACAAGATCAAAGTGGTTAGTGGGTTCAGAATAATCAGGTAAAGGTGGATAAAGAGGAGCAGAGGGATAACCTGGAGGTTGCTCAAGTCACTCATGTCAGAGATTTGGCCTTAAGGTTTTCATTGGCCTATTGTAATGATTCTTCAAGAGTTTATATTTTTAAATTACATTTAATTTAATTCTATTCTATTCTTTTTAAAAAATTTTTTATGTTTATTTATTTTTGAGAGATAGAACACGATCAGGGGAGGGGCAGAGAGAGAGAGGGAGACACAGAACCGGAAGCAGGTTCCAGGCTCCAAGCTGTCAGCACAGAGCCCAATGTGGGGCTTGAATTCACCAACTGTGAGATCATGACCTGAGCCAAAGTCGGACACTCAACTGACTGAGTCACCCAGGCACCCCTCCATTCTTTGTTAAGTAAGCCCCTATGCACAACATGGGGCTTGAATGCACCACTCCAAGATCAAGAGTCATATGCTCTGTGGACTAAGCCAGCCTGGCACCCCTATGGAGTCTATTTAGAGTCATTTTGTCTTTTGGAGGCCTCCATACCAAACAAGGAATACATTCTATTTTTTTGTAAGGTTCAGGATCATCTCTTTCAGGTGTATTCCTAAGGTGGACTATCTTATTTAAGTCAGAGGTTCCCCAGAGTGGCCACTATAATTCCAAATTATCCTATGTAGAATGTACCCATTTTTCCAAAAAGGGACATGATCCTGGTTATTAAGTGGATTACACATAGGAAGTAGGAGTTTTTGAAAGAAGTGTGGAAAGAGTTTTAGAGCAATTGGAATGCATCTTTGCCTTAGAGCCTCTAAAATGGCTATACTTATATGGATCTCAAGAATGTTACTGCTGTCTAAAAACTCAGGGAAGTATGGGTATTCCCCACTTACAGACAGAAGGGTAACCAAGAAGCTTGAACAAAACATATGCACAATAAAGTCAGAGAGCTCAAAACACAAAGAGAACAGAGCTCTGATCCAGGAGAGATTTATTCTGGAACTCCATGGTTGGAGAGAAATGAGAACAATGGGCTCAGTACGTACTGGCACCCAGTACCTCACCAGCCTCGGGGCTCTTCAGGGAGCCAGTTCAGATCCCACCTCTAACACCAGAAAGTCAAAAATAAAATCAGATCAAATTAAAATGTTAAGTTTATCATATATACAAAAGTAGAAGACTTCAAGCCAAAA
>NC_043707.1:123407714-123474868 GCF_006229205.1 Suricata suricatta | reverse complement strand
ATCTCTTTTTAGCGGTTTGTACAAGGTGTGCTGGACATTTAACAGGTAAGAGGTTTTCATTTTATAGACTGAATGGAAGTGGCTGACATTTACATCTGTACTATCTGCTGAGTATGCTGATAAGTGGGCCACATCTAGATTGTATTTGGACAAGATTATCAACGATCTTTTTTTTTTAATTTTTTTAATGTTTTATTTATTTTTGATACAGAGAGAGACAGAGCATGAGAGGGGGAGGCGCAGAGAGAGAAGGAGACACAGGACCGGAAACAGGCTCCTGGTTCTGAGCTAGCTGTTAGCACAGAGCCCGACGAGGGGCTCGAACCCACGAACGTGAGATCTGACCTGAGCCGAAGTTGGAGGCTTAACCGACTGAGCCACCCAGGCGCCCCCAACGATCTTTTGTTTAATGTTTCCTGGGTTTTCATTAAAATCTTCACAGAAATCAAGAAGACTTTTTGAAACTCTACTTTTCAAATCAAAGAACCAAAGAGATGGGGGAACACATTTTTATTGCCGTGGTAGAACACATCACTTGATATACTGTATAAGGCCTGATTACTGGTAAGCTCTCTGATGGAAAGGATCAATACATCTATGATCAAAATTTCCCCTTTTGTTCATCAGGACATCTTAGTTGCAAGTTCTGAATCAGGAAATGTAACTTTACTCAGCTTCATAGAGCAATCAAGGGAGCTATAAGGTAACATGTTCATTTGCGTGGTATGCCCAAGCTAATTCGGCAGCTGCTGTCTTCCAGTGAGCACTGGTGTCTTTTTAGGAGATGCAGACATTTTTAATTGATTCAAAAGTACCGCTTATCTCATCCCAGACTTGTGGAATTCAGTCTCCATGTGTATTTTCACATCCTCTTCTCCACCATACCCAACCCCAAATTCTTTTCTGCATGTTGTACAGCATTCTCTGTTTGGATCATTTGCCTCTCTAACCCTGTATGTGTCCTTCCACCTGTCATTAAAATAACACAGATGTTTAGGCTTCTTTTGTGGTATTGGCTGGGTCACGCTGGCATTGGTATTGTGCTCTCACATTTTCATCATCTCAACTCTTAGAAAACATGGTCACAATACTCACAAAGTTAAAAATTAAACTAGCACTATCTCCATCCAAAGCACAACTGTTACTTGGGGCTGTTAACACCCGTGATTAGAATTTAAGTTGCTCTGAGAGAATGACACAATAGATACATTATGGTCAACCACAAATCATGGCTGCCAGTGTCCGTGGTCAACAGAAGGCAGATAATCACCCTATTCTTTTGTCACTAAAGATGATGTTGTCTTCCTTTTGGGGTGGAGGGGGCATAAGATGGGTGTTGTATCTCTTCCTGTCTCCCACTCATTTTCAGCATTCATTGCTGAAAACCAGGGCTTGTTATGTCCAGGAAGGGTTTCTTGGAATGTGGGATTTTCAAGGACAGTCCCAATCTGGTATGGTTAGTCAGTAAATATAAAGTTGCTTACTCTCCCATCTTCATGAGTGAGAGCTTTTCTTGTATTTTCAGATCTGCTATTTTGACATTAGCAAATTATATTTAGCTAGAGCTTCTGTAGGTGTAGTCTAAGGTAAATCAAATAAAAATGGTTAACCTGATCTTTCAGGCAATAGTTTTTTAGAAAGTTTTGTTTGGATTAATCTGGCTTATCTTGAACTTTGCATTATTTGGTACAGCTCTTCCTAAGTTTCTTTCTTTAGCTACAGGACCAGTTCCAAGACTGGCTGGCAAGTCAATGTAGGCTATTCCCAAAAAGCCATCTGCACTGGCTTTTGCTATTTCTAATAGCCCCACTGTACCTACAAAGGACAAAAATAAGCAGTCATTCTACAGCGTATCCCAAAAAGGCTAAGAATGACAAATGAAGAATGTACTTTATTATAAAAGCAATATAAAGATGCTTGCTTATGTTTATAAAATATTTGACAATCATGTGAACCCCAGTAAATGTAAAAAAGGGTGGAGACAGAAAAGAGAAAGGAAAAGTTAATTAAAAAGCTTGTATCGGGGTGCCAGGGTGGCTCAGTTGGTTAAGCTTCCAACTTGGCTCAGGTCATGATCACGTAGTTGTTGAGTTCCAGCCCCATGTGGGGCTCTGCCTTGATAGCTCAGAGCCTGGAGCCTACTTCGGATTCTGTGTCTCCCTCTCTCTCTGCCCCTCCCCTGCTCGCTGCTCTCTCTCTCTCTCTCAAAAATAAATTAACATTTAAAAAAAAGCTTCTATTACGAACTGCCTGCATTAGAATCTGCCACTGGGAGCCATTTAACAGTCACAATTAATCTTTAATCCTGAAGGGTAAGAACAATGTCCTTTAAAAATAGGCTATGGATTGTATTATACAGTTTTGCCTACTAATCAGCCAATGCCTCCCTCCCTAAAACACAAAGCTACAGATTTTATGCATCAAAGAAAATCAAATAAATTAAACGACACAACAACCTTGGTTCCTAGTTTACTCATACACTGTACCCCCACATGTAAAAAAAAAAAAGTGAACCTTGCGCCCCTTTGAGGACAAATGACTTAGGAAACCTTTCACTTAAGCAAAACGAGGTTCTGCTCTGCGACCTCTCGCTGGATCTCTTCCTCCAACCGCTGTGTTCTTTCGGGTACACCCTAGGGTACAGTATTATACCCTAAGCCATAGTACTGTTGCCCCTGAGTGATCCCTTAGTCATACAATCTTCCCGCAGAACGCTACCTGCTGCGAAAACTCGACCAGCTCAGTGAGTAACACCGCGAGTGGCGCCCATGCTTTCTCTGGTGGCGCCTTCTGGTCGGACACCTGGACCTGCTCCTCCTTTTGGGTGGCTCTGACTCCAAGTCAGAGTCGATGGAGCAAGACCAAGAGCTTCTTGGAAGAAGAGCAGGCCAGCCAGGCCACAAGTGGTTCTTGTAATCAAGACTTCATTGCTTCCTGCTTTTGAAACGGATCACTTCCCCCAAACCGAGATTCTCTCCTTAACACCGCCTCTAATCTGGATGATTCCTTTCCCCCGCCCCCACGGGATATTTGGCAGTCTTGAGACATTTTTGTCTGTCACAGCAGCAGGAATAACCCTTGCATCCTGCGGGCAGAGGTCAGGGATGCTGATAAACACCCTACAGTACAAAGGACAAGCCCCCATATATACAATGATCTGGCGCAAAATGTCAGCAGTGGCTAGGATGAGAAACCCGCCTTAAAGCAAAGGTGGTGGAGGTCGGGTGGTGGTAATCAAGCCCCAGAAGAGCGTCAGCGCAGGATTAGAACTGCACAGTACTCCCTGCCCTCCCCTGGGACTGACCCCGCCCCTCCGGAAGTGGAGCTACAGTGGGGGCGGGGCCAGGCACTGAAAAAAATAAATAAGACTTAAAAATTTAAAGCTTGGGCATTCCTGGGTAGCTCACTCAGTTGAACCTCTGACTCTTGATTTCTGCGCAGGTCGTGATCCTTTGGTTGTGGGTTCACCTGCTTGGGACTCTCTCTCTCTCTGCCCCTCCCCCGACTCTCTCTCCCTAAAATAAATAAAAATAAAGAAACAAGAGCCCCCAACAACTTAAAGCGGGGGCGGGGACTGCAAACCCAGAACCACTTTTTGCACCATGCGGACCTGGCACTTTTTCCTGCCACGCAGGCCTGAGATAACTGCAGGGCCCACAGCAGCCCTAGATTTCCCACCTCACACAGGACAGATACAAGGGCCCAACAGACGCCTTCCTGTTCGGAAAGCATGAGTCAAAGGGCAATTTCTCACACTTCTCCCGGGAAGGTGTATTTAGGCTAGGCCGCCCGAACACACATCAGCGCCAGGAGCACCTGCCTACTTTGGCGCGGGGAACTTGTTCCGGCCACCGGCCCTCCCTCTGCCCCTCCTCCTCGGCGCCGCCCCGCCCCGTCTCCGCCCAGCCCTCTCCGCCCCAGTCTCCGCCCAGCCCGCCCCGCCCCGCCCCGCCCCCTCTGCCCCGGTCTCCGCATGCGCGACTGAGCCCCGGGGACGGTGCTGCTACATCCGGGTATCCGGCGGAGGGTGGCTGTTTTGTTTTCTTGGCTGCAAACTAGGAGAAAGGGAGGCGGCCCCGCACGGCGTGACACCTGGCTCGGGACCCGCTCCCCTGGCGGGCTGGCCGTAAGTGCCTGGCGGGAGTGGGGCAGGGGGTCTCCGCCACGGGCCGGAGAGGGCTCGGGCCCGGGCCGTCTGCCCGCCGGTGCCGACCGACTCGTTGCCTCCACCCTCTGGGAGGCTGCGGGCTCGGGATGTGCCTCCCTGGACCCTTCCCGGACGCTTCCTCCGCCCTGCTGCGAGACAGCGCCCTTCCCCCGGACGTCGCGGGGTCCCTGCACATCTCTGTGGTCCCCTCCTCTAGGGTTGGAGAAACAGCTCCCGAGAAGGAGTGTCTCCGGCGGGTTCACGCGGCAGAGGGTGGCCGAGCTAGAGCGAGTCCCCCCATCCTCCCAGCCGGTGTCCACAGCCGACCTAGACTCCCGAGTCTGGGGGCGGCGGGTGCTGGTGATAAACCTGAGGAAAATGGACTCGGATGGGCTCGGGGCGGGGACAGTGAGATGAACCGAAACTAACACTAGCTGGATTGCTGTTCCTCCCAGGGAAAAACAGCGGTGAACGGTCAAAACTGGGCTTGCCTTAAAAGCATATTAGTACTGGTTACGATCTCAGTTTTTAATATCTAACGCTTAAAAAGGGGTGTTAAGATTGAACTCTTTGCTCTTTTTTAGAATATAATGCTTTTGGACCGTCAGGATTGCTGGCTACGTAGAAATTTAACAAACAGGTTCAGAGTCGCTGTAGGAATTTGGGTGTGTCTTGATAATTAGCAAATTATACGTAATTCAGGCTTTTTCTTGCCCTGAAATAGAGATAATCCGGATGAGTTTTAGGCCAGATCTGCATAGGTCAGCTCGCAGTAATGTTTTATGTAATTTGTTAGGTCGGGTTATGGTTAGTTCATTTATGGTAATTTAACAGTGGATATTTTTTTGAGTCTGAATTAATATTAGCTTCAAATTTTTGCTTTCTTTTGGCCGGAAGGCATCCGTTAGAATTAGAGACAGAGATATTAAAATGAAATCGGTGTTCTTTACTAGAAGTGACACCAAAAACCAGGGGTGGAGAAGGAAAAATAATGAAGTGAAAGGAAGGGATGTGGGAAGAAGACCTGCAGTGCAGTGTTTAATTTCTTAATCTGAGTATAAAGAATCACATGTTCTATGATAAAATGTGAATCCTAAGACATATTTTTTCATCTGACCACATGCTTTAACTCCACCAAAGTTTACCATTGTCTCTCCATTATGTTAGTGCTCCTGGATTGTAAATGTTAAAATCATATGATAACTTACTTTGGAATTAAGATTAACAATCATAATTATAAAGTTTTTCAATATTTAGATACCCACCTGTGTTCCTGTTTCTTAAGTGTACTAAACCCATCTTTGAAATTTAAAAAAAAAGTTAACATGAATCCAAATTTTGTTTTCCAAAGTTTTGATATGGAAATTCATCAAAAATTAAATACTCTGATGAAGCACATGTAGCCAGAATAAAGTATTTCACTTTTATTAAATTATTCCTGAACTGTTAATTATTTTGTAGGAACAGAAGTCATGTTTGAAGCAAGTAAATAGAAATACTTAATGTAGTTGATTTTTCTGTTTGTTTTTTTAAGTGACCTGAAAACATGTCTGGATTTCTAGAAGGCTTGAGATGCTCAGAATGCATTGATTGGGGGGAAAAGCGCAATACTATTGCTTCCATTGCTGCTGGTGTTCTAGTAAGTGTCATTGGTAATTTGGGCATTTGTTATTTTGGTGTGTTTGTTTTTATGTGTTTTGAATTCTGTATGTGGTTTTTAAATATGGACTATTTATCTTTGGCCGCTGAATTTATTTTAATAAATGTTGATGTTTTGTTTATGAGGGGGTTGAGTTACTCCATTTTAAGAGTTGACATTATGGTTTGATATTGATTAGTCCAGTGATTGGTTTCCTTTTAATGCATTTTAAGAAAGAAAAAGGTCAAAACCAGTGGAGAGAGATGATTGTACTTTTTCATAATCCAGAGTTCACTTTCTTCGCAATCTCATTAAAAAACAAAAGACCAAACAGGAATTGTACTAAAGTGTATTGCTGAGAAGTAATTTATAGTGTAAAATTTTTATTTGCATTGCAAATCCCTCAAGGCATCTGATACTTGTGTTTTATGCTCTTATGTGGTCATGTGCTCTAAATAATGGATTTTAGGGGCCCCTGGGTGGCTCAGTCAGTTGAGCGTCTGGCTTCAGCTCAGGTCACGATCACATGGTTTGTGGGTCAAGCCCCGCATTGGGCTCTGTGCTGACAGCGAGCTCAGATCCTGGAGCTTGTCTTCAGATTCTGTGTCTCCCTCTCTCTCTCTGGCCCTCCCCTGCTCATGCTTCCTCTCTCTCTCTCAAAAATAAATACTGAAAAAAATAATGGATTTTAAATAAACAAACAGAAATCTAAGTTTAGGGAAGTCTGGCTGGCTCAATTGGTGGAGCATACGACTCTTGATCTTGGGGTTGTAAGTTCAAGCCCCACACTGGGTGTAAAAATTTCTTAAAAATAAAATCTTAGAAAAAAATCTGAGTTCAAATACCTCCTCCTTGCCTAGTCTCTGACATTTATAATTTATGAAAAATGGTTATCATATATTTTTCCAAAGTAATAATAAAATTACTGTAGAGGGGCACCTCGATGGGTCAGGCAGTATTGTGTTGAATTCTTGATCTCAGGGTTGTGAGTTCAAGCCCTGCATTGGGCAGAGAGATTACTTAAAAATAAAATCTTTTTTTTTTTTTTTTTTTTATGGAGCCAAGAAAGCCTTTATTGGGATCTGCAATTCCTGGGCGAAGTTCCATGACTCCAGGAGTGGGGAGTCAGGGAAGTTGCCAAAAATAAAATCTTAAAAAGGAAAAAAAAAACAAAACAAAAAACCTCCTGTAGAAATTTTGCTTTTACAAACATCCAAAAAAAAAACCTTTACATTTTAGTCTATGAAGAAAATATCTTGAATAATACACTGAGGTGAGGATAAAAAAAGTACAAATAAAAGAGGTACTCGGGCTAGCCAGTAAAAATGTCATTAATAGAATATGGAGTTGTCTGTAACCTGATAAAAATAATTCGATTAGCCTAAAGTATTTATTTTTAAAGAGTACTCTTAAGTTTGTGGTCAGGTCATATTTGTGTAGTTTTAATGTTTTTCCTTATGTATTGGCCCTTGATCATATCCAGAACCAAATTCAGTTAAGATAAATGATAATTTGGTGTTTAAATTGAACGTAGCATCACACGTAAAAGCATCTGCTTTAACTCCCTTCAGCAAAGGGAAA
This sequence comes from Suricata suricatta, assembly GCF_006229205.1. Classification (NCBI taxonomy): domain Eukaryota; kingdom Metazoa; phylum Chordata; class Mammalia; order Carnivora; family Herpestidae; genus Suricata; species Suricata suricatta. Next base: position 123,467,501 of record NC_043707.1, on the reverse strand, counting down.
AACGGAACTGCAGGGCCGTTACTTAGCTCACGACACCCCGAGGACAACTGAAATTCTGTCACCAATAACTCTCCCCCATGTTGTTTTGAATAACTTGTTTTCATTTTCAATGATAACATCCTTCTGGAAGCTTATAACATATCAGCAACAAGCCACTCCTCCTGTCTGTTAGAATGTGAATCACTGTTTTCCTTTCTCCTGCCATGAGATTATTCTAGCTTCTTTCCAGTGTGCACTATAAGATGACAGCCTTTATTACAATATTACAAAACAATGCCTGAAGTGGGCTTAGAAAAGAAGTTCGTGTTACATAGTCATTGCTGGCCGACTTAAGGGTATCTTATATCTACTCAGATATTAAGCCACGGGCACATTTTATGCTAGAAGCTGCTGGAACATTTAAGAAGATTTTGAAATTCATTTAGAAGGCGTCTCTCAGATAGCTTGCTTTCTTTTTAGCTAGTATGTTAGGAAATTACTGTAATTTCTCATTAGTGTCACTTTTTTTTTTTTTTGGTTTGCTTTAGTTTTTTACAGGCTGGTGGATTATCATAGACGCAGCTGTCATTTATCCGACCATGGAAGAGTTCAACCACTCCTACCACGCCTGTGGCGTCATAGCAACCATAGCCTTCCTCATGTAAGCGTCCTTGTTCACGACTTACTGTTGATTGCCACAAAAGAAAAATGCCTTATGTGTAGTTGAGTAGAGTTCATATTTTTAAATGTCATCAGCGTATTGGACATGGATTAAAAGTCAACTTGCAGAGGACCTAAAAGGAAAAGCAACAGTTTTCATTCCTAATCCCCCTTCCACCTCACCTCTTCCCCCAGCATCTGCCCCACCCCCAGCATCTCTCCGCTCCCTTCCTACTTCTGTTCTGCTCCTGATTGTGACTTGACTTTAGGGTCAGAAACCATGTCCTTTGTCTGAGCGCCTGTCTATTCACTTAGCCAACAAATCTTCATTAAACTTTTATGTTCCTAGGCTCTGCTCTAGGTAGAGGAAATACAGCAGTGAGTAACACAAGAGGAAGTCCATGCATTTATGGAATTTATACTCAAATGAGCGAGGCAGAGAGTAACCAAGGAGAAATAAATTTTATAAATAGCCTGCTAGATATCAGGAAGTTACAGAGCAGGGAGACAGGAGGAGGGATGTCAGCAAGGGTACAGAAATTTTCAGTAGGGTCCAGGAAGGCCTCACCAAGAAGGCACTTTCGTAGTAAAGACTTGAAGAAATGAAGGAGCTGATTGCGGGGATATATAAGAGAGGTCATTCCAGTCCTGTGGAAAAGCAGGGACACAGGTGCCATGGCAAGGTGACCAGGATGGCTGGAGCAAAGGGTCAAGGTCGCAAAAGCCAGAGGAGATTGTGGAGGCTAAAGAGGCATGAGATAAAACGTATCTGTCTCATGATTCTGCTCTTTTGCTCTTAAGAGCATTATTGGGCCAACTCGGGAACTGGAGTGAGGTCTGAAGGTCAGATGGTGGAAGTGCATCATTGATAGTGTCCCGGTTTCGAGGCTTGTATTGTCGTTCTGCGGAACTGCCTTGTCTGTGGGAAACAGACACGTTGTTAGGGTTATAGGGCATCAGGTTGGCCACTCTCAAAATTTACTTGAACCATACTTGAGAGTTTTTCTGTAAGTTTGAGATTATATGTGAAATTAGTAATACCAGAGAGCAAATGGAGATTGTTCATTTCAGAATGTGCCCAATGGTGGAGACTGACCAGACAGGGGCACGGCTGTTTGATGGAGGGCTAGAAAGTTTACTCAGGTGCTTCAGCAAGGAAAAATCAGGAGCAAAGAAAGAACCAATCACCCAAGAGCGTCTGCAGTTTTTAAAAATACTAAGCTTCTTTGGGGCGCCTGGCTGGCTCAATAGGTTAAGCATCTGATTTTGGCTCAGGTTATGATCTCACAGTTTGTGAGTTCAAGCCCCACGTCGGGCTCTGTGCTGACAGCTCAGAGCCTGGAGCCTGCTTCTGATTCTCCCTCTCTCGCTCTCTGTCCCTCCCCTGCTTGTGAGTGTGCTCGCGCTCACGCTCTCTCTCTCTCTGTCTCTCTGTTTCTCTCTCTCAAAAATAAGACATTTTAAGAATTTTTATTTAAAAAAAGACTAAGCTTACTTTAAAATGTATTTATTTTGTGTATTGGATAATGTGGTTGATAATAGAGATCACAGAATGTAATTATGAGTATTTTGATCCTTCTAAAACTTAGATTTGAATGAATAAATTATGACTTCATATTATTTAAAAAGTTAGGGATCACATAGCACCTGCTGTGTGCCAAGGCCTGTGCTAGGCACTGAGAATAAAAATGGGAAACAAAGTAGACACAGTCCTTGGCCCTCATGAAACTTACATCCTAGTGGTAAGCACAAGTGCACATGAGTGGAGAGGTAATAGATACAGATATACACACAGATAATTGTATAAAGTTTCATGTACTTCTTAGCCTGACACATTGTTTACATTGTCCTGTGATGATTAAATTTTTGAATGACTACTTTTAAAGAAAGTAAGGTTGTCTCAATTTAGAGTGGTTCTCTGTGAAAGTTAACAAAAGATTTCCTATTTGGAACATGTATCAGGGGTTTAAAAAAAAAAACAACCCAACATTTTACCACTTGAATCCCTTGGATGATATGATGTCTTCAGAGCAAAAAGCTATTGTTCAGTGAAGGATACTTATTTCTCCAGACATTGGACATTAGTACAGAATTATCACCAAAAAACTGTTTCCAAAGCCAATTTTAAGTACTTTGGGGTCGTCTAGGGACCATGCTCTCTCTGTTTTGTCACACGTGCGTGTTACAGGTTGAGTGTGTCTGACGCGCACACATGGAAAGCTAGGCAGGACCAAGCTAAAGATGGCTCCATCTTACCAAGACATAATTTTGAGGATTTCGCTCTCAAACTTTAACAAGTGAGACATAACTTTGAAAATTTTGCTCTCAAACGGTAGTAAGCGTCAGAATCACCAGAAGGACTTGTTACAACTCAAATTGCGGGGCTCCTCACCCAGAGTTTCTGCTTCAGGAAGTCTCGGGTGGGGCCGGGGAATTTTCTCTCTGATCAGCGCCCAGGTGATGTTAATTCTGCTGGTCTGGCTCTGTCACCACTGCTTAGACGGCATCTGCCTCAAGGGACTTGCTGAGGTTTGCGTGAGCCCAGTACTCAAGAGTCACGAGCCTAACCGGCAGTTTCAGGCCCTCTAGCTTCCTGGATCTGGTAGTTTGATGTCATGGGTAGTTTCCTCTTGGAGTCAAAGACCGTGATACCTTGGCTTTATTTTATTCACACAGGATTAATGCAGTATCAAATGGACAAGTCCGAGGTGATAGTTACAGTGAAGGTTGCCTGGGTCAAACAGGTAAACAGGTGTAAACGGCATCTGACTGTGTATGTACATCCTTGAGAGAGAGAACTCCACGTGGAGGGGCCGCCCGTCTAACCCCTGCAGATCGCGATAAGATGGAGGTCTGTCTAGAGCCAAGGTTCAAGGTTTCAAGGCACAAGGGACAAATCAAATTTAATCGAAGTTGGCTGTGTAGACTAGAATACACAGGGGTCTTGAGTATATAACCCCGTGCAGTAATACATAGGTGGACAGTAAAAGGCAATACATAATGAAGAATACACGCGCCAAATAGAATTTATAGTACTTTAAGCTATACCGTATAAATTATTTTCTTCTCTTTTTTGCCAACCTTCTTTGATTGGACTGGCATTTTGAAATAGTTTAGAATCCTAGTATTTGGGGTGTGTTTTGATACATACAACATAAAATGTACCGTCTTAACCATTTTTAAGTGTATAGTTCAGTAGTGTTAAATGCATTCACATCCTTTTGTAGCCAACCTCCAGAACTCTTTTCATCTTGTAAAACCGAGTAGAGTAACAGAATTTTGGTGCTTAGGTCCTCCCACTCCCTTCCCTCTCCACTGAGACTCCTGTCCCCTGGACCCCTGGGCCATGCACCCGAGGGAGGCCAAATCAGCCTGCGTGTGGGGCGGCTTCCTCGAGAGTCCAATACACGCAGAGATTTGAGGGGACATTTATGAAGCACTTTAAATGGCAAACAAAATATTACATCCATACAGAAAGGAAATCTATAAATAAATAGGCAAAATTCAGGTGACTTTTTCTTTTTTTAATGAAACAGGAGAAGCTGCAGGAGTCAGCTTCGATCTACACGCTCAGACACTCTGGTTCACTCGCTTTGTAGATGAACTTAAGTAGCAGAGATGACAGGAGCCCTGACCTGCCATAATCATGACCGATAAACGAGCAGACAGACATTAGCGGCCCGCACTGACACTAATAAGCCAGTGATGGCTAGAGCCAGAACTAGAGTATGGCCCTCACATCTCTAACATCTGTTAGACCCACACCTCTGGGGGTCCAGAGTCCATTGTATTTAATACCACATCTCTACCTATCAGCTTATGATTTTCATAATGCTCTTATGTTTTGGAGATGAAATCAGAAATCAAATACAGCATTCTGTTTGCTTTGCTTTATTGAACAGGGCAGTGTTTTCATTAAAATGTATTTGTGCTAATTAAAGAAAGTCCTCTCAGTTCATCTAAGGACTGTTTGTTTATAGCAGATCTTCATAAATATTATATAAATGTGATTTAAAACTTGTTTGTCCTCTTCTGTTAACATAATTTTGGTGGAGCTTTCCTAAGCGCCAGTCACAGTAAGTTTGAATTTATTTTGCTGCCTGACTTACCTAGTCACCTATCATTGAATATGAATTTTTTTGTTAAGTATACCCATGTTATTGCCTCAAAGTTCTCTTGGAGGAGTCTACATTTTGGAGTACAATTTCTAAAAATATATGGAGAATGAGCTTGTACATACGAAACATATTTTGTGAGATTTTTATAGGCTGTTTGAGGAGTTTTTCTCAGTATTCATATTTAAGGAGATTAATTATAGGCACTTAGAATACAGACCAGCCAACAAGAAAAAGGCCAACGTCTGCACTGATGCAAGATACTCAGCACATCTTCCATTCTTATTTTTAGACTTTAAATGGCAGTTATACATTTTATCTGTTTTAGTTTTTGCTTTCCTTTTGAAAAGTTCATTGAACTGACTGCTGCCATTTGAGAAGCAATTCTCGTAAAATGTGATTTCTTTTAAGGTGCTCGCATCTGGCTGTTCATTGGCTTCATGCTGGCCTTTGGCTCTCTGATTGCCTCTATGTGGATTCTCTTTGGAGGTTATGTTGCTAAAGGTAAGAGAAAATAGTTTACATTTTACTTCCGTGGATTACTGACGTGTGTTAAAGTTGGTTATTTTAAGTTTACGTATTTTGAGAGAGAGTGAGTGAGCACACACAGGGGAGGGGCAGAGAGTGAGGGAGAGAGAGAATCTCAGGCAGGCTCTGTGTTGTCAGCTTGGAGCCGGACACAGGGCTCAGTCTCAGACCATGAGATGTGAGATCATGACCTGAGCCAAAACCAAGAGTTGGATGCTTAAGCGACTGAGCCACCCAGGTGCCCTTGAAGTTGGTTATTTTATTTTTATTTTTATTTATTTATTTTCTATAAGTTTATTTATTCCGAGAGAGAAAGAGAGACAGAGAGACACAGAATGAGCTGGGGAGGGGCAGAGAGAAAGGGAGACACAGGATCCAAAGCAGGCTCTGTCCTGAGAGCAGAGAGCCCAATGTGGGGCTCTAACTCATGAACCAGAAGATCATGACTTGGCGGAAGTTGGAGGCTTACCTGACTGAGCCACCCAGGGATCCCAGGTTATTTTAGAATAAAGCTTTTTTTCATCTAGATGAGTCAGCTACTAGCATTTATGCCTGGGAACTCCCTTCACCCTGTGTTTTGTTTTGTTCTATTGGTATGTTTTTGGTATTCTTTCTTCTGTTTTTTTTCTTCTTCTTTCTTCTTCTTCTATTAGAGCCTAGAAGTACTGGGACACAGCTCCAAACCTTGCTTCTCTTTGGCTTCCAGAAACCTCAAAAGCAGAATATATATGTTCTCAAGCCATTTGGCACGTTTTGACTTGATGAATGATGTCTCTGCTAAGCTCCAACATCCTAGAATTAACATTTATTGAGCTAAGACTCCCTGGTACTGGGACATCCACTCCTTTTAGATAGAAAGTAATGAGTGCTTACTGCACACCGCAGTGCAAGGCCGCCCGAAAGCCAGGCCTACAGGAAAAGGCCCGCTCTTAGATCCCTGCTTGAAATTTCACCTTGAGGGACCCCGAACTGGGAACACGAAAATCCCTTAATGTTCCAGGTATAATTAACTATGCTTCTCAGAGTAAAAATATGGTGTTAATGATCTGCAAAAACAAGACCGGCAGACAGCTAATCTAGCCTATATTTTAGCTTTTTATTTCTTTGAACAAAGTGTAATTCTTGGATTAAAATCACGGGTTTCCTGAATTTCTAATAAGATCTTTTAAGTCTTATAGACAGGAATGATAGGCATTTTAAAATATATATGTTTTTGTTGTTCATATAATTTATTACTCAAACCATGTTACCAAAAATGTAGAAAAGAAAAAAGAAATCATAGCAGCCTATAATAACATACTGTTCTTAAATGTTTTGGTATATTTCCTTTGGTCTCTTTTGTGTTTTTGTGTAGTTGTAATTATACTATAAATATAATTTTTTAAAATTTAATTTTATTTAGTTTTTATTTTTTTATCAATATAATTTTGAACCCAGGCTTTTGCATTTTACATGATATTCCAAGTAGTTCTCTTGCTACTACAAAATCTTTTATTGCCATATTTAAAAAATAAAACTGTTACTGTTTTATCATGTGAATTCCATAATACTTGTTTATTGTAGGATACTGAAAACATAAAAGAGCTCAAAGAAGAAAATAAAATTATATGGAATTCTTCTTTCCTAGATACAACTGTTATTAATACAGAGACTCTTTTTGTAGAAATGTGTTTCTCTCAGAAAATTTTTAGTGATTTTTTTTTTTTCCTAAAGGCTTCTGGAGCCCGGTTATTGTTTGAGAATTATTAGCAGGAATCTGTAATTTTATAAGTTGACTTTTCTAATTCCTTCACGAGCCATTGTCACCACTCATAGGGAATATTTAATGTGGCATCGTAGTGAAGGCCCGTGCACACCAGCTGTTACAGTAATCGGATTAAGTTAAAACTGTTGTGAGAAGAAGTTGATAATTCGTCTTCATCACAACTTGGTTTGTCACATACTGGGTAATCATTGACGGCTCCAAGTATAGGAACTTATGAGGATCTCAGCCTCAATCTGGGATAAATTGGAACAAATGTTCCCCAGCAGTCTTGTTCATCTTCACTAATGGCTACTCTGTCCCTCCCAGTGTTCAGGCCAAAAACTTCGGTGCTTAAGGGATACCTCTTGTTCTCTCTCGCCCTCCATTCAGTCCTTCAGCAAATCCTATTGATTCTTCTGTTCAAAAGATCCTGAATCCCACCACTTTATTTTAGTAGGTTTTATTTTTAAGTAATATCTACACCCAGTGTAGGGCTTCAACTCACAACCCCAAGATCAAGAGTCACAGGCTCTACCGACTGAGCCGGCCACACATTACCCTGAATCCCACTTTTTACCATCTCCATTACTGCCACCCTGCTTCAATCCATTTTAGTCTCTTTTCTGACTGCCTGAAATAGTTTCCTTGTTGGTCTCTGTTTCTCCCCACCCCCTTTCCTGCCCCCACCCCCTCAGCACGGCAGCCAGAGGAATCCTTGAAATACGCCAGCTCATACGGCTTTTCTGCTCAGACCCTCCACTGGCTTCTCCTCTCTCAGAGTGAAAACCAGAGCCCTCACCATGACTGCAGAGCTCTATAGGATCTTCACACACACACACACACACACACACACACACACCCACACACACACACACACACACCTGCCCAGTTTGCCCCTCGTACTTCTCTGATCTGTCTCCTGCTTTTCTCTCTGTTGTGCACTGGCCATTCCTCTGATGTGCCAGCAGGTGCCCACCTCCCGGTGTTTGTGCCCTCTGCTCTGCGGCTTCTGCGTGGTCCCTGCCCTCACATCCTCGCCACCCTTATGCCAGTGTCACTTTGTCTTGAGGTCTTCCTGGCCACCAGTATAAAATACCATCATTCAAGGGGCGCCTGGGGGTGCCTGGGTGGCTCAGTTGGTTAAGCGTTCAACTCTTGATTTCAGCTCCAGTCATGATCTCACAGTTCACGGGCTCAGGCCCCACTCCGGGCTCTGTGTGGACGGTAGGGAGCCCGCCCGCCTGGGATTCTCTCCTTCTCCCTCTGCCCCTCCCCTGCTCACATGCACTCTCCCTCTCAAAATAAAAAAAAATAAACATTATTTTTAAAATGTCATCATTCACTACACTTCCCTTACCTTTTCCTGCTTCATTTGTTTCTCCTTACTTATTCTCTACGTTGTTTACCTTCATGAAGATGAAAATATTTTGCCTGTTTTACTTATATTCTCAGCATATTGCAGTGCTGAACGTAACATGCACTTGCTAAATCTTTGTTAAATGAAGGGATGGAGCCATCACTTCCTAAACCAGCACTAGACTCCGTCACGTGTCCTGTGTCATTGACACATACCCAACCATGGTCCCTGGAAGATTCAGTTACGTAAGGCAGGAAAACTGCTGTTCACCAGGACATCAGACACTAAATGTTTATAACTATTTTTACAGAAAAAGCCGTCGTATACCCTGGAATTGCTGTCTTTTTCCAAAATGCCTTCATCTTTTTTGGGTAAGTTTCTTTTGCGTTCTTCATCCTATTTACTGTTTTAAGTCCTTTTTTATAATTGTTTCTTTAAGTCACTTACTATATTTAGTTGTTTAAATTTACCCTGTCCAGTGCCCCTCCCCCATGTTATGTCACAAAGTGTGAAGAATGAAGCTGAGGAAGATATTTTGATACATAGGTTGGTTTCTTGCCAGCCTTGGGAACTTACACTGAATTTTTTTTAAACTGCCACCGTGTCCCCTTTAATGAAGAACTATGATTTGTGTAGATTTAGTTACATAACCCTGACAGTGTTCATTTTGCTTTATTTTTTTTATTTGCCTACATTTTTTTCTTTAAAAAGAGTGTTTACATTCTTTTTTTTTCAATCAAAATTTATTTTTTTCAGGAGTAGAATTTAGTGCTATTCATCACTTACATACAACACCTAGTGCTCATCCCAACAAGTGCCCTCCTTAATGCCCCTTGCCCATTTAGCCTATCCCCCTCCAGCAACCCTCAGTTAGTTCTCTGTATTTAAGAGTCTCTTATGGTTTGTCTCCCTCTCTGTTTTTATTATTTTTGCTTCCCTTCCCTTATGCTCATCTGTTTTGTATCTTAAATTCCTCATATGAGTGAAGTCATATGATATTTGTCTTTCTCTAATTTCGCTTAGCATAATATCCTCTAGCTCCATCCACATAGTTGCAAATAGCAAGATTTCATTCATTTTGATTGCTGAGTAATACTCCATTGTATATATATATGCCACGCCTTCTTTATCTGTTCACCCAGGACAATGTTCATTTTAAATCTGTATCTAAGTTTTCGGTGAAAGGCTGCTTAAAACCTTTTCTCCTTAAAATTTTGTTTCTGAGTGCATTTTATAGTTGTTTCTATCCGTGGTGTTACTAGAACTTGTGTGTGAGATTTGGGGTGTGGAGGAGTCCTAACATTGTCTGTCCTTCTGATACAATGACAGATTGCAAAATTGCCTAAAAACCTTAATACTTTCATCAATAATCTCTAATGTTCATTCTTCCCTGGATGCCAAGGGTCTGCCCTTTTCCCTGCCTTAGCTCCCCCCCGCACTGTCCCCCACTCCCCCCACCCCGCCACAGCTTCTCTTTATCCTTTGTGTCAGGGATTCTTAACGGTCCTTCCATGAGTGGGGTTCTGAAGATGGGGAACCACAGACATTTCTGTCTGTAAGACCCTGGGGTATCAGCTTGTTTCTGGGAAGAGAGCCTATGGCTTTTCTCAGATATGCAGAGAAGTCTCTAATCCAAAAAAGGTTCAAAAACTGCAGTGTATTGTAGGAGAGTCTATCGTCAGACTTTCCTTCTCTGCCCCTTCTTTCCCAGCCCCAAAAAGAAATCAAAGCCCCATATCTACTTGAGCCACTTGTGAAATGCTAACTGCTGCCATTCAGTAACATTCAGCAGTGATATTCAGAGTTCTTCCTTCACCAGGAGTTCTTTCAATCTTATAAAATCAGTTTGGAAATAAGAAAAATGTGAACTTAGGGGCGCCTAGGTGGCTCAGTCAGTTAAGAATCTGACTTTGGCTCAGGTCATGATCTTGCGGTCTGTGAGCTGAGCCCCTCCGTGCTGTCAGCATGGAGCCTGCTTCAGATCCTCTGCCCCCACTCCCTGCCCCTCCCCCGCTGGGCCTCCCTCCCTCCCTCTCCCCTTGCTTGCTCTCTCTCAAAAATTAACTTAAATTTTTTTTTTAATTTTTACTTATTTTTGAGAGAGAGAGAGAGAGAGAGAGAGACCGTGTGAGCAGGGGAGGGTCAGAGAGAGAGACACAGAATCCAAAGCAGGCTCTAGGCTCTGAGCTGTCAGCACAGAGCCCAACGCAGGGCTCGAACCCACGAACCATGAGATCATGACCTGAGCTGAAGAAGGACACTCAACCGACTGAGCCACCCAGGCGCCCCTAAAATAAACAAACTTTTTTTTAAGAAAAGAAAAATGTGAACTTAGATGTGGCAAGATGCACGTCTTTGGGTCATTCCTTACATCATAAAACTAGTTGAGAAAACCCAAATGAGTTAAACAACCACAACAAAAAGTAAAGCCACTGATTTTGTGCAGAAAGTAATCATGATCAAAGTTCATGGAGCAATTATTATGCGCGAGGCACCTTTCTTAGCGTTTTACCCCTCTGTTCTCAGCTAATCCCGGCACAGCTCTGCAGGGGGGCCCTTTGTTATCCCCAGTTTGTATGTGGGAGCAAGCCCAGGGAAGTCAGGGTCCTCGTCCAAGATCGTCTGGCTAGCACTGAGGCTGACTGAGTCCAGGCTCCAGCTACCAGGATGGTGGCTTTTGAAATTTGGGGTGAATTCAGTTGGCGTTTCCTCCTTTTGCTGTCCACCACCAGCCGAGTAGCGTGAGTTCCGTTCCCCTCCCGCCCCGTCCTTTTAGAGCATAAGTAACACTGTACTTCAGAAGCGCGGCCTGAGTAAACCTCACTCCTCAGCTTATGAAATAAAATGTGAGCGCCTTCGTTGTTTTGTGGGGCAGTGCAGAGGACGGCGTTGTGATTAGGATTTCTTTTCCTTTCAAGCTGCGGGGCCGAGGCTCGGGCACCGGTAAAGCCCCAAGCATCCTGAGCTCACTACTCCCCATGCGGAGAGGTGCTCGGAGAACTCCGTGCCCCACAGCTGCAGCCCCAGCGAGGTGGCGTGAGGTGTGGAAGCAAAGCTCACCAGGGAGGGGGCTTACTGAGAACCAGCCAGGGGAGGCAGACGGCAGCCTACTTGATCGTCATTTCCTCCGCAGTTCTGATAAAGGATAAAACAAGTTCCACCTTGAGATTCTAGAGGAGTCACTCTGTCATAGGATCAGAGGATGGAGGGGAAGATTGTCAGGACCCGTGAATGATTTCCAGTGAGGGAAGCAACACAGAAGTTCCCACAGCAGTTTTCAGGGGTCACAAAACCTTGGAACCCAGTCATCAACTTGTCTCAAATTATGATAAAGCCTTTCTATAGGCAACAAGTTTGGTTAGTTTCTCATTTCGTACTGTTGTCCCTGTTAGGTCTCATACTGAGTTTGGGTTTTTGAAAATACTATAAGCAGAGTGAAATCAAATTCAGCAAACAGGCACCGGTACTAGGATAGTTGTGGCAGATTGCCTACCCTTCTGATTTGTAACACCAGCACTCAGCAACAGCTGAGAAATTCCGGTCTCAGAAACCAGACACAGACGTCCGTACCAAAGGTGACCATCTGACAGTGTAGGAGGGACTGGCTTTTGCCCAAGAAACTCTTCAGATTACAACTTCCATCTGTTGAGTAGTATTGTGAAGTGTGTCTCACTCAAGCTCTCTGGAGGGTAGAGGCCTCATATTCACCAGAAGAGCAGAGACCAGATCACTTTTGGGAGCATTTAGGAAATCCTTTATAAAGAGAAGTTAACATACTTGCAAGAGAGTGTATAGAAATTTCCTGGTTGCATTTTTGCTTTCATCAAAAACCACTCAAGTGTTTACTTTTCTAAGGGCAAATCCATCATTAGGATTGCAGGCCTACCTTAAGTCTACACTGGTCACTGGGAAACCGAGGAGAAGACAAAATGGAAACCACCATGTGCCACTGGTGTCTGCTTCTGTCTTCGGTTTCCGCCTCATGCTTGCCCCCCGCACCCGAGGCCTGTGGGACCTGCCTCTGAACGGTCTCAGGCTTGTTCCCTTTCTGTCCATCTCTCCTGTTCGGTCACCGCCATCCCGTCCTGAGCAGGTCACCTCCCTAATTGGTTCCTCCCTCGAGTCCAGTTTTCCTGTGTCACTTTTCCTTCTAGAACCATGGCTCTCATCCTGTCATTTCCCATCTTAAAATTTGTCACCACTTGGAGTGGTCTCCAGAACTCAATACTCGTGGCCATCCAGCCAAACGCTGTCCACAGTTCTGCCTTATTTATCCTGTACCATACTTTCTGCCTTATTGAGCCGATGTTTAAAAATCAAGAGATTTTTTTACATTAAAATCTGAATATTTGGCTTTTCTGCAAAAACTGGAAGATCTGATGATCCTGAGCCTTGCATTGCAACAATCAGCTGGAGGCGATTATTGGGGAGGTAGGGGTGCAGCTCCGCACGACCCCATTTCACCAGTGGCCCCTGGAGTAGAGCACACAGGCTGGCACCTGCCCTCCTGACTCACTTAAGACACATAATGCCCCTGTGGGCAATGTGCCGCCCTGGTCACTGTGCTCACCAAGTCCCTGCTACCTCCACTCCCTGTCTTTCTGATCTCGTAAGCTATAATCTGGCCATACTAGTCTTGGACCCAGACAGGTGTCTTCTTATGCATGTCCTTGCGCTCCCGCCCTCTTAGGGTGAAAGCTTGAGGACAGCTGTAGATAGTTCGCACACCTCAGCCGTGGGTTGTGAGTCCTGCGTGGGCCTGTCCCTGACGCCCCAGCCTCCTGGGCTTTTCCCGAGGCCCCGTGCCCCTTTATTCCTCTGGGCCTCTTCATCTGCCGTGTCTTCTCTGGAAACCTCCTCCTTCATCAAACTAGCTCCTTTCCCTACCAGTCTCCGGGTCAGACTCCTGCTTACTCTTCAAAGCCCATCTCAAATATTCCTGCCCCTGTAACTCCTTTTCGGACGCATTCAGCCTGGACAAATTCGGTGGGTTTCTGTGCCCCCTCAGCATTCGGCACGTACACCTCTTCCCCCTTCCTCATGCCGCTCTGCCGTTACCACGTGTGTCATCGAGAACGTGAGCAGCTTGAGGGCAGGGATGCCACAGCTCCCGTCCTTATGGCCATGGCATCTAACACACGTACACTCGAGAAAGGCCTGCTGAATGAATGTGACAAAAATCAGACATAGGATGGTGACATACTAAACATTGGCTAACTTTTTAAGAGTGACCTGCATCCCCAGCACTGGAGGCCAAGGAAGTGGTGGAGTTGGTGGTTAATCGGACACGATCAGTGTCTGTTCTGATACGTCCCGTGGCTTTTTTCATAAAACTCGTCAATTCTTCGCTGCTAGTTGCCCACCATTCTCCACATCTCACATACTCGTTTTATGCCCAAACCAACTAGATGTGATGTTTCTCATTTCATTTGCAGAGGACTGGTCTTTAAGTTTGGCCGCACTGAAGACTTATGGCAGTGAGAACATCCGGTTTACTTCTGCGCAGCGGCCCTGCATGCGTTTTTTACTACTCACTCCCAGTGTTTTGTAACGCCATTTTCCAAACCCAGTTTTGAGTGTGGTCTCAGCTTTAATTCGTGTTAATACTAAAATCATGAGAACTTCCTGTGTAAACAACAAAAATCTATGGCGGTATGCATTGGACTTACTTCTAAAATGTTGGAAGTATGCCACATGAGTAATTTTTATTAAGTTTTATCATGGTATAACTTGTAAACACATGTTACAGAAGAAATTATGGATGCATCTTAGGTGAGCATTTGTCATCAAAACTGCAATTCAAGTGCTCTGAAGATGTAATGTGTCTGTGTAAGTGTGGCCTCTTCTGTGTCAGATGTTAAATAAAACATCAACATTTTCATGTTTTTAAATCTGCGCAGTGGTCAGAATTCTTTCTTGCTATCCTTTGTGTTTGGTTTCTACAGTTTTGCCAAAAATTCTGTGAACATTTCCGCGTAAGAAGCCACTGAGGGTCTCCCAAGGGGTGAGTGAACATGTCAGAGAGAGAAGCTCCTGATTTCAGCCACGAGGTTGTCAGAAGTGTCCCCTGAGTGCCACTGACGGGGGAGTGGGGGCCAGCAGTCACTCGGCTGTGACACACGGCCCTGGCGGGACGCAGTCACTCACTCCACATCCACCATTGAAGGAAAGAGGAAAAGGATAGAGACTTGACACTAGGCTTTGCTCAGGCGACAAAAGTTCTTGTTGGTTTGACAATCAGTTGGATTCCAAGTTCCATCATATGTCTGTACTGAGCCACCGACCTCCAGACAGACCAGCAAGGTCAGTTAGAATTACAAACATGACCTCCTGAGAATTCTCATAGTCTGTTTCTCTTTGGAACCCTATTACCTGTCAGGCTCTCCCCGAATCCGATGGAAAATGGGCGTCTTTTTTAAATGAACAAGTAACTACGGGATCCATGTTCTTCAGAACTACAGCTTGGAATGTTTTCTTTCATAAGCTTGCTACAGTTAGCCCTTCCTGAAACACAAACTCTCTCTTAGATGACTTAAATGTGTGGCACTCTTTTCTCCACCAGCCACGTGGCCTTCCAGCACGCACGCCTGTAGCACTGCCCCGGCACCCCCCACCCCCACCCCCGCTCCCCCAAAGACACGGCCGCCGTGCTGCCGCCGCCCCCACCCAGCCACTCCCCGCGGCTTCTCAGAGAACCGGAGGGCATCTTAGAGGTGGAAGGTCCACCTTCTCTTTTTACAGATGGAGGAACCAGAAGGCGGAAACTCCAATTTCTCAAGGTCGTGTGTAGAACTGGTTTTTAAATCTTGAGACCGTGTGTCTCCACAGTTGACCACAGCATCGTCCCCTGTGCTCAGGGAATAAGAACTACTTTGTGAAATTGCTGGGATAGAAACACAGTGTCCACATTATAGGCCTAAATATAAGTGAATTTGTAATTTTTCCCTGTTTTCTATCATCTGCCCTGCCGATGTAGACAAGAGTTCCCTGGGTAACACAACGTACTTTGTTGAGCATGAGAAAGAATCTAAGAATTGTCAATAAAATTGAACACAGTACTGGGCCCCCTGGGTGGTTCAGTCAGTTGAGCATCCAAGCCTTGATTTTGGCTTGGGTCATGACCCCACAGTTCATGAGATCCAGCCTCTGACAGCACAGAGCCTGCTTGGGGCTCCCTCCCTCCCTCCGTCTCTCTGCCCCTCCCCAGCTCTCACATGTGCACACTCTCTCACTCTCTCTTTCAAAGTAAATATTAAAAAAATTAAAGCAATGAAGTAAAGTTAAATGTGTATGTTTAAAAGAAAATATTGAACCAATACCTTAACGTGTCTGCACCCAAGAAAATACTGATAGCATCATCTTTAATTAAAACAGACATTTATTTTAAACTATTATGAAATTACCATTTAAACAAATTTTAATCTTTTTTAAATATCAAATTTATCTCTGACCTTGTCTCACTGCATGTAAGGAGACTTCGCTGTAAAGAGTATGTGTCATTCACAAAAAAAGGTGAGCAACAATGAAAGGAGGCTGTCTCGACTTCGGACAGGACTTCTCTTTCTCGGATGCTTTTGCTTAAAATCCAACAGCCAGATGAGGAAACTGTAAAAGCAAAAGCAAACATCTTTATTACAGAGGAGCCCTTAGACTTTTAAAATTTGGACACATATGGAGTCTGGTCTTTGGGAACTTACAGGTGGACCAAAATGCTGTCTCCTCACAAAGATCTTAGAGGGTCTTTCATAAAACCTGAATTGGAAAAGCTCTTAGATCCCCATTCTTAAAGCTCTTTACCCAAGTCGTGCATGAGTAGTGATCAGCTTTTGTTTGAATGTCTCCAGTGACGGAGGACACGCTACCATACAAAGCAATCCATTCCATTTTGCAGACAAGTTCAAATTGTGAAGCATTTACACAGCATTGCCCACTGGGCCTCCTTAAATTCTTTGGAGAAACGTAGAAAAAAAAATAGTTTTCTTTTTCTACAGGACAGTCTTTGAAGTATTTGAAGACCATCCTTAGGTCTCCACTGGGTCTTCTCTTCTGCTCGCTGAACATATCCTAGGTTCTTTGTGCCATATCACACCCGCCGTCCATCACTGTGCACCGAGTAACATTGTCACAGAATTCTAGAACCGGAAATCTGAGCAGCTAACGTTTATGGGGTGTTTTTTCAGGGAGCCGTGTGCCACCATTTCACACACAGTATCTCCTTTAAATACTTACCACCACCTAGTGAGGTATTACTCCCTCCATGTCAGAGAAGGGGGCACTAAAGCTCAGAGACCCCAGGACACGAGGTGGTAGAACCCAGATCTGTCTGACTCCAGGACGTGGAATTTGAGCCCATTTTACAAACGAAGAAACTGAGCCTCCCCCAAAGAAGGAAAGTGACTTGCCTGAAGGCACTAGGCTGCCAGTGGGTGAGCTGGGACTTGAATTCAGATCTGCGTTACAGAGCACTGCTCTTTTTCAGGGCCCCGCTCCAGGAGGAGAGGAGTTGGTTGGCAGGCTCCTAATCTGTTTTCCTCCTTTGCTCTAAAAACCGCCTCTCCTCGTTTTTGTTGAACAAGCGTTTGTTGGATCCTTACTGTGTGTCTAGAACATTTATTTTAAATCAGAAGCAGGGGTGATACCCGTGCACGACAAGGCCAGGTTTCGAGAATTTTACATAAAACGGCAGGAGGAACTCTTCACACATTCTGAGGTATTTCCCATGCTAAATCAGCGCTGGTGTTTATGTTTCTTGGCAATGAAATCGTGTTAAAAATAAACTGCAAATACTTGTTCCAAAGCCAGTGGATGATCTTCAGCATATCTGCACTCATTTCAGAATCCATCCTATAAGCTTAATCTTATTCTACTCAACTCTCAAACGGGATCTCTACCTTTTCCCCACTGAACCTTCTGGGAACTTCCAACTGCCTGAGGGCAAGTCAAATGGCTCCAGCCTACCTTTCCTCCTTCCCTTCACTGACTCTCTGCTGAGCGGGTGGCTTCATGCTCCTCTGTTCTTGCTCACAAGCTCCCCCTTGCCTGGAATGTCTTTCACTTCCTGTCACTTAACCAAATCCAGCACAACTCCAAGCTCTGTTTTCCCGGACCTCCCCAGACTCAGGATCTTCCCCTCCTCTCCTCCTTCCAGCGGCTACTGCCACGGTCATGTCCTCAGTTCTGAACAGAGCTGTGCACATAGAAAGATCCTGTCCCTCCACGGGCCAAAAGCCCTAGCTTCTCTGAGCCCCTCCCCGCCCCCAGTACCCAGAACAGGGGCTTGCCTGCGGCAGACTCACAACAAAACTCTTCTCTGCAGAAAGGTTAACTGTGGGATTAGTTTTAATAAGTGGATGTCAGTGAGTCCTTGTGCTTCAGGAAGCACAAAATGAAATCCATGGGTTATTAAATTGAACTAAAAAGTTGAAGGAAGGAATTTATTCACTTAGGGCAGGCACAAGCCACATGAAATATTGTGCTATGAACTGAATTTTTCCAAGTCAGTATCTGAGTTAGGTTCATTGTCATCTATCGGAAGACGAGACTAGTATATGCAGTTTCTTGAGACTTAGAACTATTTCGCTCAGATTTGTCTCCCTGGTTCTTCACACAAGCTCTGTCATGTATTAGGTAATACCTTAAATGGAATTAATTAGTGGATAAATGATGAATTGGTAATGGAGCCATCCGAGGACGGGACAGGGGGCCTTCCGGAAATAGCGATGTCCCATTCCCCAGACCGCCAGGCACGGTCTGGGCAACCAGCGGAGGAATGGCCTTCCAGCCCCCAGGGGTCTGGTTCCCTCAAGTGCATTAGGACATTCAATGATGCTTAAAAGTTCTTTCTGGATGTTGTACCAAAAAAAAAAAAAAATCACCCCTGGATCTATCAGCTTTGAAAGTTTGAATTCTTGCCTCTTTAATGGATATTTGGCTTTTCAAATGAAAGCTGTGTTATACTTCTGAGTACATGGCTCTACTCAGCTGTAAGAAAGTAACTCAGAATAGCGGGGCGAGGAGTCCTCCACAACTGCCCCGACACACACCCCAACACGCCCCCCCCCCCCACACGTCGGAGCCAAACACCAGTTCAAATCCTCCTTTTCCATTTACTTACTAGCGCTATCATTTTGGACAAGTTACTCCACATCCTTGAAACAGGGATCCTTACTCTTGGGCACAGTTATTGTGAGGATAAAAGTCAGATAACGCTGAAAAGCATCTAGCACAAAATTGGAAACTGGAGGCTTACAATAAATGGTAACTATTATGCTTACGCATGCCTTTGTGGTTGGCTAACCCCCCATTTCACATCCACATGGTGTTTTCCAATTTGCAGAATATAATGAGAGACATTATTACCTCGTTGGGTCTTCCAAACAACCCAGTGAGATTCCCACTCTCATTTTACCAGTGAGAGAGGTTGAGGAACTTGCCTACGTGACACCTTGCAGAACAGGTCCGCATTCATTGTCCCACGTCACCTGCTGCTGTAGTAGCTAGTGGGTGGGGGGCGGTTCCTTCAATTTCCTTCATTAAGCCAATATTGCAACTCAAATAACTGAGCTGGGCATCTGTCCTGTTTGTGGCATATCTGGTTAATTAGCAGAATGCTTGGCATACAGTAGTCACTCAGTAAATACTTGAGCAATGAATGGATGGGTTAAACCAGTTTTCTGAGTAACTCTTTAGCTAGATTACCCTGCTACCACCAAGGGGGCAGGAGCACTTGCAGGGACTGGGAGGGACCGGCTGGAGGGAAGAGCTGGTACAAGATGAGACGCTTTGCAAGCGCCCGCATAATGGGGGACCTCACAGAATGATTACGCTGATGAAAAGATGCCAGACATAGAATGTTCCATGTGGTTCGTTTTTATAAAATTGGAGAAAATGTAAGCCAATCTCCTGGACAGAAGGCAGTTTGGTGGTTGCCTGGGGACAGAAAGGGGCAGAGCAGGGAGGGAGTGGTTTCAAAGAGGCATGAGGAAACGTGGTGGTGATGGCTTTATGGGCATATAAATATGTTTAAATGTATCAAATTATATATTTTAAATATGTGTTCATTGTCAGTTATGCCTCCATAAAGCTGTTTGAAGAGGAAGAGAAGGAAAGAGAAGAGAGAAGAAGGGAGGAAAAGGAGAAGAGGCCAGTTCTGTTTGGCCTCTACAAACACTCATGCCAAGGCCCGTCCATTATAAGGCTGGGTCTCTGTCCCTTTCATGACCAGTATCTTGGCATGCCAGGTGGAGAGAGGGTCAGCTTGGGACTGAGGAGACCTGGCTCCTGGCCCTGTCTCTGCCACTCACCGCGGTCGGATGCTGGGCATTAGCCTGACCTGTGCGCCCCACCCTCCCATGTATAGTTCTGCAGAGTTTGCCCAGTCAACCTCGGCATCAAATGGAAGTTACCCAAGGTGACACGTATCAGAGTTCTTAACCAACTGAGCCACCCAGACGTCCAGTTCTCAGTGAAATGTAAGTGTGGGTCAAAGGGAGGAGGCAGTGGGGTCACAGGAAACGAGCCCTGACCCTCTTTCTAGCCTAGTCGCCATAACAAATGCTACGCGGGCCACAGAGACCCGCAGCGGCAGCTGCTCTGTTTGAGCTCCCTGTTCGTTGGCTAAATGATCCCAGACTCCTATAGTGTAAGTTTCCTTGTGGCCACTAGCTAGAGTTTCTCAAGAGCTGTGTTCTAGATCAAGCTGTGCCACACTTTCACCGGGGAAACTTGGAGGGTCATGGCTCCACTCAGTGCGTCTGTCAGATGCGGGGAACGGACTTGCCGGCCCCCGCCGGTCTTCTGGCCCTTGCCCTGCAGGATTCTCCCACCTTCATGTCAAACTGTTTGCCTACTTTGATGACTCCACATGGGAGAAGTATGGCCAGCGGCCACTCTCACATCTCTGACCCTCCATGACGTTGAGAATCCAGGGAAACAGTAACCTTTACCACCTCCCCAACCCTCACCAACACACGTGTACACACGCGCACCCATGTTCTGTTTTTATTTTGTTCTCACAAACACCAAGTCAACATATGAACAGATGGAACAGATATCTTTTTGGTTCATTCAGTCAAAATCTATGACATGAGGTAAAAAATCTTACCTTCCAGTAAAGTTGGTCATCAAAATAGTTAGACATATGAGGTCCTTTCCATATTTTGAGGTTTAAGACCAAACCTGTTAAAATTCATAATTACATGTGAAACGTTTAGAGCACGGCATTTGTTATCTCAAAATTAATAAAAATATCCTATGCCAGCTATGGTTACCTCCACAAAAATCCCTTCTTTTCTACAACCAGGAGACAGACAAATTGGAGCGCTGTCCTTCCTGGACCAGCTTAGTTAATTCTATAGATATCTTTTTAAAGAAACTGGCAAGAGCAATTATCTCCAAAGGATTAACATGACAGTGAGAGGTACGCAACAGCCATGGAGCTGACCTGCTTCTCAAGACAGAAGAGCGGAGAGTGCCCCTACCTAAATGTGGACCCATTTAGAACACAGGAGCACCATGGACAGCAACTCCAATTAGGTGCCCCTGTAAGTCACCAGCTCCAATAAACTCTCCATGACCTCAGCTCAAGATTCCACTTACATAGTTAGGAAAGTAGTTTATACAACTTGCTTCTGTGCCTACTCTTCTTTCCACCTGTCCTGCCCCTGCCCAGAGAGCGTGGCCCTGTGCCTCCCTCCAGCTGCACAAAGTTGGCTGCATTTCCAAAGACACATGAAGTGACTGCTCCCCTTTTCTTTTTTTACCCCCATGTTTGTTTATTTTTGGGAGAGAGACAGAATGCAAGCCAGGGAGGGCCAGAGAGAGAGGAAGACACAGAATCCGAAGCAGGCTTCAGGATCTGAGCTGTCAGCACAGAGCCTGACACAGGTCTCGAACTTAAGAACTGCGAGATCATGACCTCAGCCGAAGTCAGATGCCTAACCGTCTGAGCTACCCAGGTGCCCTTATCTGTGTATTTTTAATGATGGTTGGTCCTCATGTATTAAATAGTAAGATTAACAAGAGTAGGCATGTACTTACTCACATTTTCCTTTTGTAGGGCACGCCTTTAACTGATACTGGTGGGGGCAACTAGCGCCCTTCATTTAGCTAGAATTACTCAGAAATGACCTCTAACACCTACATGAACATTCCAGATAGCTGAGCCTTACTCATAAGTGATGAAAATCCATTCAAATTATACTATATTTTCTTGTCTTACGAGACAACACTAAACACATTTAGACTTTTTTTTTTTAATCGGAACTATTGTGAGGAACATCTGTTTATGAAATGCACTATATAATGCAGAGAACGTATACATCTGCTGGGCTTGTTGGCTTCTCTCTCAGCAGCCCAAGCTTTACACGTTCCACCGTCTGGCTTTAAGAATTTCTTTTCTTCTGTTAGGCTGTATACTTTGACCTCTAACTTCTACCAGCGTCCTTACCTCTAGAAACCTACCCCACCTCTAACCTGCCGTTTCTAATCTGCCTGCACTGGGAAGCCCAGTAACCATGCTTGATAGGACTGTTTCTTTTTTTTATTAAAAAATTTAAAAAAATCTTTTTTTAATGTTTTATTTATTTTTGAGAGAGAAAGACAGTGTGAGCAGGGGAGGGTCAGAGAGAGAGGGGGACACAGAATCCAAAGCAGACTCCAGGCTCTGAGCTAACTGTCAGCACAGAGCCCGAGTGGGGCTTGAACTCACAAACTGTGAGATCATGACCTCAGCCGAAGTTGGACGATCAACCGACTGAGCCCCCCAGGTGCCCCTAAAAACATTTTTAATGTTTATTTATTTTTGAGAGAGAGACACAGAATATGAGCAGGGGAGGGGCAGAGAGAGAAGAAGACAGAATTCAAAGCAGGCTCTGAGCTGTCAGCACAGAGCCTGATGTGGGGTTCAAACCATGAGATCGTGACCTGAGCCAAAGCCGGATGCTCAACCGACTGAGCCACCCAGGTGCTCCCATAGGATTGTTTCTTAAGTAAAAGGAGACAGGCCCCAAATCAGGGGCATCTATATAAATAAAATTCTTGGCTTAAGGGAGTCAGTTTGGTGCTATCTTGGCTGCTTAATGACCTTTCCCCTTCCACTGTTCACGTTTTTCTTATTCATCAGCTTAAGGGTTAAAGGCACATGGAAAGAGGAGCCCTCACTGGTCTTGACTCCTAAAGGGACACAATGAGTGTCTTTTCCTCCATTCTCTTGTTTGACTCCAGTAAAGTATAAAAAATAAATAAATAAAAAGGCCCTCCCAGGTATTTTATAGGACGGTGCACATCAGCGTCACTTTGTGACTACTAGTGACGATGGCGAATGGTGTCAGAGTCCAGATACAATCAAGATGCTGAGTTAATTCTGAATTAAAAAAAAAACGGGGCACCTCGTATTTTCACTCACTAAATCTGGTATCCCTACTCAGGATTGGACTGCCACCATGAAGAGGCTGCCAACTTACATTTTTTCTCATCTGTATGTAATTAATCACCTCGGCTCTGATGAAAGTGAGGCCAGTCAGTATATTAAAGTGACTCTAGTCAGTCTTGCTGTCTAAAACCACCCAGGCCATTCCGAAAAGTACCTTCATATTTGTTTTGGAGCAGAAAAGCAGCCCAGTGATTAGTTACCATGGCCCTTTCGTTTTGCATAGAAGCCTCCCAAGGCCCAGGCACAGAGAGAACAAACTGATATGCCTGAGGCCATACAACTCCTTTATGTCTGTTAATGCTATTTTCTCCCTTATTTGGCATTCATTTCCTGCTAAGGGAAACAATATATGAATGTCTAACCAATAAAGCTGTTTGCTTGTAGAATAAAGGCGAGCAGTTCTGGACAGAAAGTGTCTTTTCACCTAGCATATAAATAAGACTGGCAAGTTAGGAACGCCCTGAGGTTCTGTGCTATTCTGTGATATTGCAGGAGCAAAAGCATACTTCAGTCCTCTGTTTAAAGGTTTCTAATGGCTTCCCATCTCAGAATGATCTGGCTCCTTCCTACCACTCTGTTCTCAACCCCTGCCACTCTCCCTTCACTATATCCATATCAGCCACACTGAGCACCCTTTGCTCCTGCCTCAGGGCCTTTGCACGTACTCTCCCTTTTTATGGAATGCTCTCCTGCCAAATAAACACATGGTAGGTCTTGTTCCCTCTCTCTGTTCAGGTTTCTGCTTAAAGATAAAGGGAAGATAGATCTTCCCTTCCCATACTTTTAAAAAATATTTATTTGAGAGAGAGAGACTGAGCAGGAGAGAGTCAGAGAGAGAGTGAGAGAGAGAGAGAGAGAGAGAGAGAGGGAGGGAGGGAGGGAGGGAGGGAGGGAGGGAGAGAGAGAGAGAGAGAGAGAATCCCAAGTAGGCTACATGTTTATTAGCACGGAGCCTGACCTAGGGCTTGATCTTACAACCATGAAATCAGGACCTGAGCAGGTATCAAGAGTTGGATACTGGGGCGCCTGTGGGGCTCAGTCGGTTGAGCATCCGACTTCAGCTCAGGTCATGATCTCATGGTTTGCGAGTTTGAGCCCCGCGTTGGGCTCTGTGCTGACAGCTCAGAGCCTGGAGCCTGCTTCCGATTCTGTGTCTCCTCTCTCTCTGACCTTCCCCTGCTCACTCTCTGTCTCTCTCGAAGTAAAATAAAGATGTAAAAAATTAAAAAAAAAAAAAAAAAGAGTCGGACACTTATCCAACTGAGCCATCCATGGGCCTCACCCTTCCTCCCCTTCTAGGAGAGCACCCCACACTCACACTGACTCTGTGCTCCTCTACCCTGAGTTACTTCTCTTCATAGCACTTATCACCTCTGACATAGTAAATATTCTACTTGTTTGTTTATTGCCACGCCTCCACTAGAATATCAACCCCATGAGATGAAGGAACTTGTTTGTTCACTCTTGTGTCACTAGTGCCTAAGAATAATGTCTGGCCCATGGTACATATCAAATAAGTATTTGCTGAATGAAATAATGCTGTAAGTATTCTCAGGGAACAAAGGTAAGACTTTTGGCAGAAGGGTTTCCTTGGCTTTCTGCACAAAATTGGGTGAAGTCACCAGCCCTGGGCTCATGAGGCGGCAGTGTCACCACTCACCCCTACTTATAACCTCAGGAATGTCTCTCACTTTCTCTGGCCCCCAGAGTCCACACCTACAGCAAACGGCCTCTGAAGGCCTTTCCAATGCTGAATGATGAGATTCTGTTTTGTTGTTAATCAAGGTCTAGCACTTTGCCTCACTTGGCTGGAGCTGAGGCAGTCCCGGAGAAAGGGATGGGTACACACGTCCAGCCCCGGGGCAGGCGCACTCTGGACCCGGGTCCTGTGCCCTGCAACACAGGGGCGAAGGGTGGGCTCATACTTACCTGTCAAAAGACCAATTATCAGACCCATAGCCAGGGCCAAGCTCAGGGCCCCAATGTCCAAGAGCAACTGGTATTCAACCCTAGAAATGACAAAGCAGAATGCAGTCACACTGAGGCATGAAACTGCAGAGATCATTGGGGTCAAAAAGGACTGTCTGCGTCAGGAGCAATGCTGTCAGAAGAACAAACGTCCCCTCCCCAGGCCTCCCCCCCCGCCCCCGTCGTGTTCCTGCAAAGCCACACAGGCCTGTAAGAAGGGAAGGGGGGATTCTAAGATCCTCTTTGGCTTACTTCAATTCTCAGAACTCACGCATGATGAACTAGATCAGGAGGCAGAAAACCCAAGTTCAAGTCCAAGGACTGTCACTAGCCGCAGAGTCATTTAACCTTTCTGAGCCCCAACTTTCCTTCCTCATTACGCAATTAAAAATAAAATGCCTTTCCATCAGGGCAGCGTGGAGTGTAACTTGCTAAAAGGCTCATCTCCCTTGCCCGCCCGGGTTGACCACGCTTCCCTGTCGCTCCAAGACAACCCAGGGACTTCACTTTAAGTGAGTCGGTGGCCTAGGAGGACATCTGTATGCCTTGCAGGAGAGAGGCCTTTCTTAAACAGAACACGCCAATGCAAAGGGAACAATGATAAACTGGACTGTAATAAAATGAAGAACTTCTGTTCATCAAAATGTACCACTAAGAAGGCAAAAGATAACCCGCAAAATGGGAGAAGATATTCAGATATCTGTATGTGACAAAGGCCCTATGACCAGAATTCCTCCAAATCTATAAGAAAAAAAAGACCCAACCAAAAAAAATGGGCAAAAGAGCTTGGATGGACATTTCACAAAAGAAGATACTCAAATGGCCAAAAAGCATATGAAATTGGTCTATTTAATCAGTTATTAGGGAAATTAAAATTAAAACGGTAAGTTTGAGGGGCTTCTAGGTGGTTCTTAAGCCTCCAACTTCGGCTCACGACTCTTAAGTTCAAGCCCCATGTAGGGCTGTCTGTTGTCAGCTCAGAGCCCGCTTTGGATCCTCTGTGGCCCCCCCCTCTGTCCCTCCCCCACTAGCGCTTGCACATGTGTGATCTCTCTTTCCGAAAAATAAACATTAAGAAAATAAAAACAAAATGATAAGTTTGATGTCTAGGAGCACCTGGGTGGCCCAGTCTGCTGAGCGTCCGACTTCAGCTCAGGTCATGATCTCACGGTTCGTGGGTTCAAGCCCTGCACTGGGCTCTAGGCTGACAGCTCAGAGCCTGGAGCCTGCTTCAGATTCTGTGTCTCCCTCTGTCTCTGCCCCTCCCCTGCTCACATTCTCTCTCCTTCTCTCAAAAATAAACAAACACACACACACAAAAAAATAATAATGGGGTGCCTGGGTGGCTCAGCCAGTTGAGTACCCGACTTTGGCTCAGGTCATGATCTCATGGTTCGTGGATTTGAGCCTCACATTGGGCTCTGTGCTGACAGCTCAGAGCCTGAAGCCTGCCTCAGATTCTGTGTCTCCCTCTCTCTCTGCCCCTCCCCTGCTCACACTATATGTCTCTCTCAAAAATAAACGTTAATTTTTTTTTTAATTTAAACATTAAGAATAATAGTAAAATGGTAAAGTTTGAGCCTAGGGACACCTGGGTGGCTCAGTCGGTTAAGCATCTGACTCTTGATCTCAGCTCAGGTCTTGATCTCAGGGTTGTAAGCTCAAGCCCTATATTGGACTCTGCACTGTGCAAGCCTACTTTAAAAAAAAAAAAAGAGATAAGTTTGATGCCTAAATGGAGAAAATTAAAAAGACGAAAAATACGGGGCATCAGAGAATATGTAGGGTAAAGGGAACTCTTGGGTCCACAAGTGAAGAAACC
Organism: Suricata suricatta; assembly: GCF_006229205.1. Lineage (NCBI taxonomy): Eukaryota > Metazoa > Chordata > Mammalia > Carnivora > Herpestidae > Suricata > Suricata suricatta. The sequence goes on along the minus strand of NC_043707.1, from coordinate 123,440,897 downwards.
AGCACAGACTAAGGCAGCAGACTGGAAGTTTCCTCTAAAAGGGATCATGGGAATACTACAATCTAACAATTCTGCTTCTAGGCATTTGCTCAACAGAAGTGCATTTGTATGTTTAAAAAAAAAAAGTGCTAGAATGTTCATAGCGGCAACACTAGGATATTCATAATAGCTCCAAACTGGAAAGAACCCCAATGCTCATCAGTAACGGATACATAAATTGTGCTCTATTCACACAATGGGACACTTATTGTAACTGCGTTTCTTGGATCCGGGTATTTGTCTGCTTAGCGCTCATTTATCACAGGGCCCAACTAACTGCTGAAATTATTTGCTCCTTTCTCTTCACAAGTCAGCTTTCACGAGCGTGCAAAATTCATATCTTAACTCGCCCAACCACGAGCTCTAATACAGGCTTTGTCTTCCGGCCCAATCGGAGACCTCCCCTCTACTCATTACCCTACAGCTACCAACCTGAAGACAAAGCCTCAGTTCCAAACCCTCTCTCCCCCTCTCCCTCTCCCTGCTGCCCGGTCCCTGCCTGTGATAATGTTCTGCGGAGCCCAACGTGGTGGTACGCCATGCCTCTCACTTCCGGGAGGACTGTGAGTAACCTTCAGCGTTCCCTTCAATGACATTGACCTCACCGTGTCATCGGTCATCCCTATAAAGTAAACCCAAGCACAACTCAACATTATCCCCCAAGGAAAGCGAACCATCATCTACAGAGATATGGGAGGTCTCACAACAGTGGAGTAAAGGCCAGGCACGCGAGAGCACGGACTCCCGTGTGAGCTCACATACGGGAGGGACAGAAGAGGGCAAAACCTGATGGAGGGTGTTAGAGGTCAGGTTCACGGTTGCCCTGGGATGGGAGAGAAAGGGGTGCTGGGTGCTGGTTCCGTGGGCCGGTCAGAAATCTCATCAAGTGGCACCCGTATGATATTTGCACTTTTCTGGATGTGAACGACACTATGAGAAAGGTTTTTATTTATTTTTTTTTTTAAATGTTTACTTAGAGAGAGAGAGAGAGAGAGAGAGTGAGAGAGTGAGAAGCAGGCTCTGTGCTCATGAGTTTGAGCCTCACATCAGGCTCCAAGCTGTCAGCTTGGGATTCTTTCTTCCTCTCTCTCTGTCCCTTCCCCACTCACACTCTGTCTGTCTCTGTCTCTGAAAAGTGAATAAACCTTAAAAAAAGAAAAAAAGGCAAGTCTGACTCCATGAAACATTCTTCCTCACCATGACCCAAACTGCCAGCGGTGGTAAAACAGACTCGGCTGGCTCAGGCCTGATTGACCTGCTCCGCCAGGTCCCCTGGAGGAGCCTGACAACTATCTGCCTTTGCCCTAAGCTGTCCTTCCTGGGACGAAGACAAGGCCTGGAGAGGTAAGGGCTCTGCGGGATTTATTAAACCAGTCTGCCCACAAGTATTTGCCGAGGCCCACCCAGCGCCTGGCTCTGGATGCGTGCGCCTCAGCGAAGGGATCATTTCTTCCTGAGTGGGTGGGGTTGTGCAGGCGATAAGCCAAGTGACTTACCTGGTACTCTTGGTCCAGTCGTCTTGAAGCGTTATCAGCACAATGTGGGCGATCTCCCCAAGGAGACCCGGCAAGCCGAAGGTGTAGTACACGCCGCTGGTGTCATGGAGGTCCAGCATGTTGTTAAAACGCATCTAGAACAAACGTCACGTAAGCGGATGTACGTGCAGGACTGGGACTCTCTTCCCGGGTTTTCCACAGACCCTTGGCCTCCAGGGTCACCCAAAAAGGTGACTGGGCTCCCTCCAGAAGCACTTCTCGGACCTACGTGTGCCCAGGCCTCACGAGGGGAGCCTGTTAAACTACAGAGGCACATCCGATGAGCCTGGGGCCTGTGATTCTGCATTTCTAACGAAGTTGTGCGTGATGCCCCATTGATCAGCCTCTGAGAGGGGAGGGTCCAGCGCAGGCCTGATAACTCTGTGTGGTGACAAGTCCGTCCTGTGTGTCGTAGCGTGTAGAAGCACCCCTGGGCTCTCCCTGCTAGATGCCAGGAGCATCCTGCACAGCGTGTCAACCAAAAACTGTCTGCGCATAATGTCAGGTGTCCCTGGAGGGTGACTGAGACCCACTGGTCTAGACCAAATGTGACTGCCCTCACAGGGCAGGCCTAATGAGATGAAAAGAATCGGCCTGCCGCTCCAGACTTATCCTCAGCACTCCCTCCCCTCCCCCACTTAGCCTTCCAGAGGGCCCTGAGCCAACAATCATGGAAACAAATGCAAACTCGAACAGGCTCGTTCCCTCCTTAGGACCCTCTTTGCCTTCAGAATAGAAATCCCGGCTCCTCGACCTGCCCAGGGGATATACCTGGGTATCTCCCGTCTCTCAAGACCATGGTCCCACCACACTTCTGGGTGAGCCCAATGGTTTGGTGTCTTTTCTCCCCATGGAGTCTTTGAGCACACGGTCTTCTGCCTGGCTAACATGAGTCATTTGTCAACACGTGCCTGGGACCTCCTCCGCTGCAGGAGGCATTTCCTGATCCATCTCAGGCTGGATTATGAGACCAGCGTCCACAGCAGCAGCCCTGTGGTGCTGTGTTTATTTGCCCATTTCCCTCACTACCCTACAGCCCGGGAAGCAGGAGCAATGTCAAAACGTATATACTGAATGAGTGAACGAACAAACGAACCAACACATGGAGGGAGGCAGGAAGGAATGAATCATCTCTGAATCACTCCCACAGTGAGAGAGTCAAGGAAATGGTGGAGATGGCCGCATGGCCGCCCAGCCTGATGAGGACTCGTTCTGCAGTGCTCGGCGGTGCATCCCACCTCTCATAATCGGGCCTCGACGCAGAAGAGCTAAAAGACATTTATTCTGGTTCCAAAGATGAGGAGCAGACTCCCCCGTAGCTGGTCAGATCAAATGGTCGGTACACCACCGCCACCCCCCCACCATCTTGGATTGAAACCACCTCCTTGAGTATCCATTATTCATCCAAATTCAGCTTTTTAAAAGTCTGCTCCTTTTTCTTCTACGAAGCCTTCAAACACATGAAGGGTTGTTGCTCCTAAATATTTTTCTTAGAAGTGTATCAGAACCAAGTGGCTATTTTGGGGGATTCTGGTGTTATTAGTACCTGCTGAGTATGGCAGGAAGAAAAGTCCATCTGCTTAAGAAGACGAACTAAACAATCAGAAGTGGACGGGCGTAGGTTGGCCCAACACCCTTCTGGCGGCTACCCCCCCTCCACCCCCATTCATGCGGCTCATGGGCTGCAGCCACGTATGTATGTTCTGCTCCAGCCCCCCTCACCCCAGCCCAAGCTAAACGAACGAGCCCCTTCTCCAAAACACTTGGCAACAGGGCCGAGAGATTCCACCTGTCTGCTTTCCTGAAGAGCAAGACTGCATCTCCACCATGTGGAGCAGGAGGAGCAGAGGTGAAAGCAAGTCTACAGAGTGAGGGTGGAGCAGATTTCCAGGAGAAGCAAAGAAAGAAGAAGGGCGGGGACTTCCTGGGCTCCTCACAACACTCCTGTCCCTGGTGTCAGCCATTCTTGGGTCCCCAGCAGTGCCTGAGCAAACTTGATAGATTGTTATTTGCTCCCCAAATCCTAACAAATGCACCATCCAACTCGGGTGGGTCTCTGACCCAAGCTTTGAAGCCAGCCTGAGAAGCGGCCGATGCCTGCCTAAGTCAGCCCGTGGCACCGCATGCCGGCCCACGGTGCGCCCAGGGGCCCTGGTGGTCGAAGCCAAATCAGGGTGTTGGTTGCCCATCTCTTACCGTCAGGCTCAGAGCTCCTCCGGTGGAAATGAGTCCGGCAACAAGGCCCAGCACCATGGCGAGCCAAGGGGACCTGATCAGGTAACACGAGGTACCCACAGCCACACCTCCGGCCAGTACCGCATTGTGGATATGATGCTGCAAAGACACAGGTTGTGGGCGAGTGAAGTGAGGCCCAGAGAAGGCAGCATCTTGCCCAGAGTTACTTGGTAAGTGGGCAGCAAGCCACACCGTAATGTCTTCCCCACTTCACATCCCCTCCTCTCCGTTGAGACTACGTGAGCTTCGTCAATGGTCTTGTCTTACTCCGCTTCTCCGGCTCAGGGAGCCGTCAACCCGACTGGGAGGCATTGAACTTGAAAGTGCATCCTAGTCACTCTCCCACTTGTTAGTGATGTGTCCCTTGAGCACCTAACCACTCATGCTTCAGCTTTTCCACCAGAAGAATGGAGTGTTGAAGGTACTTACTTAACATGGTTACTGGAAGGTTAACAGACTTACTACATGTAAAACTCTGAGCCCCGGGCCTGGCTTGGACCGTGAGTAAAGACTCAAGAAATATAAGCCATTATTACTGCTTTCACTTTTTTTAAATCATTATTATTGGGTACTTAGTGCTTCTGCCACCCTGTACTCTGGACCTAGCTTAGTAAGCTAGCCCTTGTGGGGGTCCCTGGGGGCTCATCAGTTAGGTGTCTGACTCTTGATTTCAGCTCAGGTCATGACCTTATAGTTCATGAGTACAAACCCCATGTTGGGCTCCATGCTGCTGGTGCGGAGCCTACTTGGGATTCTCTCTCCCTCTCTCTCTGTCCCCCATGCATGCACTCTCTCTCTCTCTCTCTCTCAAAATAAATAAACTTAAAAAAAAAAAAAAAGCTAGTCCTTGTCCCTGGGTCACATTTCTGCCATGTCCTTTGTTCCTCTCGAACCGGGGGGTTCTTGCTACTTCGCTCTGCTCCCCTCGACTCTAACCAGGTCTTGGAGCTCTGGGCCCTGGGGTCACCTTCTGGCTTCTCTGATCTTCTGGCCACACCTGCCTCCCTGGATGTCCCCTCTTTGTCTGATCCTAGACTCCCTGTCACTGTGGAGGTCCCCCAGAAAGACACTCACACCCGTTGGTGTTTAACCTGTCACGCATGGCCACATTCTGTCCACTCCAGGCCTTGTTGTCTCTCTAGACTTTCTCCCACAACCTCTGGTTGGCCGGCCCCATACCTGATCTTCATGGGAAATTGTTTTTGTGTCTTTAGCTCTACCTTTTCACCTGTCTCTTCCCCCAAAACTCACACCCAGACCCCCTGGCTACACTGGTAATAGTTGGGTATGTTAGCCATGGAGCACTTTACCAGCATGGTCTTGTACTTCCCTCTTTACATATGAGCCAGTGTGGCCCAAATGTTTAAGTGGCTTGAGCACGGTCACAAGGCTAGAGTGACATACGTCTTTACCTCTGCTTCTATTCATTCCATTCTTGAAATTTCTTAGGGGAAGGGGAGTGGCTGAGTCCTACTCTACCTCTTCTGTTGACTCTCGCTCATGGTGGCTGGCTTCAGTAACTAGCAGAAACAGGTTTCACACTTATATCTGTTTGATATCAACACTGATAGATTTAATCACTGCTCTCAGAGAGCCTTTGATCATTTCACAGTCTTTACACCGTACTTCCCATTTTGGTAAGCCAGTGCCCTTCCCCAGTGCTCCGTGACACTGCAGACAAGACCAGGTCACTTGGCATAGTCTTTCCCACCCTGTGGGAACAGGAGGCATGAAGATGTGTCCAGCCCTACAAGACCCAAGTGCTGCCCAAGGGGCAGCCCCCTCCTCACCATGTTGATCTTCCCTTGGGGGTGAGCCAAGGACGACACCGAGATGGCCGTCACCGTGCTGACCGCAAGAGCATAGTAGGTGTTGAACATGGCATTCTTCCTTTCGTTCGGCAGCAGAGCAGAGTTGAAACTTGGCCAGAATATCCACAAGAAGAGGGTTCCTGCGGGCCAGAAAGAGTCATTGCCAAGAACCAGCACTCCTACTTCAAAGTCTGAGACTGTTGGGGGGCTTCCTGGAGCGGGCAAGTCTCAGCCTGGTCACTTCCTAGCTATGTGACTTTGGGCAAGTCATGTCTTCTCTGAATTCTCAAGTTGGTAGGGCCCAACTAACATACTTTACGGGCAAAATAATGAAGGCCCAGAGAGTTGAAATCACCAACTCCCAGGCCTCCTGGGCCTGGCTTATGAGGGCCAAATGCTTATTTTGAGAACGTAATGTGCCAGTTTCATCTGGCCTCATAGCCGGCTGCTGGATCACCTGCTGCCCAGCCCACTCCCTGATTTCCTCTCAGCCTCTCCTGGGAGTCGGGGTTCCGCATTACTGCGGCAGCTTGGCAAGACCCACCAGCATTCCCGTTCTTTTCCTCTCCCTGTCCCTCTCTCCACTGCTGGCCTCCCCTTTCTCCACTAATCCAGTTCCCTCCCTTAACTTGAAGACCAAAGGACTGGGCAAACCGACTGCAACTCAAGTACATGAGTCTTCCCTCTCCTTTGGATATTAATGAAGAGCATAGCCCTAGAAGGGATTGCGAATCCATCCAATACTACTCCGGGAAATGAGTCATCGTGGAGGGGCTCTGAGCCCTGGCGGGCTGGTGAAGGAAAGAGAGATGTTTCCCCAGAGCCGCCCGGCAACCTCTCGCTCACTCCAGAGGTGAGACATCCCCTGCTCCCCCACACCCCATGCCCCACCTTTGTCCTCACCCAGCATGCCGAACAAACTGGATCTCTTTTCTGTCTGATATTTCTCCATCATTCTCCCATGCAGAGGCCTCCGGAAGCTCCAGGCCACCATCAGCCCAAAATAGGCCGCAAACACGTGGATGTGCATCATGTTTACATGGTCGTCCTTCTGCAACAAAGGCAGTGAGTACTCACAGCCGCCGCCCAAGGGCCAACCCCCGGGAGACAGTTCTGAGCTTCACCTTAGAGGTGTGACTTGGAGTCATGAGGCTGGCGGTTGGCGCTTACCCCGCCCAGCAGTTCCTCCTTCAGAGAAGGCCTGGGAGTAACCCCGAAGTCCTTCCAGGGAAGCTGCTGGTTGGCCTTATCTGTAGCTCTTACATGCTTTTGGCTGGGATCCACTTAAGTCGGCAGAAAACCACATGGACATGCACCCCCACCGCTTCCTACTTTTTGGCAGAATTTATGGAGAGATGAGTGATTTAAACTTTGCAGCATGAAGCAGCTACACATTTTATAACACTGAACTAATAATCTTTCATAAATTCTAGACATATGCTAATTGTGCCTTACGAATATCAAAGTTAGTCATCCTTAATAACTCACTCAGTGGACCACTCGTAAGTCCTGTCAACTGTGCCTTTAAAAAATTTCCAGAATGGGCAGCGTTTGTACCATCATGACTCACTGACCCCGCCTTGATCTAAGCCCCACCAGCACCACGACTTCCAATTATTGCAATCACCTCCTAATAACTGGTCTCCCCATTGTCCCCCTACTGACTCCTCTCCACATGGTAGCCACAGTGACCCTGTGAACATCTACGCACATGGCCATCTGTTTTCAGAATCTTCCAGTGGTTCCTATCTCGCTCATGTCCAAGTCCACGTTCTTGCTATGACCTACAAAACGCTCCGTGGCTTGCTCTCTCCCTAACCTCCCCGACTTCACCTCCCGCTCCACTCCTGACCCACTCTCCTCGCTCTTCCTCAGACCCACAGCTGTGCTCCCATGTCAGTCCCACTTCACACCGGCTTTTCCAATGCCTGGAATGCAAGGTGGAAGGAGTGAGCCACCCCGGGTGCAGGCAGTAAGACGGTGCACTGTCTGGAGAGAATTTAGAACATGAACAAAAGTGATTAAAAGTCTGTCCGCTTCTTATTATCACCAGGTGCCAACAATTCTAAACAGGGTGGGTGATAAAATACTCTTGGAAGAGGCAGACCACTCCCACCGCCCTGCCCTTGACCCGTCTATACTCAAGTCGCCCACGTGGCTTTTACACCTGCTTCAGGTCTCTACTCAAAAACTGTTCACTCAAGGAAACCTTTCCCTGGCCACCTTATTAACATCTTATCCCTCTCTCAACTCTTCATATCTCCTTTCCCATTTTCTTTTTGCTCTATAGTATTTAACACTATCTACCAGGCCATCCCGTTTGCCTATTTGATGGTTTACTGGCAGTTTGTCCCTCTGGAATGGAAGGTCCAAGCAGTTGCATTTTCCCACTGCCTAAAAGACGCCTGGTACATAATAGACATGGAATAAGCATTTGTGAAATGAACGAGTGAATCGTAAGGATACATTCACACATTTCACTCACACATGAAAATGAAAGTCTGTGACAGTCTCTTGTAAAACCTGTTTGAGGTCCCCCAGGAATCCAGGAACCACAAGCCGGGATTGTTGGCAAGTGGAATGAATACTGTACCCACTTCTCCGGTTGCCTCCACTGAAACAGCGCTGGTTGCTGCCGCTAGTTTCTTCCACCCAAGAACCCAGGCTGAACCGAAGTTTCGAGGTGAAGCGGCCAACTCTCAAAATCTGTACGAAACCTTCCTGTGCACCAACTAAACTAGCGATTCGAAGCCGCAGAGAAGAGCGGAGATGGCCTCGAATTACGGCGACCTTTGAAAACAATCATTACGAGGACCGCGACAAAGCAGGAAACGGTTTACACGGAACTGCACACTGCGCGGACAGCTGGTCTGGGAATTTACCTCTTCTCTGAACTAGCCACATGTTTACTCTATGACCAGCCTACGCTGGCTGCAGCTGATTGGCCCAGAGTAGACATGTGACCACAGGAGCCAATCAGATTCTCTCTTACTGGCCCATAGACCTGGGACTAGTTGAGAGAGAAGAGAGCTGTTTCCTGCAGGATCTGGGACTTAGAGGCCCGTAAACAAAAGCGGCAGGAGAGACCTGTTCTCCGCTAAAGAGGAAGCTGATGTGCACTGAAGTTAGAGGGATAGAGAAGAACGGAACCAAAAGATGGAGAGCATGAACTATACCTGGGGTCTTAGCGACTCCTCATACCCAGTTCCAGTCCTGGGACTGGCTGCTACCCTTGCCCTGGGTGGTCCTTGTGTGACATTCCCCTCTTTCTGTGTAAAACAGCCCCAGTGCGGTTTTCTTCCTCGAAACCAAGGCATGGGAGTGAATCCTTATGGTGAGCAGAGAGAAGAAACAAAATGGAAGTGTGCCTGGGTGAATCCCTGAGCCCATAGTGATGTAAATACATAAAAGCCTGAATGGAGGAGAAGAGAAAATTCTTTCTTACAGCAGAATGGTAACTAATGGATGTGGAAGGGAAGGTGGAATTAGGAAACCAATATTGGGGGTGCCTGGCTGGCTCAGTTGGTAGAGCCACACTCTTGATCATGGGGGTATATGTTTGAGCCCCACCTTGGGTTTTAGAGATTAGAGATCTCTAAATAGAGGCATTTAAGTAATACATGATTTAAGTAAACAGAGATTACTTAAAATCTTTTTAAAATAGAAAAAATACTGGCAATCATCATAGTACTGTTTTAGATACACACACACACACACACACACACACACACACACACACACACGGAGGCCAAAACCAGTGGGTAAAAAGTTTGATAAGAAACAGGATATTATCTTCCTACAAAATGTTTATTAATTATAAAGGGGAAAATAGTAACTTTGCAATGGAAGAGCCGGGCATCTTAACGGGTGATCAGAGTTAACATCCTCAGTAATGGGACAAATTGACAGCATGTGTCTCTCAATACTCTGCACAGAGTAGGACACAACATCGCTTCTGGGTAATTCCTGCCAAAAATGCATGCTCTCCAACTAATCATGAGGGAATCCTACACAAACCCACATTCTACAAAATAAGTGGCTTAGCAGCAGCGTTGGTGGGGACCACAGCTGCCTTCTAAAGTTAATGGCTTATCACCTCAAAACATGTCTGGTTCATGAGAGATAAAGACTAAGAAACTGTTCCAGATCAAAGAAGCTGAAGGAGACATGAGAAATGAATGCAAAGTGTGATCCTGGACCGAAAAGAAACATATATATACACATATATATGTATGTATATGTATGTATATATGTGTATATATATGTATATATATATTTTAAAACTTTGCTGTAACAGGATATTATTGGGAAAATTGGTGACAGTTGAATAAGATAATAATATTGTATTAATGTTAATTTCCGAAGTGTGTTAACCTAACAGCCGTTATGTAATAGAATGCCCTTATTTATAGGAAATACACACTGAAGTAAGGGTTAAAATAAAGTCCTATAGACAGATGAGGAGAACCAAAAAGTAATAAATAGTAAGAACTTCCTATCAAAATTTCCAATCTAAGCTGTTTCTTCTCCCTCTCCAAATGTCCCCAGCTCCCTTGCAAGACCCGCCTGGGGACTCTATGCTCCTTGCTGATTATCTGCCTTCCTGTTGGTTACTGAGGATTTCAGCACCTGCCTCACAGTCTTTCTCTCCGTCACTCCTCCAGGTCATCATCTTGGTCCGTCCAAGTCCCTCTCTCTGTTCCTCGACCCTTTTTCTTCTAATATCTTTTTCCTGCCTTACACTTCTGTCACCCACATCCCCTGTCAAACCTCAGACCTTATCATCACAGCAACTGAGCCACCTCCGGTTAAAGCCATTAGGTTGCTATGTTTAAACATTTAGCATAGATCATGCTTCTGGAACCCCATTTGGGCCTGTATTATTTTAAATCCCAGAAAACCCAACAAATGGGAGGTAGTATTCCACACACACCCCGCCTCTGGACCCTTCCTTTCCCAAGTCCCCTCCTCACAGCACTGTTACTCACAACGAAGTACTTGGCTTGGATCATCCTCATGACGCCAAAGGCTGTCACCTCCACCAGTGCCATCAGCACCAGCTGCACCAGGTTGGCCTTGCCTAGAACGGCACCCGCTGAAATGAGCACAGACATGGCGCTCATGGTGGCCAGCTTAATACTAGGGGAGAGAGAGAGAGAGATGGCTGAAAAGGATCCCCTCATTCATTCGTTCACTTATTCCCTCATTCGATAAGCCTGGTGCTGTTCAGGAAGCTGAGGACATGATAGGAGAACAAGAAGACAAGATTCCACCCCCGTGGGGACTGATGATGCTCCACCTAGGGTCTCCCTGGGCTCCTTCCCCCATCAGGGGGACATCAATACCTGAGAAATTGATCCACACATACTCATCCCTACTGAGGACACTCTGATCCCCAGTGTAGGAATTTCTTGTAGGAAAGTCATGGTGAGTTACAGAGGCTGATTGTTCCCTCAGGGCCTCCTTCTGGGGTCTGACAACTGGGGTTCTGCTCCCCCAGCTTCTCTTCTGCCTTCAACTCCCAAAGATGTTCAATAGAGGGCGCTCTTCCCCTGTGGGCCTGCCTGCCAGTCAAGCACCAGCCTCTCCGTGGTAGTGGAGCCTGGGTTTAGAAGTAGGACAAGCCTGGCTTCCAGTCCCAGCTTTTCCCCTTAAGCAGCTATTTAATCTCACTGAGCCTGTTTCTTCCTCTGTAAAATAAGAACAATGATGCTATTTCTCTTGTGGTAGTGCTGTGGGGAGTAGGAGTATTTGTACGTGTGTGTCTAGCACCGTGATTGGCCCAAAGGACTAACTCAGGAGTAGAGGTCTGCTTTATTAGCGCTATTACTGACTACTTCCTTCCCTTGACGAATGAGCAAGTTTAGTGCGGGGATTGAAGAGGAGAAAACAACTTGTTTTCAAGGTACTTAAGATCCAGCTGAGGAGATGGGGCTGACACCGTGAGTCTGTCCACGGAGACTCTCCATGATATCACATGGCTAGAGGGATTCACTGGAGGGAGAAAGCAGTGTGGACTGGGTTCATCAGGCAGGGCTTCCTGGGGGAGGTGGCACTGAGCGGAACAATCCCTGGTGGTTAGACCAACCCACCCTCCCCTGGGCACCTTGCTCAGAGACTCCTTCCTCTCCCTAATGCTACCACCACCACCACCACCAGTACAAAATAACACAATTTATTGAGCATTATGTATAAAAGGCTTGCAACCACACCCCCTCATTTAAATTTTAATCTGGGGTGCCTGGATGACTCAGTCGGGTAAGCGTCCAATTTTTGATTTCGGCTCGGGTCATGAACTCACAGCCTTTGGGCCCGAGCCCCATGTCAGGCTCTGTGCTGGCAGTGTGGAGCCTGCTTGGGGTTCTCTCTCCCCCTCTCTCTGCCCCTCCCCTGCTCGCTCTTTCTCTCTCTCAAATAAATAAACATTTAAAATAAATAAGTAAATAAGTTCTCATTTTCTAAGTGGCACTCGGTAAGTGGTGCTAGGGTACCTCCACATTCCAGAACAGGACACTGAGACTAGAAGAGGGACTCGTTGGGCCATAAAGCTAGTTAATAACAAAGCTTGAGGCTTTGGATCCAGTTGGCCTGGATCCAAAGCCTGTGGTCTGAAGTCTGGACACAGGCTCCTCAGCATCTGCCGCCAACATAGTGTCTTGCTTAAGGCTCAAGGACTTCAGAGAGAAGGTCAGAAGAGGACCGAGGGCCTGGGAAGGAGTCTCATGGGGCTCAGGAATTATTTAGAACAGGAGTTACTCAAAGTTTCACTGCAACTGGTCGTGTTATGTCTTTTGGGTGAGTGGTTATTTAATTGGCAAGGGCCTGTTCCAGAGGACAGGGACCTCTGGGATTCCAGACCCTGGGGGCCAGTTGGCATGGGGCAGGGGTTGAGACTGGGAAGTGCAGTGTTTGTGAGTGCAGTCTCCAGTCCAGCCGGCCTAGGTTGGAATCCGGACTCAGCTACTTCCTGGCTGTGTGACTGTGGGCAAATTGCTGAACCACTCTGTGTCTCTATGTCCTCGTCTATAAAGTGGAGGCAAGGCCCATGAAGCTGTAGTAGGGGTAAACTGAGCTAATGTCGGTCAAGCACAATAAGAGGGTTGGTTCTTGCCTCTCTCCCATGGGAGCCCTCCCGGACTTTTCAAACCACACCACTAAAAGTATCACAACTTTCAGGGTTCTTTTTGTTTTCATTTTTGTTCCAATACCCATTTACAAAGTCTTCACTACGTGAGGAAAACAAAGGACAAAGCTGAGTGGGACAGGCCCCTGCCCTGAAGGGACTGGTCATCGGTGACTCAAAGCAATTCTGTGCCAAGTCAGGCTGCACAGCTGGGGGGAGGCCAAAGAAGAAGGGGGGGGCACTGTACTGGAGGCAAGCCTGGGCCCCATCCCCAGAACCGGCCCAGCCCCTGGAAAGGTCAGGAAGGAGCTCTTTTGTTCAAATCTGGGAAGCCGGTCCCGGGGGGGGTGGTCACAGCTGGGAAGATCCCAGCGGTCAGAGGCGGGGCAGGGAGTTCGCTCAGGCTGCAGATGGCTCTTGTCTTACTGGATTGAGTCAAGAACAAGTTGGTCCTTGTGGGCGTGGCACTTCAAAAGGAACAGCCCAGAGATGCCTGGACGGTAAGGTGCAGGAGGCTAAAGGTCTGAGTGACATTAAGCCAAAGCAGCAGAAACGCCAGACCAGGGCCGCTGCTGTCAGAGTTCCTCCAGAGAGTGCTCTTTGCCTCTTCCCAGATGTTTCTTGGGGGGCTGGGGCAGGGAAAGATCGAATCCCCATGGGGATTAGCCTAAAACTTGTTAGAAGTAAAAAACGTGGAGGTTTTATCCAGGGTCACTTAACCGAGTGACCCTTGATAGATGCCTTATGCTCTCTGAGCCTCTCTTTCCTTCCCGGTACACCAGTTAGGCCCCTGCTGAAAGGGTTAAACAAAATACTGTATGTGCACTGCCTGACCCAGTGTCTGGCTCATGGGAGATGCCCAACAGCGGTGCTCAGAGATGCAGTGGGTCTCAGAGCAGAAGACGGCTCGGCCTGGAGAGCTGGCAGGTTTCCCAAGATGTCTAAGATGGTTTTTATCATCATCTGGGCAGGACAGAGATTCAGAGTTGGATAAAACCAAAAAATAATTTTCAAGGTAAGTTTTACCTAGTTTCTGCTGTCATGTGCTAACGTCTTTTTTAATTAAAAATTTTTTTCCTTTCTTTTTTTTGGCTTGGCACCATGCCCAACGTGGGCCTTGAACTCATGTCCCTGAGATCGAGGTTTGCATGCTCTACCAACTGCTCCTTCCTAATCAATAATCATCGCATTCCCCATATAACCATTATTCGGACCCCAAGCAACATGGGGAGTTTTGCTGCTTCTTAGAATTTCGTATAAATACATCCAAATGGATCCACGTTAATTTAAAGGCTTGCTATTTCTTCTTCACCAACATTTGCTGACTGAGAGTATTTCTTTATTTTCAAGACACTGTGCTATTTCTATTTTTTTCCCTGTAATCTCTATTCAGTTTTCTTTGAACCCATGCTGCTTATGTCATACTCAGTAATAAAGAAAGGACGTGGGTAGGGCTGGAGATCTGAGCCCACAGTTGTCAGAGAAAATACAGGATTCCGGTTCGATTTAAATTTTAGATCACCAGTGGATAATTTGTGGATGTATATGCTAACATTGCATGGCTTCAAGGGGACAGCCCAGCTATTCTAGAACAAGCTCTCTTGGGCCCCGTACCCTCAGGGATCCCAAAAACGATCCGGCCACTGTCTGGTTACCTGGACAGTTTGATGACCACTTTCTGGGGGGAGAGCTGCTCCAGGAAGCCATTTAGCAGGACCGCCCACTGCACCGTCAGCGCCAGCAAGAACAAGTTGAAGGCCATGCTGCTCCAGCCGTATCTCCGCAAAGACGAGTTGATGAAGCCAAAGCCAAGGGCCATCATGATGGTGACATCTTGCAGGACTGCCCAGGACCAGATATGGAGAAAGGAGAAAGGGAAGCAGACAAGATGGAAAGTTGTATGAAATTGGAATTTATAGAACTTAACAAATCAGAATTCATATATATTCTGTATGACTTTGCGGGGTGGCAGCTGAAAGGGATCATTAAAGAGTGCTTGGGCAAGTTACTTTGCCTCTTTGAGCCTCCGTCTTCTCAACTGAATCATGGGGATAATACCCACCAGGGAGGGTTGAGGTAAAGAATCGATGAGCTAATGCTGGTGAAGCACAAAGGCAGGGCTTGGCCCAGAGTGAGTGCTCAGTAAATGTAGCAATTATTGTTATTACTAAACTTGATGAAATGAACATGGGTAAACTATCTGGACCAGTGCTTAGCACATGGTTGACATTCAATAAAGGTAATTACTGCTGCCATGGAGAATCAGATTCAACCTCCTGGTCATGCATGTGAGAAAATAAGGCCACATGGGCCACCTGGGTAGCTTAGTTGGTTAAGCATTTGACTTCAGCTCAGGTCATGATCTCATAGTCTGGAGCCTGCTTGGGATTCTGTGTCTCCCTCTCTTTCTCTGCTGCTCCCCCACTCGCACTGTGTCTCTCTCTCAAAAATAAACATTAAAAAAACATTTTTTAAAAAAGAAAGAAAATAAGATCACCGAACCCAGTACTTGGCCCAGCAAAGAGGTGGCAGAAGCACAGGTCCAGAGGCTTTGTTGACAAGAACCAAATTACCTCTGCAGAAAACAGCTCTCTTCCTTAGTCCCTTGTTGAGAAGGACCCAGTGGGCCAGCAAAAAGCACCAGGGCCTTCTGAGTGACCCTCACCTTTTCCCAGTATTCGACCCTGTTCAAGGCCTGCTGTGAAAGGTGAATGCAAGAGACTTGCCTAATGGCAGGGGGGCAGGGGTCCAGCAAAAGGAAAAGGGTGGACACTTTTATTTAACTCCAAGCTTGACAGATGCATAGCAACTTGACAAATGTGGGTTCAAATCAGGGCTCTGGCAGTTTCCAGCTGTGTGGCTTAAGCTGGTTATTTAATGTCTCTGAGCTTTAGTAACAGTCTACATATAATAAGGGTGCCCCATATGGCAACACTTTTTTGTGTGTCTTTTTAAGTAATCTCTATGCCCAACGTGGGACTCGAACTCATGACCCCGAGATCACGCTCTCCATCCAGACTGAGCCAGGGTTTTAATCACCTCACACCGACTCACTTATTTCTCACAACCACCTTTCAAGGCGGGTGCTGTTATTATCACCATTTCACAGACGGGAAGACTGAGCCATAGAGGCGTTAAGTAACTCACCTCAGCTTGTACAGCCAGATTTAAATCTAGATGGTCTGCTCCGAGCCTATGCCTTCACCCACCACTGCTCTTAGTTTTCTCACCCATTCTGTGGGGAAAAATGATCACACCCTTGCAAGAATCCTCCCCTCCCCATAAATACTATCCTCTGGTTTGGGGAGAGTTTACCTTTTTTTTCTTCTCCCATGTTTAAATTTTCTACAACCAGCACTTAGACAGTGAATGAAAACAAACAAAAACACACACACATACACTTCAAGTTTAGACAGTTCTGTTTGGTCCCAGCTCTGTCATTCCTCATTAGGTAAAACCATATTAAAATTGCCAACATCTGATCATTTTTCACCTATAAAAATGAACGTTATATGCTTCAACCTCATAGCTGTGTGGCCTTGGAGGTGGTGTACCTTCCTCGTCAGCTACTTAAGGGCAGTTATACCCACCTGGGAGGGGGCGGGAGAGCTGAAGGAAGTGGTGTTTTGTTCAAGTGCTTGTCACGAGTGCCTGGGAGAGGGTGGACACTCCGTAAATGGTGGCGATTCACCAGCTCCACCATCATTAACTTCACCGTCACAGTTACAAGACCCCGCCCGCTCTCCGTGGGCCTCCAGGCCTGGCTCTGATGACAACGAGGAGGCACTCGTTTCTAGAACTCTCCAAAGTCTCAGAAAGCCCCTTCAAGTTACAGTGAAATCCACTTTCATTGAGAAATGCACATGCCTAAGGTTGTGCACATCAAATTTGGGTGGGTCTTGACATTCCCCAAAAAATCTGATCACACCAGGATGTTGGGGACCCCTAAGGACCCCAAAGGGCCTGGGAATTTGGGGAGCAGGTAGGTGAGAAATGGCATTGATTCAATTGCTTGCCCTTTCTCCTCTGACATGGGGGGAGAGGAAGATGCAGGCAATACTTCAGTCTCCTGCTGACGCTCTCTTAGGAATGGAGGCGACGGCACATTTTGTATAGGGAGTTCTTCTTGGGATTGCTCAGACTCCTTCGGGAGCCAAGCAGGAAACCATATGCATGAAAGGTGTGATGCGTATTCGGGAGCGGGAGGGCCTGTGGCCAACTAGAGATTGCGCACCCCACTTTCAGTACTCAAATTCAATCTTGTCTTAAACATTGCGGTTATACCAAACACGCGTGCCATTTACCAGCAACACTACTTGCCTAGGGTCCAGACTTACAGATTCCATGAGTAGGGAGACTCTTTCATTTTCCTCCCCTTGTACAGAAGCGGACCAGAGAGAGCCTGTGACTTCCTCAAGGCCACACAGCATGCTAGCAACAGAGCCCAGCTCTGAACCCTAGACACAGTGCTCTTCCACCGGGCTAGGCTTGCTTTTGCTCGTTTGCCCCGCCTCACTAAGGGATCTCAGGCGAGGCCCTTGTCCTCTTTGGCCCTCCATTTCTCTCTCTGTAAACACGTAGGAGTTGGACTTGGTATTCTCTAGAGACCTTCAGCTCTGGTATATTCTGAGGAGAGGAGCAATGGGTCTGGAGAGGAGAGCAACCAGGCTAGGGCAGAGGCAGGGCCCTAAAGATGAGAAAGTCAGGGGATCTCGGGTGGGGGGCTTTATCAGGCACAGCTGCTGTCCCTGTCACCGCTGCCAGGTGCTGGAGCTCAGGGCCTTCCTCCCCAAGGCCCCACACTGTCCCTGAGGGAGGAGCGGTACTCCACCCAGAGGGATAAAGTTAGGGTGGCACTTTCTGGGAGCTGTTGACAGAGCCCATTCACCCCAAATGAATCAGTCAATGACATTAGAGTTCCGGCCTCTCTGCTCCCTGCCCCCTCCTGCTTTCTCCCGGTCTCCTAGAGCTCTAGGCCCCCCTCTGACTCTTCCTAGGTCTCGGCACCTGGACCCCCACTTCAGGCCAGGTCCCAGCTCAGGGCCTCCCCAGTGCTGTCAGCCTCCACGTCTCAGAGCCTGCGCTGCGCCCCACATCAGCTGCTGGGCTGATAGGCTAATGGCCTGTAAGGTGTTCAGGGGTGATAAGGAATGGCTGGGCCCCAGAGGGGAATTTTACAGTCTAAGACAGGCCTTCGGAGGATTTTATGAAAGCCCTGGTGACTTGCACAAAGGGTCTAACCTGAGAGTCCAGTGTTGAGACGAGGCGCTCATTACCAGCATTATAACAGCAGCCACATATATGATGACCCCCACCCCCAACGACACCAGGCACTGTTCTAAGTAACTTACAGCTTTAACCTACAGCAACTTCACACAGTACCTCCTATTTATTATCCACATTTTATAGATAGGGCAAGGGAGGCACAGGGAGGTGCTGTAACTAGGCCAGGCCACACAGCTAGCAAATGGTAAACAATCTGAATCCTGACCATCTGGGTTTAACCAAGCGTCTCCATAGAGCACACATAGTATAATGGAGAAAAGTATGGACTGAGCCAGGTTCTCAGGGTCCAGAGCCTGGCTCTACCTCCGTGCCCCAGCTGCCCAATCTGTGAAATGGGTACAAAACAATGATGCCTGCTCAGAGGTTTGCTGTGAACATTTTCACTGGTTCATGCTAATTGCTTACCCTGTGCCTACCACTGGTCAGTTGTGTGACTTTGGGCAAGACTGCTTCCCCCTCCTCTGGCCTGGCTGCCCCTGTGATTCTGGCTTAGTGTTCCAACCCATCTTTGCTCCTTCCTCTGGCCTGAAGACCCTTCAGCACCAACAGCTCTGAAGCCAGACCTGGCTTCTGTCCCTTAGGCTCAAGGCTCGACTTCTGCGCTGTTCTCCCCGCTGCTGATGGGGACCACCCACAGTGCCCCCTGCGGACTTCTGCTCCCCAGTAGCCTCTACTCACAGTCTACCTTCACCCGTACAGCATCCCAGGAATAGAAAAAGGTTTCCCAATCAAGGGAGGCAGCCAAAGCTAAGATGTGGGACGTTCTAGATTGGGGGTACTGTATTTACAAGTCAGTGTCAAGCCCCTCTTGTTTTTTAGTAGCTCTCCTCCATTTGGGGAGTAGGGGGGGCTGGGGAGTATCCACAGTGTGGAGACTAGGATGTTCCCCGGGTCCGGCAGTCCTAGAGGAGGCTCTGGATGTAGCTTATTACAGTAATGGCTCCAATGAATCATGCCTTCCAATATAGGCACCTCTCCCCTGAGTTGGGTCTTGTGATTTGCTTTGGCCAATGAGACATGAGTAAACATGATACAAGCAGAGGTTTGAAAAGCACCCACTGATTGGCGCCTCCCTTCTTTTACTGAGGGAACTATTCTGCTACCATGTGAAGAAGTCTGGGCCAGTGTGACGGAGCCACAGGCACTACCTGCCAGCCAGCACCATCCACCAAACATGGGGATGAGGCCGCCCCCCTCCCCAGGCAAACCTCCAGGCTGCACATGCATGAGAGACCCCAGGACACCAACAGGAGAACCGCCCAGCTGAGCCCAATGAAAATTGCTGAACCACTTAATCACAATCATGAATGAATCAAATGGCTGCCATTTTAAGCCACTAAGTTTGGGGGTGGTCTGTTATGCGGCATTAGATAGCTGATGGACTCTGCTTCCCCGAAACGTCTCGTAGGCACCTCAAGCCCAAGCCCAGAGTGAAGGTCATCGTTGTTCATTTAATGAACCTGCTCCTCCCTCCTGCTTCTCATCGCAGGAATTGGCACCTCCATGTACCAAACCACACTCTGAAGCCATCCTTAACCCTTCACTTTCACCCGGCACAGCTCATTTGATCTCCTATCTCTTGAATATTGTGACTCTTTGCCTCTCCCTCACTGTCCCTGCCCATTTGGTCTCATCACTGGCTGTGCAGACAGCGATCATCAGTGTAGGGAACAGACAGCTCAGAAGATGCTCAGGAAAATCCACAGGGGCTCCTGGAGGAAGATATTCGTACTTCCAGTTCTGTTTGTTTTCATAAAAGTAAAGGAAATTGGGGCGTCTGGGTGGCTCAGTCGGTTAAGCATCTGACATCAGCGCAGGTCATGATCTCTCAGCTCACAAGTTTGGGCCCCGCATAGGGCTCTGTGCTGACAGCTCAGAGCCTGGAGCCTACTTTGGATTCTGTGTCTCTTTTGTCTCTCTGCCTCTTCCTCACTCTCTTGGTCTCTCTCTCTCTCTCTAAGTGAACATTTAAAAATATTTTTAAAAATATAAGAAATTAAAGCCTATTAATAATAAAAGCAAATACTTTTTTTTAATGTTTATTTATTTTTGAGAGACAGAGAGACAGAGCATGAGAGGGGGAGGGGCAGAGAGAGAGGGAGACACAGAATCGGAAGCAGGCTCCAGGCTCTGAGCTGTCAGCACAGAGTCTGAGGCGGGGCTCCAACTCATGAACCGTGAAATCATGACCTGAGCCGAAGCTGGACGCTTAACTGACTGAGCCACCCAGACACCCCTAAAAGCAAATACTCTTAATCAGTCTTTATGTGTTTGTTCTTTCAATCCTTTCAACACATATTGAAAAAGTACTATCATCATGTGATAGCAGTTGATAATGGAAGCAAAGAGAGGGTAATTTGCCCAAGGTCTCACAGCTAAGAAGAGGCAGAATTTGAAGAGTAGGATTTGAGTCAGTGTCAAACTTTCATGCGCATAAGAGTCACTCAGACGGCTTGGTAAAACACTGGTTGCTGGGCCCCACCCTGCCCATTTCTAGTAGGTCGGTACGGACCAGGCCTGGGAATCTGCATTTCTAACAAATTCCTAAAGTGTCAGTGGCTGAGGCAGCTGGTCTGGGGACCACACTTTGAGAACCACTGATCTGGGCGTTTTTTCCTCCAAAGGCCCTTGGTGAAGTTGGCAGCTCTGAAAGTATTTAAGATCCACGTTTTCCCAGAAGCTTCCCCTGCCTGCTCAGGATGTCAGACAGCTTCTAGTCTCCTAGCTTTAGAAGGTGTCCTGGGCCGGGGGGAGGGGGGGTACTGGGCCACGGGGAAGCGGGGACATCTGTTTCTCCATAGTCATCAGGTTGCAGCAAATGGCAGAGTTTTGTTTTACATTTTGTTTTAAATTTGATTATTGATTATGGAAAAGTTTAAGCATATACAAAAGCAGAGAGTCACTTGACAAATGTCACGTACCCATTCCCAGCTTTGATGACTGTCACACGGGGGCAATCTTATTTTATTATCCTTTTCCACTTTTTCCCGTGTGTGTGCGTGTGTGTGTGCACGTGTGTGCGTGTGTGCGTGTGTGGGTGTGTGTGCATGTGTGGCACAAAGCAAGCCCCAGACATAGCCTCATTTAGAAAAACCCAGCATGCTACTCTCAGACTTAACAAAACTGACAACAATTCCTGTTGTCATGCTGATTGTCTCAAAAATGTGTCTTTTTGGAATTGGCTTGTTTCAGTAATGTTGTTGTTCCCATGGATTGGATTAGATAAAGTGAATGGACAGATTAGGTTACCTAGTTCTAGCTCACCTAACCTTCACGGAACGGACACCTGCGTAAAGCTACAGAAAGAAGGCCAAAACCGTAATGGCAGCCAAGCATATGAAAGAAAAAGGCAAAGTGATGCTTCTTGTGCAAACTCTTTATTGATCCCATTCAAAGTTAAAAAAAAAAAAAGTCAGTCTAATTAGATCAGACAGGAAGCCAACCAAGAGAATTTGAAATCATCAAGAAACCTCTAGGAATGGATTCCCATTCATTCTCAGTAATGGGAGCAACGGACCCTGCCTTAAGATTGACTGGTCCCATCACAATCCGTAATTTTAAATATTATGTGTTTCATTTGACCTCTTTCAAATGTTCTAATTGTGTGTGTATACTCTTTAATGTATAAAAGATATTAATGTAGCAGCGCTTTGACTGTAACCTGTAAATATGGCGCATGCTTGAAAAATGGTTGCACGATCAGAAGCATTTGAAGCCCTCTGCTCCGTACTGCACACTAGCCTGCACACTGGTCTCTCACCTCACGTCGTGGCCCCTTCCCCTGCCCTTACACTAGCTCTGGAATGGCTTTCGCCAAAACCTGAACCCAAACTTGTCACGCTCCTGGCTTCCTATTAGGTCAGCAGCATGAAAGTCAAACTCCAGACTCAACCCAGTCGGTCCACCATATCTTACCTCCATCCTGGTGCTCCAAGGTTGCAATGTTAAGCCCTAACTAGGTCCACTCACTACGGCTCTTGCTGTCCCTCTCACTACGGACGATGATCCATTGTCACATGGGTGATTCCTCCTGAGCCTCCAAGGCCTGGCTGGGCAGTCACTCCCTTCCAGAAGCCTTCTCTGACACCATCAACACCCCTGCCCGGCTTATGGGCTCTCCTCTGTGCTTCCACGTAAAGTGAGTGTCTGGGGACACTTTATGCTAGCTGCACAGCACAAGGGTGAAGAACACGGACTCCAGAGCCAATCTACAGAGTTGAAATACTGGCTCCTATGCCCACTGGTTATGTGACAAGTGACTCAACCTCATGTAAATGGGGCAGTGCAGCCTAATGGTTAAGCACATGGAAACTAAAACCAGGCTGTATAAACTTAAATTTGTTGTGCAATCGTTACTGCGGGAGCTTGGGCAAATTATTCAACATCTCTGATGTTTCCTTCTATGAAAAACAGAGATCCTAATCCTACCCACCTCATGGGATTGTTGTGAGGGCTCAACGTAAAGCCTTTAAATAGTGCCTGGTACATAGTAGGAGTTCAGTAAATATTAGCTTTGATTGGCATGTGTCTAGAGCCCACACTGCCTGTGATACAGGGTTGAATGTGTGCACGCATGCATTGAATGACACTGCATTGGATTGAAAAGAATTAAGGTAAACTGCAATGAATTGAAGTTGTGCAGGCTTTGCTTGTTAGGACAACAAGCCTAGGCCCGTCCCTAGGTGGCCCCTGAAGTGGTGTAGAGTCTTTCCTCCCCGAATCATCTCTTTGTCCCACTCCTGCTGCTGAGGCGCCAGGGATGTCATCTATTATCATAGAGAAGATATCGGCCCACTGAGATGGCTTGAAACTCATCTCAAGTTTTTTTTAAAAAAAAGCAAAAGCCAGGGGCACCTGGGTGGCTCAGTCAGTTAAGTGTCCAACTTTGACTCAGGTCATGATCTCATGGTTCGTGAGTTCAAGCCCCGCATCGGGCTCACTGCTTTCAGGGTGGATCTTGCTTGGAATTCCCTGCCTACTCTCTCTCTGCCCCTCCCCTCTGCTCATGCATCCTCTCTCAAAAATAAATAAAACATTTAAAAAATAATAATTAAAACAATAAGAAAAGCAAAAGCCACACCACTGTGGATACCTGTCTTGTTTACAGTTGTTCTCATCACTGTCTGTGAATATTTTAGCTGCATATAAAATAACAACCATCCTATACTCCTCAGCCGTACCTTACAGCTCTGGGTTTGCAGATAGACTGTAGACTTCCCGGCCAATAAGTGAGGAGAAGGCTGGGGGTGGAGGAGAGGCAACAGACTAAAGCTACAGAAAGGAGGGTGGTGCAGAAATTAATAAGAGAGACCAAAAAAAAAAAACCAACCAAGAAAGAAAGAAAGAAAAAAAACCTAAAAGCTAAATACCATGAACTTTCTTGCTGTTAAAGAGAAAGGGGAGGAGGGGACAGAGAAGCAGAGACTTATGAAGACCATTTAGCAAAAGAAATTCTGGAAAACAGACTAGGAGGCTCCTCACTGCCCTGACAAATCAAGGAAGACTTCGTGGAAAAGGTGATGTCCACATTGATCCTAAAGGAGAGCCTACAATGTTGGCTGGGTCTTTGTGCAACCTATGGAAGAAGACGTTGTGGAAAGGAAACATCTAGGTTCCTGGAGGGTCACAGACCTCCTCTCCCCTTGTCTCTGCTATTTGTTTCTGTGACCACCTCCCCTCTGGACACTCACCTCGATACGTGTCCGTGAGCTCCTTTGGATCCTGTGAGGAAGTGTCATAGGAGGTGAAAAAGAAGAAGATGACAATGAAAGCCACCACCAGCAGTAGGGTCCACAGGGGCAGGCAGCCCCTCATAGAAGGTGGGTACTTAGAGCCCATCCTGGGTCCCGCTCCGCGTGGCACTTCCCAGCTCCAGGCATCACCTGTCTGCCCCACCCCACTCAAGGGAGCCAGAGGGGAGACACGCGCCAACAGCCTTATCTCAGGCTGCAAGCCTGGCTCTGCTGGCCTGTATATGGAGTTAACACAGGAGCAGAGGGACTGTGACAGGGAGGGGGAAGAAATGCATTAACTCCAACATGAACTCAGTCATTCAGTCACTATTTATTTATTCATTCCACAAGCAGTTGCTGTGTTCCTACTCTAGGGCAGGCCCTGTGCAGTTTAGAAGGGGACATTCATGGGGTGCCTGGGTGGCTTAGTCGGTTAAGTGCCCGGCCTTGGCTCAGGTCATGATCTCGAGGTTTGTGGGTTCAAGCTCCACATTGGGCTCTGTGCTGACAGCTAGCTCAGAGCCTGGAGCCTGCTTCGGATTCTGTGTCTCCCTCTCTCTCTCTGCCTCTCCTCTGTTCGTGCTCTCTCAAAAATAAACGGTAAAAAAAAAAAAAAAAAAAAAAGAGGGCGTTCATTCACTCAGCACCCAAAGATAAGAACCCTCTTTTGCTCTATATCCTCACCAGACAGGTAGAGAAGGGATCAACACTCCTATTTTACAAACGGGGAAACTGAAGCTCAGAGGGAGACTTGGGTTCGCAAAATTTCTTTAATGCCTTACCACACACCAGAGAGGGTACCCAGTGAGCACTTCATAAGGATGTATTGAATGAGAATGAATGAATGAACGGAAGCAAAGAACACTACCAAGCCCTGAGGAGGACACAGACAGGGTCCAAGGGGAACTCACTCTGAAGAATTACACAGTTGAGATGATTTATATTTGAATCTGTATTTATTTATGTTTATTTATTTCTGAAGGAGAGAGAGAGACAGAGTGTGAGCAGGTAAGGGGAAGAGAGAGAGGGAGACACAGGATCCGAAGCAGGCTCCAGGCTCCGAGCTGTCAGCACAGAGCCTGATGCGGGGCTCGAACTCACGAGCTGTGAGATCGCAACCTGAGCTGAAGTGGGATGCCTAACCGACTGAGCCACCCAGGCGCCCCTTGCGTTTGTATTTAAATCTACTTGTTTGTAAATCTTTGAAGGGTAGATGGGTGAATAGAAAGGAGGCACAGGTCCAGCTCTAGAAAAACCTGGCAGGGTCCTAACCCAGCCTAGGCTGTGATGGTCTCCAGCCCTACTCACCCCCTCCCAGAGCAATCCAGGACTCTGCATGGCCATGAGTAGTCGTAGCGCATTGGAGGCAGGCCAGCAGCCTCAGCACCCCTGTCCCACAGCCTTCGATAGTCCCTGGAAATGGGATTTAGAGCACCTGGGATTCAGTTCTGACCCTGCAGCTAACTACTGCAGCTCACATCGCGTGCCTAGCAGAAGGTCTGATCTATAACAAGCATAAAGAAAGAGAGGGAGGGATTGAAGTTTTCTTACCTTCTACACTGGCCCCAGCCACCGGCCAGAGTATAGACTGCATTTGTCAGGCCTCAGATAATATAACTAGACTAGGAGCTCCAGGGAGGCAGATTTCGGCCCAACATGAGTGGATCCTTTAATGATCATCATAGCTGTCCAGTGAAACAGGCTGCTCATGAGGTAGTGAGTACCCTGTCACTAGAGGAATGTAAACAGAAGCTGACGGTTATTTGGCGGTGGTGTCTCAGAAGTGATTCATATGCAATTTGTAGGTGATTTTAATCACCCAGTAGAATCTTGTCATTTTGTTTTTAGATGAAGAAATTCACACCCAGAATATCATACCCAAGGTCATACAGTCAATTGAAAGCAGTTAATTCGTGCTCAATGCAGCTTTATTTGTAGAAGGAAAAAAAAAATTGAAAGTAACCTAGATGTCCAGTAGTAGGGGACTGGTGAGTAAATTACAGGACACACATCTTGGTGCTAATACCATGGTTCTGAACATATGTGGAAAAACCAAGAGGAAATGCTTTTAAGGTTTATCAAAAGTGACACAGAGAATATACTATTTGGTAGAAAAGCGAGTAATAATACACTATGCACAGTATTTCCCATTTTTGTTTTTAAAAAAACCCAATATATTAATGAATGCATAGGGAGAAAAATGTCTGCAAACCAGTGATACCGGTTTCTTTTGCTTCAGATGTTTTCCAAAGCTAACATTTACTAAGCACTTGCCATTGCTAGGCACTATTCTAGGCATTTTTGCATGTATGAACTCAGTTAATGTCCCCGTGAAGTGGGTACTATTAGCCTTATGCTACAAATGAGGCACCCGAGGTGCAGAAAGGTTACGAGACTTGTCCAAGGTGACAGGACTCCTAAGTGGTAGAACTGGGACTTAACCCAGACGCAAAGCCTGGATTGAGCAACCCGGTGTTTCACCACTTAACTGCAGCCCAGATGGCTTCTCAGCCCTCTTCCAATTCTAGAGGTCTAGGAAAGGAGGCTTCCCAGTCCTCTGTTACCTCAACAGTAGCAACAGACAGAAGGTGCCCTGACCCCGAGACCTCAGAGATCGAAGTCTCCACTCCCTCACGGTTGCCCGCTGGTTCTGATTTCTGGCCTTTCTGGCCATCCCTTAAGGAGGGACTCTGCGGTGTGAGGGATAACTAATGTGACCTTGGCTGGCCTGGGTCCTGTACCGGCAGCTTGTAAACCAGGCAGCTGGACCCACCTAGCAGGGGCACCAAATGTCAGCCAGATGCACAGTAAAGGGTTTTAGTCACTTCCAGCCCTGTGCCTGGAGCCCCCTGATGGCTGTTGACCGACCGGCTAACGCGGTGTGGGCAGAAGCTGGTTCCACGGCACCTGAAACCCCTGTGTGTCCTGCTCCTGCCCCAATGAGGGACTGACTGCTCGACAAGAGGACTAAGCTCCTTGCCAAGTAGGCTTTCTTCAATGAAGGGAGGTGTCCCCCACACTTGACCTCTCCCAGCGCCATTTTCTTTCTGCCCCTCTTAACTCTTGCAAAAGGTCCCTGTTTTCTGACTACTGTTCCAGATATTCTCTCTCCAAATCATCAAGGCAGCATACCTGGTACAAGAAAGCACAGGGGATCTAGGGCAGCGGTGTCATAACAAATACAGTGGGTGGCTCAGTCGGTTAAGTGTGACTCTTGATTGTGGCTCAGGTCATGATCTTACCATCATTTCTAACATACACCAGAAAGGTTTGAAAGAATTATACAATGAAAAGCCATGTACGACTCACCTAGATTTGACAATTAGCATTTAACTATATTTGGGTTTTTAAAATTTTTGTTTTATTGTTTATTTATTTTTGAGAACACGTAAGCAAGTGGGGGAGGGGCACTGAGCACCTGCAGTTCATTCTGCCTGAAACCTTCCTCCCGCCAGATAACTGCACCCCCTCTCATCAGCTCAGATCCAAGTAACACGAGAACAGGGACTTTTGGCTATCATATCTCAGTACCTGGTATTTGGTCCATAGTAGGTGAATGATAAATATTTGTTCAATAAATAACAGCTGCCATTCCCAGAATGCCAAGCACTGGACCCAGCATTCTGCACACATTATCTCATTTTCTTTTCCCCTCAAGGCTGTGAGTCCAGGCACAGTCTTTTATGGATGAAGGAACTGCTGCTCAGAAAGGGGATGTGAGTGCTCAGAGTCACACAGCTCATAAATGGTAGTTGGGACTCAACCCACAGCCATTTGATGTCACGGTTTATGCGGGTGACTACTTTGCAATTCTGCTTTCTATTTAGTAAACCGCTCACAGTCTCAATTTCCTTACGCGTCAAATAAGATGAGCTGCTCTGCTTTCCTCCCAGGGTTATTACAAACGTGAAACTACATAAGCACGAGTGGCAATTGGGCACAGAAACAAAGATCGGCAAGGGATGCCATGCTATTTGATCCAAGCCACCAGCCTTCCTCCAGGTGAAATGAATCAAGTCACAGAGACTGCAGGGTTCCCATGTAATGATGCATTTTCTGAAAAATAGGACTCCATGAGAATACTCCCCGTGCCGCCCTCGTCTGAGTCAAGCGTTGTAAAGCTCAGTCATGGGCAGTGACCAAGGAAGGTAAGCCCTTCGTTCCCTCTCTGGAAGTGTGTCCACGCCAAGGGTGTGATCCTGCTCTGGGCATGCCTGTTTAAAGTGTGGCTAAGTCCATCATCACTCATTCCACAAACCTGAGCTCTGGAGTCGGGCAAGCTGGGTTCAAATCCTGACTCTGCAAATGATTAGCTGTGTGAACTTGGGTATGACGATCAATAACTCTGTGTCTGTTTCCTCATCTGTAAAGCAGGGAGAATCTGTCAATCTCATAGGGTGGTTGTGAAGATTGGGTGAGGAAGTTCACGTCAGTGTCAGAAGCATAGACAGTGCTCCATAAATGTTAGTAATTATTATTATTGTACGAGGTGGGCAGATTTACTGTAGAAAACTTTGAAAATGCAGACATGCATAAAGTTTACATAAAGCACCTGTGATCTCAGTATCTCCTAAAACCAGCTCTTCTTCTTTTTGTATATTTGCCTGATTTTTTTTTTCTAGTCATGTGAATTTACCCCTTGTTTTTACCCCTACAAAAAATGAGATTATATAGTACATACTGTTTGCTAACTTGCTCTTTTCATGACTAGTATATCATAAGTAATTTCTGAGCTGGGAAAATCTTTCTATAACACTATATCATGGTGGCTAAGACCTCAGGCTCTGATACCAGAATTTCTGAGTTTGAATCCGGGCTCTATCACTTACTGTGTGACCTTAGGCAAAGAACTGAAATGCTCTGTGCCACAGTTTTCTCGTTTGTAATATGGCTCCAGTAATAATCTCTACCTCATAGGGTTGCTGTGAGGATTAGATCAGAATGTGTATGGTACCCGAAGGAGTGGCTACGTGGTAAGTGCTGTGTGTCACCATTCTCCATGCCACACTGACTTCCCATCGTAAGGATGTGTGATCATTTGTTTGGCTGGCCCCCTTTGTGGGATTATCTGGGTTATTTCTAAACACACAACGAATATCCTCCGTTAACAGGTTCTCTGGGGGACACAGATACATGTATAAGAGGTGACCATCCCGGGGCCCCTGGGGGAGCTCAGTCGGTTGAGCCACTGACTTGGGCTCAGGTCATGATCTCAAGGTTTCTGGGTTTGAGCCTTGCATCAGATTCTCTGCTGACAGCTCAGAGCCTAGAGCCTGCTTTGGATTCTGTGTCTCCCTCTGTCTCTGCCCCTCCCCTGCTCGCACTCTGTCTGTCTCTCTTTCAAAAATAAATAAACTTCAAAAAAAAAAAAAAGAGGTGGATATCCCAAAGTCTGGACTTTTCTGTGACTCCTGAGGGACAGGAAAACAGTTAAAGGCAGCTGGGCCAGCCTGCCTGGTGGGTTTGAAAAGATCCACGCTGTTGAAAGAGGTGGGAATGTAATTTTCTTATTTGTGATACAGGGTGTGATGGTTACTCTACAGGCCATTCTGAGCTATTTTGAGCTCAGATGAAGCTCAAGTGCAAACCCCTTGTCCATCAAAAGTCCCAGGAGAAGAGGAGGGACAGCCTGACTTCTTGTTTGAGCCTTGATCTTTTGAATGAGACCAAATGTGGGGTGCCTGGGCAGCTCAGTCAGTTAAGCATCTGACTCTTGGTTTCAGCTCAGGTCATGATCTCACGGTTTGTGAGTTCAAGCACCACATCTGGCTCTGTGCTGACAGTGAGGAGCCTGCTTGTGATATTCTCTCTCTCTCTCTCTTTCTCTCTCTCAATAAATAAATAAACTTTTAGTGAGAGCAAATGATTTCCCTTCCCTGTCTTACTCATCTGTAAAATGACCACTGCTGACGTTCCCTGGTTCCTGACTGGAGGTGGGGGTATGAGAAGCTGGGGGCTCTGTGAAAGGCAGGTGGCATGCCTCATCTCTGCCCAGGTCTGTGCCCTTAGGATCCCAAAGAGCCATTTGATGGCTCAGAGGGGAAAGACTGGCACTTGACTAAAGCTCAAAGGGGCTGTGGCTAGGGTGAGCCAGAAAAAGAGACGGTCTGGCTGGGGCAGGAGGAGTAAGAGAGAAGGAAATGGAGAAGGGCAGTCTTACTATGATCCGTCCTTGGGCTCTTGGCAAGAGGACCATTCCCATTATCCCTCTGCAGCCAATCGTCAGATCAACAACCCTCATCATTGATAACCATCTACAAGCACCAGAGCGCATGCCTCTAGCATCAAAGCTTGATCTCATTCAGCTGTTCCTTGAGCTGAGCTGCTCTACCCCGCCAACTGCCTAACTTTATTTTCTCCAAGCCTCAGTTTTCTCATCTGTAAAAGAGCTAACATGACCTGCGTTTACACATAGGGCTTGAAGGGTCTCCAGAGGGGGTCCTACCTGGCACAGGGGGTACAGGTAACTCAATACCAGAGGGTTGAGACTGGAACTCTGACCTCCGGATTTTGCTTCTTCTCAGACCATCACCCTGACGTCTTCTCTGTCCTTTCTCCTTCTCCCACGTAGCCCTAGGCCCAACAGAAATTCTCAGGCACTCCACACGTTCGCCACGGCATGCAATGCCCTTGTCGGGATGGTAGGCTACGCAGTGAGTTCCAGACAGTGCCTCTGTCATCTCTTCCCTGGGTTACTTACCTATTCGCTCCACGGTGTGCCTTGGCACTATCCTGGAAATGGGACATAAGGAGGAGTGGAAAAGCCCACGGATATGGCCCTGTTATAACCTTCCCGAGTTGGCTATTTATCTCTGGCCTGGGTAATTCAGAACCTTGTACTCATGGACCCTGGAACCAAGATCTGACCATGTAACTGTCCTTCCTAATGCATTCAAGCCTCCAGCATTTTGATTGAGGCCTGCTTGGATCCTCTTCCATGAAACAGTTCACCTTGGCAGTGAAGCCCTTTCCTGCCACTCCAAACAGAGCATTCCATTCAGACCCTTTCACAATGATGGGCAGCCGTGGTGAAAGTTTGAGCTTACAGAAGAGTGTTATCCTTGGCCACCCAGTGCCACTTTATCAACATGCTGGAGAGAAGTAAGGGATGCAAAACAAGTATACTATTAACAGTAATTGCTTGCTGTTACCTACTGCATGCCTGGCCCTGAAAGTTCATTATTCTGTAAGCCTTAAAACATACCTGAGTGGAAACAGAGGCTCTAAGATCCTGTAACTTGCCCAAGCTAGTAAGTGGCCAAGCTGGAATTTCAATCCCGCTCTGAAAAAGCAGGTACTCCTGCCATTTTAAAAAACTGTATCTCTAGAGTATGGATCCAATCCTCCAAGAAGCTTTCATCCTTGGTGTATGAACAAGCCTCACCCAAGAACCCACGAAATTAGGAACAGCACTGCCGGAGGTGCTCCGTAAGAGAGCAAAGGCAGGAAGGAGGGAAGAGAAGTTTGCAGTGGGTTTAAGGACACTGAGTAGATAAGGCTTGCTGGTCTGGGTAGGCTTAGAAGAGGAGACTGGGTCCCTAGTGTGACAGCTCTGGATGCTATAATAAAGTTTTCTCTTTCAGGCATCAGAGGATCTTTAAATATTTGCAAGCAGAATAAAATGACACAGAGCCGATAGGCATGATGAATTGGATATAAATAAAGTTCCTTCTAGGGGCGGGTGTTGACTAAGGGGGTGATTATACGGGCCAGGAAGAGGTCCACCCAACTCAGGACAAAACCAGAGGCCATCTACTTCCTGGAAGTTTTTAAAATGTGCTGGAAGACCATCTCACAGTCCCACCATTGGTGTGTGGTTAAGTTGGCACAGCCACTTGATAGGAGCTTAGGCAACCATCAAGAAATACTTCAGAAGGATGCGTAATAACATAGGAAAATAGAATACAAAACTGAATGTCTAGTATGATCACGACTCTGTGCAATAATAGTAACAGTAATAGTAATAATTTCAGCCACGGGGGAATATAGGGGAAAAATTTTAGAATGCTAACACTGGTCGTGTTAAGGTGATGAGATCCATGCGTGTTTCTTCTCCCTCCAGCTACTTTTCGACAGCTTCCCAGTTTTCTTTAATGGCATTCTTTTTCGAAAGAATCTTTTGTCATTTCTAATAGTGATAAGGGAGCAATGAGTAAATGAATAAACAGATGCAAAGCACTCGGCACAAATTTTGTGCCTGGCACAAAATCGGTGTTCTAGGAGGGTTCGGTGAGAGGGGTCGCTGGCCCGGCGTCCAAACCTCTGAGAAGCCCGGCCCCCGCCGAGCAGTCAGTCTCTCGCCTGGCCTTCAGTCCCCGCGGCCCCGGCCCCTCGCCCGGGGCAGACGCGTCCCCAGCAGACACGTCCCCGACGCTCCCGGCGTCCAGCAGGCGCGGCGCCCACGGGGCCAGCCGCACAGCCAGCCCTGCGGACGTGGAGAGGTGGTCGAACCGCCCTACACACCCCCGGCAGCCGAGCGCGACGTCGCGCGCACCCACGGCCCCGCCCCCTGTGACGCGCGCCCAGGTGGGCGGGACCGAAGCGGCCCCGCCCCGCCCCTTCTCCGATTGGCCGCCGCGCTGTCACCACGTCGCGGAGAGCTGGCAGGGTGTGTGTGTGTGTGTGTATGTCTATGTGTGTGGGGTTTGCTTTGTCATTCGTATCCCCGTCGCGCGCTGACGCGGCCGGTCTGGTCGAACGCTCCAGGATCCGCAGAAAGGGCCCCTGGCGCTGACCCCGGAGGCTCCCCGAGGAGGAGGATTCTGCGAGCCCCTTACATAATGACGCGACTGCCTGGAGCACATGTCAGCGCAGAAACAGCACATGCCGCAAACCCGGGCCTCCCGAATTCATACGGTGCTAGTGATAGCCTGCAATGATTATAGCACGGTATGCTCTAGCGTGGATTATAATACAATGAAACGCAATCCAACAGTCATGTAGTGTACCTTCGCAATAAGGCATAATATAGGATGTTATATTTATAGGGCCTATTTATAAGCCTCTATTTAAATCTTTTCTGATAGGCCCAGGCAGGGACCCAGACACTATAATGATTGGAGCATTCTTATGTCCTTCAAAGAGGCGGGTTCTAGAGTCCGTTTTGCCTCAGCGGGCCCTTGGATTGGCCGGCCGCGGCGTAGCGGCGCCCTCGATTGGTCCCGAGGGCTGTCCGTCGGAGCCGAGGAGGCGGGGCAGACGGCTGGCCGGTGCTGGGGCGGGCGGGCCCCGGAATTGTCATTTCTTTGTTTCCGAAGGCGGAGGAGGCTCTGAGCCACCCCCCCGTCCCACCCCCTCCCCCCGGGTGCTGGCTCCATGTCTGTGTGACCGGCCCCAGGGGTAGAGTCCAGGCCCGACGCGGGGCGGGCCGGCGGCGGCGGCTGAGGTGAGAGACGGCGGCGGCGGCGGCGGCGGCGGCGCGG
>NC_043707.1:123392151-123407614 GCF_006229205.1 Suricata suricatta | reverse complement strand
TGGTCTAGGAAGCCGCCGCGCCGCCGTTGGGAGCGCCCCGGCCCCGCAGGGGGGAGGGGCAGTGAACCCCCCTCCCCTCCCGCGCCCCCAGCCCACGCCGCGGGGCACCGAGGGCCACTCCCGGGACAGCGGAGCCTCCCCTGGTCCCCCAGTTCCGTTCCGGCCTGGGAGTCGCCGGCCTGAGCTGGGAGACGCGTGGACCATATGCTCTAGGGGGGAAGGCTGACAAAGTTGGGAGCAGACCGTGGCCCCACGGTCCCCGGCCGAGTGGGCAGGTGGCCACGTTGCCCTTTCTTTCGCCCTCTACTTCTCTTACGGGATCTCCGACTTGGCACCGAGGGCTGAAGCCGATACCCCCTAATCATGCCCTGTGGCCCCGCTCCAGACTTAGGAGGAGCCGATGATCATTTTTCTCAGCAAACATTATTTTGACCATTCCAAGCAGATAGCTTTCTTCGAACCTTTCAAAGGAGATTTTCTCTAAACGCACAGTTTTCTTTTTCTAACGAAAAGAAGCAATGTCCCTTTAAATGGAAATTGAATTCGCTTTTCTGAGGGGGAGAAGGACAACAGGTTCGTGGGTCAGCTTAGTGACAATCACAGCTTCCTAGGCAGAACTTGTGTATGACTGTTATTTTCTGGTTCTTCTTAGAGTGTTCATTCTAAACGGTACTTGCCTTGATAAAGCAATGATTTCAGTGGATAAAATAATTCGTTTGCAAAGGAGAATTCTCAACATGTGCATCTTGGTTGAATTGAGTCTTTGTGGCATTTTACAATTTAGTCTTCTTGCTGTGGGACTTAGAGGTAGCTGATGACACCCAGGTTGTCACCAAGCTAATGGCCAAGGGTTAGCGTAACTAAACCTTGCACATGCTCTTGTTTACATATGTGGAAGATTGCTTTTCACAAGCAGCTGAGGGATGTAAACATGAGGGGTTTTCTTTATTTCAAGTTTAAAATCACTAAGTCAAAGTATAAAGTTCTTCTGTGTGACTGTCCTTACATATAGATATATCCTCCTGTAATGGGCCATAGATCAGAGGGTTCATTCATTCAGTAAATATACATACTATGTGGCGGGCCCTGTTCTAGCTATGAGAGTACAGCAGTCAGTAAAACCGGCCAAAATTCATGCCGAATCAATCAGACCTGACCATTTAAACTGAAATTGAAAAAGTAAAAAGCATTTTCCTACAAAGTTAATGGGTGGGGGAAATGTCTCTTCAAGTTACACACGCTATGATTCTTGAATAAAGGAAGGATTTTTTCCCCCTGCCCATTGAAAAAAATTTGAACAAAGGAATAGAAAAAGCATATTAAAACGGAATTGTAGACCAAGGACAGGTGTGGCTTTGAATGGCTGCTATTTACGGTAACATATGATGGGGTACCTTTATTTATGGAAAGAAGATTGGGGATCGCATATTGTTTACATGTCCTCTGTTGTATTTCAACGTCTCTTTGTATTTGAACTAATGATGCCCAGTTGAACACCTACCCGGTAGTAACCACCAATCAACATGAACAATGTAAAGTGAATTCATTCTTAACGAAGATCTGTTATTTTAGTGATGATCTCTTGGAATTCGAATGTTCTTGTGCTAAAGGTTGATAGTAAATACCCTATGCAAGTTATTCAAAGTTTCACTATAAAAATGTGAAACCCCAGTAGCTCTCAAATCTGCTTACCCTTCTCTGTTTGGCATTTTTTAAAGTTAAATGTTAATAAGAGACCTACATATCTATCTACCTGTCTTTCCTTTCGGAGCATCATCTATCGAATGTTTTGATTCACTTACCTGTTTCTCAGTTTATAATGTGGTGTATTGACCTGAAGAACAACATCATAGCTTTGGCTTTTTCCAATTGTGTTTTTTTTTTTTTTAATTTTTAGAAAATTCTCCTTTATTTCTAAAGCAAACAGAACGAGTGGGCTTGTTATGAATTACGGTGTTTGAGGATTTGTGAATATCACATTTCTGTGATCATCCAGTTTACCTCTGTACTGAACTGTGTTTCATACCATCTCATTTACCCAGTTTGTTTCTCAACATCTGGCCAATTTTGGTCTCCTTAAACAGAGAACTTTGGTTTTTTTCTGAGCCTCGGTGGACAGTTTTGATAACCACTATCTACTGTTTCACAGCATAACCTTTCACAAACCTTATATTCGTGTTCTCCGTATGCACAATGTTTAGAGCCTGGGCGCAGCAAGGAGGCAGCTGTGCTGAAGAGCGCCCTGGACTGCGGGCATCGGGAGACCTGGGTTTGGACTCACCATCCCACCTCTCTCACTTTGAGTCCCAGGTCGCATACCTGTCAGATGAGTCTTGAGGACCCAAAGAGATCACGTTCAGTTTGTGGGACTCTATAAATCTAGCGTGCAATACCAATATTATTTACCATGTTGTTATCACAGCTTAACATGTTTGGTTTATTCTGTAAGGAGGCAAGAGAGACTATAAGATTTGGTGCAGGCATAAACAGCAGTTGAGTAGTCAAAACAGAGGGTCAGTTGCTGCTTGGTCTTGCTGAAAAAAATCATGTTGCTGAGACGCTTTTAACCATGGGCTCCAATCCAGCAACTGTGACTGAGGTGATTGTCAAATGATAGGAGGATTGTCTGTCTCATGGCTGTGGTAGAACTGCTTCAGGGGCGAGGTAGAAGGAACCTGGGTTTTAAACCGATCGACGTTATATGGAAGGACTATGAATTTTAGACCTATCAACATTATCTCCATTTATATATGTGCCCATTGTTTGAAACTTGAAAGGTATAGAAAGAAGTATGTTATTCTGGTCATATTAATAATCAAGAATAGAGAAAAGAAAACAGGAACGGTGATGGATTTCTTCTGTGTTATTAAGGACTAAAATCCAGTGTCTCTTATAAACAGTCAAGCCAGCGCAGAACTAGAGTAGGAGTTCGGTGCTCAATAAATGTTGAGCGTGTGCATTAATAAATAAATGAGTATAAACGAATTTATTCTACTTGGTTAAGAACCTGCATTGTTCAAGGAATTGTGGAGGATGTAGGACACAGTTTCTTGGCTTGAAGGAGTGTGCACTAGACCATCATAACGCCCTCTTAAATTTGCACAGTGGTTTTGGGGTTCCAAAGAACTTTATGTGAAAATACTTCTGTTGAATTACATTTTAGCTTGCTATTTTAGTTGTTCACCTGATGCACTAACAGCTTGATTTTGCCCAGTGCTATTTTATGATGAAATAGACAGTCGGCACTAAGTGAGGGAGTATTTTCTAACTCAAATGAGATAGATGTGAAAGTACTTTGGAAATTGCAAAGGTTATTAATAAGAGAAAGTAAAATAAATAACTCTGCTTAACTGTGACATTTCAGAGGTCCTCGGGTTTTATGACCGTGATTTTCTGTCCTCGAGTCTGCCTTCACACATGCACCAGACACTCCCCACACTAACATCTAATTATGTGCAATGATTCTCCAGTGAGGTGGGGTTGGAGCGCTATGTAGTTTTTAAAAGCCTTAAGGGGATTCTGTGTGGTTTACCCACCTGTCACTTTGCCACACTCCCCACTTCCTTCCCCCTGAGAATTACTGAGTTTATAATAGGAAGATGAGATGAGGTGTGCTATGTAGAAGACGGAGGCAGAAAACACTTATGTTTAAAGTCTCTGCAGTTGAAATTGTAATTTACCCAAGCCAGTAGAATACGAATTTTAAGTAAGACACATGTGTTAAGCTTCAGGAAGCTTTTATAGCTTTGTTACTGGTGGTTGAAGGAAGTGCCCCATCACTTGCGAATTTATGAATACTTCCTGTCATCGTGTGCTGGGCTCTGTGTAAGACATAAGTGGTGCAGGACTGTACCCGACTCTTAGATTTGTGTATCTTTGTATCTTAATGCCTTAGTCCCAGAACTGAGGACTCAGGGCTTCCCTGGTAGACACCCTACCATGTCCCCTCTTTATTTCAGACCAGAATTTCCTGACCTTTGACTTTTTCTAGTGATCAACGTTTGCATCCTTCTCAGCTTCCTGATTTCCTTTTTCAGACCCTAGTCTGAATAATCAGATCTCCAGAGATTTCACTTTCCTGCTTTTCCTGCCTCTTTAATTAATGATGTTTCCTCAGTCTAGTTTTAGCCTCCTCTGGGCTATGCTTATTAAAGCCACTAGAGGCTGGCATGACCCTTGGCTGCCTTGATTGTACATGTGTTCTGCAACCGAAACCCCAGATACCAGTGTTGCAACCTCACAGCCTAAAAGCATTTTGGTAATCTCGGTAGGCTTTTAACGTCAGCAACGCTGGACCTGACGTGAAAGTGATAAATTCTGTGTGGTTTTCTGAGAGGTGTTGGGGGAGGGGGTGAGCACACTGTAGAAGTTGAAATGTTCTTACTAACCTTTCCAGGGAGGTGTTGACCTAATCCTTATTTTTGCAGTTTCTGTGAAATACATTTAAACAAACCTGCCATACTGGAGTTTTGTACTTAATTCTGCTAGTAATATACTACCTTAAAAAAAAAAAGGTACTTTCCTCCAACTTTCATTTATGATTTTTCTTGTCTGAGTACTCTTGGCAGTTTAGTTTCATTAGATGTTTTGAAAATCCCTTTAAATTCCTGCTACAAGTTGAGGCAGGGGAAGGAGGGAATGTGATCTATTTCAGATTACTTGCTTTAAACATTTTTTCAACGTTTTTTATTTTATTTTTTGAGAGACAGAGAGAGGCAGAACGCCAGCAGGGGAGGGGCAGAGGGAGAGGGAAACACAGAATCCGAAGCAGGCTCCGGGCTCTGAGCTGTCAGTGCAGAGCCCAACACAGGGCTCGAACCCATGAATGCAAGATCATGACCTGAGCCGAAGGCAGATGCTCAACTGACTGAGGCACTTAGGCGCCCCTCAGATTATTTGCTGTAAAGCTTCCTGTTTTATTAGTGATATTCTCTTTTTTCTTTGATTTCTCATGACCTTTCTTGAACCTCACTAGATTTGGAGATTGATTTTAATGGTAGACTTAATAACCTGTTATTTTCACTTTCTTGTTGTTTGCTAAATATCGTGGAGCCAATCCTTGTTCTATAAGCACTTATATTTTCAGGGGCTTTTTCTTTGGCCATTTCTCCCAGATCTGCCCATTGATATTAACCCTTTGGAGTTGTGTGTGTGTGTGTGTGTTTTGTGTTGTTTTGTTTTGTCATTTTCTAGGCCATGATCCAGGTGATACTGAAGGAGATATGACAAGATATAACATATACTTCATGGAGCCTGGAGAGTCAGATAGAAATCTTACAAACATGGTTAAGACCTCAAAGTGGGGCGCCTGGGTGGCTTCAGTCAGTTAAGCATCTGACTTCAGCTCAGGTCATGATCTCAGGGTCTGTGGGTTTGAGCCCTGTGTCGGGCTGACAGCTCGGAGCCTGGAGCCTGCTTCAGATTCTGTGCCTCCCTCTCTTTCTGCCCCTCACCTGTTCATGCTCTGTCTCTGTTTCTCAAAAATGGATAAATGTTAAAAAAAAAAAAAAGACCTCAAAGTGAAATAGTATAATTGGGTTACTTTTCTTTCTTACTTTCTTCCTTTCTTTTCCTTTTCTTCTCTCTCTCTTCCTTTCTTCTCTCCTTGCTTATTTCCTCCCTCCCTCCCTTCCTTCCTTCCTTCCTTTATTTATTTCTGTCTGTACACTCAATGTGGGGCTCAAACTCACAGCCCTGAGACGAAGAATCACAGTCTCTACCAGCTAAACCTGCCAGGTGCCCCTGGGTTACTTTTCTTGATGAAATTTAGTGTGCTCTTCAAATGTACCGATTACTTTTATTCTCTGGACTTCTTAGATTTGGGAGTAATTATCCTACTTGGATCATTTTCAAGAAATAGGTCCAGAAGAAAAAAGTTGGGTGCTCAAGCCACTCAAATATAATGGTACATACCAACAGTAGAAACACATCTCCTTTGCTAGACATTTTTTTCCCCATCATTCATGAATTTCTTCAAGTACCCAAGGAGTGATTATTTCCTCACCTTTAGGCACATGGATCCTGGTATTGGAAACTTAAAAAAAAAAAAAAAAGAAATGGAACCAATGGTTCAAATGTATTCTTGGAGGCTTTATATCTTTACTCTGACATTTAACTGATATCAAATTGGCTTCTGTCCATCAACCTTCCAAAATGCCTATCATCCCCAGACTCTGAAGGCTCTTCATGGCACTGACCTTCATCCCTTTGTTTCCCTCTGCTTCTTTTAAGGGTGAGAGACTCCCATTGAGTCATGGGATTGTGACATCAGAAATAATTTATCCCTCGTCCATCTCTTCGGTTGCCTTTTCTTTTTTAGGGGCTTTGCATTTAGTGGACTGAAATAGTGCGGCGAGTCCACTGCAGGGGTCCTGTGGACATCACCGATTGAGTCGCGCTGCTTGAGGTCTGTTTCCTTCCCTCGCTCATCGGAGGTGGCAGGAAACAGTCTAGCTCTGTTTTTAAATTACACTGTTATTTTATTCATCTTCAGAACACTTCTAAAAACCAAATAAGCAACTCAGTACAGTACTAAAGTCAGTGTTTGCCTATCTTGCAGTGAGGGCACTTGAGTTTTAGAAAGGATGAGTGCCATGTTTACGGTCAAACAAAAACTCCGATCTCAGATGAGAGGAATACTAAGGCTGGATGGAGTGTTCTTTCTCAGATGTAATAAGCATTGTTTTCTTGTCTTGCTTTGGACTTGACGAGCTATACCTCACGGTTCATTGTATGTAGGTTTTTTTTTTTTTAAAGAAATGCGTTGTCTTTTTATTTTTGAATTTCATGTTTCTCTATTACGATGATTATTCCAAGAGTGTGAGTTTTGCTGGGAAGCAGTCTTGAGTTGTCCCATCTTTTGTGCCATGGTTATTTTCGTAAGGAACAGTTGACTTCATTTCTTTTTCCTGCAGAACTTCTTAGTGTGTTTACAAGTTACATTTATAAATTCATAGTTTATGAATGAGATACTGAGGATGTATTCTTTCATAAAGTACATCTGCTCATTTTTTAAAAACTTGGTCCTCTTGGAAAAATTAAAGAATTATATACTTTGAATATATACATAGGAAAGGATATAAAGAAAGCGAATAATATTTACCGAATATCTGATGTGAAATGAGAAAGTCCAGTGTGAGGGATAATCATATGGGCTTTAAGTCATATGAACTTAAGTTCAAAGAATATCCCCCGACACTAGTTGTGTGACCTTGAACAAATCATTTCCTTGCTTTCATCCTCTGTTTTCTCATCTGTAAAATGAGGATAGTAAACAAAACCACCTACTTGACGGGACTGATATAAGGACAATTGAGAGAAGTCACATGAAGAACTTAGCCTAGTAGCTGACCCAGAGAACTGCTCGGAAAGTTCTTTCCTGTTAACTATTATTATTTTCTTCATTCTTTTATTTTGTTCCAGTAAGTGGATTAGCTTCAGTTTCATTTGTGAGGAAACCAAGGTTGCCCCAGGCTCAGTTCCTTGATGGAGGCCCATGTCTGTCTAACCCCGAAGTCTGTTCTCTTTTTTGTTGTACAGTATGGTGCTATTTCATCATTTCTGAGTGTCACGCATGTATAATAACTCATACGAGACTCTCAACTCTCTCCTGCATGTATGGAAAGTGTCATTCTCCTCCTCCAGGTGAAGCAACAGGTACCCGGAACCTTTTTTCTTCTCAAAGTGAGAATCTCTCTCTATTAAATAAAAAAAAAAAGTTCATGTAACTATGATAACAATGCAAGATGTGATCCCGTACCAGGATCTGTGGATGGATCTCTATCTATTCATCTGTTTTAAAGGACATTAGTGAGATAATTACTGAAATTCGAATAAGGTCTCTAGATAATGGTGACACATCAGTGTTAATTTCCTGATTAAAAAAATAAATGATTAAAAAAATAACAAACCAATATGTACTTGTGATAACAGGGAGAGCATGATAACAGAAGCTTGAGAACTCATTTTTATCATTTGTGGAATCTAGGTGAAAGATGTGAGGGGATTCTTTGTACAATGCATGCACATTTTCTGTAAGTCTAAAGTTATTTCAAAATGAATTTTAAATTCATTAAAAAAAATAAAAGTAGTGAGGGGGCATCTCTGTGGCTCAGTTGGTTAAGCATCCGACTCTTGATCTTAGCTCAGGTCTTGATCTCAAGGGCCATGAGTTCAAGCCCTGTGTTGGGCTCTGCGCTGGGTGCGAAGCTTACTGAAAAATGAAATAAATAAAAGTAAAAATTAATACGACAATGCATTAGCATACTGCCACAGACCTTAGTGCTCCTGCTCTGGGATGATCACTGTTACATAATTTTTAAGTATC
Organism: Suricata suricatta; assembly: GCF_006229205.1. Lineage (NCBI taxonomy): Eukaryota > Metazoa > Chordata > Mammalia > Carnivora > Herpestidae > Suricata > Suricata suricatta. The sequence goes on along the minus strand of NC_043707.1, from coordinate 123,399,288 downwards.
ATTCCTTTTTTCTATATAAGCAAATGGGTGTGTTTCTTCCTTAACAAAAATAGGATTCCATTTTACATAAAAGTTTCTTGGCTTTTCTCCTCACTTACTGTCTTCTCTGTTTCTTACCACAGAAATGTATTTATTTGTTTTTGTGTTTTTTTTTGTTTTTGTTTTTGTTTTTTTTTAGCAACAGTGCAGCATTGCCCATAGAACTCCCTCTGTTCTCTGTGGTCTCCAAACCCCTATGTCTGTGCTCTTTCAACAGTGTCCTGCAGCGTCTTGCTTCCTGGTTCCTCAGGTTTCTTTCCTGTGAACTGGTAATAACTACCTTGTCTATTTCACAGTTGTAAGGCTAAAATGAGATAATGAACAAGAAAGCATTGGGAAAAATTACACGTGTGATGTCAGTGTAAGGTGTGATTAGGTGGGTGATTACTACTGTTGAAGATACGAGGTGTGATACTGTGGCTTGTTCTCTTGCTCATGTGCCTCTGCCCCCTCCCCAGCCCAGACCTCATAGAGCCCACACTCTCAGAGGGTGTGTGTGTGTGTGAGTGTGTGTGTGTGTGTGTGTGTGTTTTGGATGAAAGTGTTTTTGAGGGGCACCTGGGTGGCTTAGTCATTAAGCATCTGACTTCAGCTCAGTCATGATCCCACGGTTTGTGGGTTCGAGCCCCATGTCATGCTCTGTGATGACAGCTCAGAGCTTGGAGCCTGCTTGAGACTCTGTGCCTCATTCTCTCTCTGCTCCTCACCTGCTTGTGGTCTGTGTCTCTGTCACTCAAAAAAATAAAATAAAACATTGAAAATAATCAAAGACTAAAAGATCTTTAACTTTTATTTAATGTTTATTTATTTTTGAGAGAGACAGAGAGCAAGTGGGGGAGGAACAGAGAGAGAGGGAAGACACAGAATCTGAAGTAGCCTCTAGGCTCTGAGCTGTCAGCACAGAGCTGGACGCAGGGCTCGAACTCACAAACCCTGGGATCATGACCTGAGCCAAAGTCAAATGCTCGACTGAGTGAGCCACCCAGGTGCCCCAAAGGCTGAAAGATCTTTAAAAAAAGAAAAGAAGGAAGGAAGAAAAGAAAGAAAGAATTTTTGAAGCAGAATTTCTAAACCTCTAAATTCTCCAATAATGTTACGTTCCAGTACCGGTCCTTGGTATCTTCCGTAGTCCATAAAATTGTAAAATACTGTATCACACAATTCTTAAAAGCTTTTATAAGTCATCTCTATTCTAGTTTTTCTTTCTTTTTAAATTGGGCATGTTTTACAGTAGATTTGTCACTGCAATGCCTATACACACACACACGTGTGTGTGTATGTGTGTGTGTGTGTGTGTGTGTGTGTGTGTGTGTGTGTGTAATTGACCCTCGAAAGGTTCTTTTTGCAGACTGCAGGAGGACTAGAATAGAAAAGAGAAATAAGCAGCAGCCTAGGTCTTCTCAGGCTATCCCTTCTCTCTGGATTGCGCACGGGGATGCAGGTGGGTCTAGACCATTTGATCTTGATGCTTGTGCACAACTTTCTATAATCCACCGTTTCTCAATTATTTTTGTCTCAGGATCTCTTTCCACTCTTGGTTTGTATGGGTTATATCTCAATATTTGTTTTATTAGAAATTAAGACAGAAACATTGTTTTTATGTTTATTTACTTATTTTGAGAGAGAGAGAGAGAGACAGTGCAAGTTGGGGAGAGGCAGAGAGAAAGGAGAGAGACCATCCCCCACAGGCTCTGTGCTGCCAGAGCAGAGCCCGATGCCGGGGCTTGAACTCCTGAAACCATGAGATCATGACCTGGGCTGAAAGAGTCAGAAGCTTAACCGACTAAGCCACAAAGGTGCCTCAAGACAGAAACATTTTAAGTAATCACTAGCTCATATAAAAATAACAATAAATCCATGAGAAGGGTGGTGTGGCTGTATATTTTTGCAGATTTCTGTGATGTTAGGCTTAATAGAAAACACTTGGAGAACCTTCGCCATTGGCAGAGCAGGAGGCTGGGGCCAAATGGAGTGAATGTCTGGCACCCAGAGCAAGACTGATCAGATTCATTTCTTCCTAGTGAAGAAGAGGACAGACTGGGGGCATGTGCCTGGTCATCTTTGGAGTAGGAGCTCTGTTTGTTGTTTCAGTTGATGTTGCTTTGAGTAAATACCCTACCCAGTCATCTGTGCACCATCTCTCCATCTCCCTTCATGTTAAGTGTGTCCTTTGGTAAAGGCCTTACTGTCGATCCTAAACACTCTTGTGCATTGTAGGTCACTCATTCGACAAATATTTGTTAAGCTTCTGCAGCGTGCAGGGTGCTCTGCTGGGCACTGAGGCTGAAGCTGGGAACAAAATAGGCAGCGTTTTTGTTCTGGTGGTCTTCACTTTTAAACAGTTCATTAAATAAAATACTATTTATTTATAACAGCGATGAAATGTTCTTATGGCACAGGACGCTAATGTCAACATGTAACAGGGTACCAGTCTTTCCCTTAGGATCATGGAGGCCTTTTGTAAGGAAGTGACACTCGTGCTGTGTGCTGAGGGATGAGTAGTAATAGATGTGCATCATGTGGTTAAATTGTACTATGGTCGGGATTTTGTCTGTGACTCAGAAGAAATGGAAGAATTAGCCTTGAACAGTGTTCCCAGTTGAAGGCAGGAGAGCTAATGGTTCAGACATAACACTGATTATCCAAGGAGGTAGTTGACTTCTTTCTGAGACATTGTGGAGTTCGGTGCTAGTTCCATAACAATGAGAAGATTATACGACGGGCCAGTACTTCTCAAGTTTTAATGTGCACACAAATGGTCTAGGGATCTGGTGAACCTGCATGCTTCGATTAAATAGGTCTGAGGTGGGCCCTGAAATACTGCTCTTCTAAAAAACTCACACTTAATGCTGATGCTGCTGGTCCACGGACCACACTTTGAGTAGCAGGACCAAAATCATATACTATAAGATTTCAGCAGGAATATCAGCTAGACAAGAGGTCGGATGAATATTCTAGAGGTGATGTCGAATAGGGAGAGGTCTTTGATAAGAGAGAAGACAGCAGTTGGTGTAAGAAGGATCGTGCTTACATACTGAAGGCTAAAAGCAATTCACAGTTGCTATTACAGAGAGGACAGGAAAGCTGGGAATTGAGACAGATGGCCACCAGCACAGCCAGTGAAGTAGTCTGCAGAGTCACGTCTGTGGTGAGGACCAGGTGAACTAAATGGCCATTACTCTGCTGAGGGAAAGGGTCAGGTGCTGAGGATTGATGGCCACACCACGATAATTATGTGTGCTCCAGAAAACGATCTAAGTGACAAGCAGCTAGTGGTACTAGAGGGAAGGTGCACTTTACTTGGAAAAAGAAAAATGTTCCGTACTACTTATTAATCACAAATGATTGATTCATAGGTAGAGAGTATTGCTAAATAGATTCAGGTAAAAAAAAAATGGTGGTAAAAGGCAAGGGCAGGAATAGAATGGGTGGGGGACTTATAGTTAATAACCCCTTTGAAAGAATCACCGCCATTAGCTGCACAGGTCTCTTCTTTATTTCACTGGTATCCAAAGCAGAAGCATATATGGTCATCAAAAGGCATTATTGGTCTGCCCTTGTTTCATTATATTACTATGAAAAATATGTTTTTGTTGTAGTTATGCTTTCTATCTTTGTTCAAGATATTTTATCATTATTCATAAATGTATTTGGATCAGAGAAAGTAACATCAAGCTATGAACCATGTTATGAACTGTATGCATAAAATATCTTTTATTTAATTGTATTCTCTTCATGGCTTAAAAGAAATATTATGGAATGTGTAATGGCTTAAAACCTCATTTTTTCCCTCTTGAGAATGTCATGTCTTTGGATTTGGCAAAATCTTATGACCTTCAGAACATGGAGTGAAAGAAATTAGGGCATCTACACTGATATTAGTCATTTTAGATTATGTGTCTTTTAATTCTTTTTACAGGTACCTACAGAAGGATAATAAGCCTAATTTACTGATAAAAAGAACTAAGTGAATATTGAATCAGGCGTCTTAAACTTTCTAAAACCCTAAAGATGGAAATGAATCAATTCAATATTAGTCCTAAAGTAAAATCAACTTTTGTTTTAAGATGAATAATTTAGTTACATGTATTTAAAAGTGTGGCCAAACACATAATGCAAAATTTAGCATCTTAACCATTTTTAATGTCCATGTCAGTAACCACCTGTATATATTCACATGATTGTGCAACTAGGCTCTAGAACTCTTCTTGCAAAACTCGTAAAATCTACTTTGTTAATCAGATCGCCTCTTGATCTTTAGAGGCAGGCGCTCCTAAAAGGGGAGCCTGGGGAAAGTTGAGGGTACGGCATATGTTTGTGAAAGATCAAGTTTCCTTAGATATCTTCACTTCTAAACTGTGACTCAGTTAAGAACTGGGTGTTAAGGAACATGAAAAGTACAAAAGCAGTTTTTTAAAAAGATACGAACTATATAAAAAGGAACTCTTGTGAAGTTACAGACTTGAAAACGAGTAGTCATGGTACAAAGATGATAATTTTTGTATTGCCTTAGGCTTAAATGATTAGGTTATGAAAAAGGATTCAACAGGCTGTCAGTCTTTGGATAGTGGCTATCTAAATAGTGCAGCAGGATGTTGCCGGCTGGATGGGGGCGGGGCCCCGCCCGCCTGGGGAGCATGTGGGGCCGAGAGCAGTTGGTAGCACTCCACCTTCACCTGGCGACCACACACGATGATGTACCTGCCACATCTCATTCAGCTTCCGTCGGGAGGCAGCCCCTTGGGAAAGAGTATTCACAGGAGAAGTAAAAGAACATTTCCATGCATCCCATTTCTTAAATGTCTTAGAAACAGGACAGAGAGCCTATTATCACTTCTTAAAAACCTGGAAACAACTCTGGAGACCAGGATAAAACCATTGAGTTTTGAAGCCAAGCAGCTTGGAAAGCTGGTTTGAAACTAGATTTGTGTTCCTGAATGCCTACATGACTCAGTTTATCCCTTCTAATAAAATATGTCTTGCTCCCCACTGGCTCAGTGATGGATTTGGTGAGCAGGAATGGAAACCCCATCTTCATCTGGCTAATATGGGTTTAGTGAGATGAAACGAAAAGGTGGGACTTAGAATACAAGCCTGTTTTCTTCTGATTTGCCTTGGGTTCCTTGACTGTATAGCAAACCTCCTGACTGAAACCCAATCATCAGGCCCTCAGAAGTTCCACCAGGAGTTCATATTCGAAATTGCCCCTACTTGCAAATTATGCATCATTTTGCTTCTGTATCATTGAGGGTCATACGGGTCTGTTCTTCAGAGGGCACAGAAACAATCCTCAGTGCTGGATTCTGCTTTTGTGGCCCTCCCCAACCATGTTTCTAAGTTTTTTGTAGCTTATTTTAATAAACTTTAAAAGGATTTAGTAAAGTCTTGAGTTCAGTGGTGGTGATATATATTTAAACAGCTAGTGTAATCATATCAATATTAGAATATTTATATTACAAAGCAGCATACAAGGTTTTAGCCCTAGTCAAGGTGAGTTTTAGGAATTGCCAATCTGTATCTTAGAAAACCTTTTTTTAAAAAAATACCTATTCTTAACCTGCTCTAGAATGGACTGGGTTGGGGATGTAGAATTCAGGGCTTATTAAATAATAAGGGCCTTATTAATCTGAAGGCTACTCTTATCTATTACACAACTAATGAACTGGAAGAATGGACTTTGAGATTTTAATCCATTTCCTTGTTTTGAGCTACTGAAGTGGTTAAATACGCATTCCGCACAGCTTATCAAAGTGTGTTTCTATTTAACATAAATCCAGAGGGAAATAGAAGCACACATTTACATCTTAGCTAGAGCAAGGCTGAGATGTTTTAGGATCTTTTCTTTAAGGTACATATTTTTAAGTTTATTTATTTATTTTGAGAGAGAGAGAGCCCGAGCAAGCAGGGGAGGGGCAGGGGGAAAGAAGAGAATCCCAAGCAGGCTCAGCACCATTGGCGACACAGAGCTCAAGCCCACGAACCATGAGATCATGACCTGAGCCACCCAGGCGCCCCTCGTAAAGGACATTTGGTACCCTCACCATCCTTAGTAGCACCTGGTATATGCTCCTGAAGTTTGTTTCTGCCCCTTTGGGGGAGTCATTTGGTGTTTGGTTAATGTAGGTGAATGAAAGAACCGTGGACTGAAGGGGGAGGGGAAAGGGGGGAAGGGAAGGAAGGGGGGATGGTCATGGTGGGGGGCACTTTTGGGGAGAAGCACTGGGTGTTATATGGAAACCAATTTGACAATAAACTATTAAATAAAAAAAATGCAGGTGAATAGTACACAGAGAGGCAAGAGGAGAGAGGGAGACAGAGCCCTTCAAGCACGTCGGGGTGCGCATCAGGAATTTCAGAGGCGCTCCGAACAGCTGTCGAGGGGTGGGGAAACAGCAGATTTGAAGCCTTTCAACCGTGACATTTTCTTCTAATGAAGAATAGCTTGAAAGCTGTAATTTTGAGAGTGTTGCAGTGTTTTGAAGTCAGACACTTAGCACATTTTAAAATAGTGTTGAGATTAAAAAAATGTTTTTATCTTAAATGGAATTAAGCATTTTTGGTCATCATCTTTCTTTGATGGTTGTGGGTGTCAGAGTGAACGCCAGAGCTGTGAAAATTTAAACGGGTTACGGCAGCATCTCTTTTTGCCCTTTTTCTCCATTGTTTTCATGGTATAGGAAGATATTTTTTATGTGTGTTTTCTTTTTCTGTGCTTCCCAGATGACCTTGAATTAATTCTTTATTTTTATACTTTGCAGTACCTTTTTGTACCTGAAGTTCCTGGTGGTGTGGGCACTGGTCCTCCTGGCTGATTTTGTCCTGGAGTTCAGGTTTGAATACCTGTGGCCGTTTTGGCTTTTCATCAGGAGTGTCTATGATTCCTTCAGATACCAGGGTCTGGTATGTGTATTAATACGTGTTTTTCAAGTATGAGGGATTTAATTTCCTAAGAAGATCTTCAGGAACCAATGATAAAATGGCCTAAAGTGTATTTTATTAGCAATACTTAGGTACTGTACTGTACTGAGCTAGTAGGACCTATGGACTGAAATTGGCCTCTAAGGCTATTTTGTCTAAACCCACAGATCAAATCATCGT